>NW_023601433.1:52623618-53051118 GCF_014898055.3 Talpa occidentalis
GCGCCGCTATCCGCCAACCCCCCTTGTTTTGATCCTACTCCCTTCTCTCCCTGCTCCCCCATAGTTTGTCTCTGGTTTATAGTTGCTTGTTGAATTTGATTTGTGCTTTATTATAATTAGTCTTTTCCTTGATCCCTTATTTAGGTTTTCTAAATTCCTGCTATGAGTGAGACCATCCCGTAGTTTTCTTTTTCTTTCTGATTTATTTCATGCAGCATGTTCCATCCATGTTGCTGCAAATTGCATGAGTTTATTTTTCTTGATTGCTGAGTAATATTCCATTGTGTATTTGTACAACATCTTCTTGATCCAGACATCTATTTTGGGGCATTTGGGTTGTTTCCATAGCTTAGCTATTGTAAATAGTGCTGCTATAAACATAGGGTGCAGGTGCCCTTTTGAATCAGTATTTCTGGGTCCTTTGTGTAAATACTTAGGAGTGGAATTGCTGGATCATATGGAAGCTCCATCTTTTGCAGATTGAGGAATCTCCACACAGCTTTCCCTAGTGGGAAAGCTTTCCCCAATTTGCATTCCCACCAGCAGTGCAGGAGAGTTCCTTTTCTTCCATATCCTTGCCAACATTTGCTGTTGCTAGTCTTTTTAATATGTGCCATTCTCACTGGTGTAAGATGGTATCTCATTGTAGTTTGATTTGCATTTCCCTGATTACAAGTGATGTTGAACATTTTTTCATATGCCTGTTGGCCATTTGCATTTCCTCTTTGGAGAAGTTTCTTTTTAGCCCTTCTGCCCATTTTTTGACTGGATTATTTACTTTGTTTATGTTGAGTCTCATCGACTCTATGTAGATTTTTGTGATCAGTCCTTTATCATTGGTGTTATGCGCAAAAATTTTCTCCCAATTGGCTGGGTGTCTCTTTGTTTTGGTTACTGTCTCTTTTGCTGTGCAGAAGCTCTTTAATTTGATGTAGTCCCAGCTGTTTATCTTTGCCTTCACAATCACTCCTTTGGGTGATAGGTCTTTAAAGATGTTAATGAGGTATATGTCATGTAGTGTTTTGCTTATGTTTCCTTCTATATATTTTATGGTTTCAGGTCTTATGTCTAGTTCTTTAATACATTTTGAGTTGGTTTTTGTACATGGTGTGAGATAGTAGTCAAACTTCATTCTTTTGCATGTAGCAACCCAGTTTTCCCAGCACCATTTATTGAACAAATTTCTTTGCTCCATTGCATATTCTTTGCTCCTTTGTCAAATAGTAGTTGATCATAAATCTATGGGTTTATTTCTGGATTTTCTATTTGGTTCCATTGGTCTGTGTGTCTCTTCTTGTTCCAATTCCATGCAGTTTTGATCATTATGGCTTTGTAGTATAGTTTGAAGTCTGGGCATGTGATACCTCCATTCCTTTCCTTTTCTTTTCTTTTTTTTTTTTTTCAGGAGAGCTTAGGCTATCCAGGGCTTTTGGTGGCTCCATATGAATTTCATCAATATTTGTTCTATTTCTTTGAAGACTGTCATTGAAATTTTTATTGGAATATCATTGAATCTGTAAATTGCTTTTGGTAGGATGGCCATTTTGATAATGTTAATTCTTCATATTCATGAGCAGGGAATGTCTTTCCATTTTTGTGTCTTCTTCTATTTCTTTTAACAGTGCTTTATAGTTTTCTTTGTAAAAAAAATAATGCTTTTTTGAATGGAACACTTTAGTTTTCTAGGGAAAAACTAAGGAGGTAGGATAAGAGATTATATGTGTTCACATTTATATCAACAAATTCCTCCTGGGACTATTAAAAAATTGTTTTCCCTAATGCTACATGCTCACACACACAGAGTATACATAAGTTTGTACTTTTCTTTATGCCATTAAAGATAAAATATGACAGATTTTTGATTTTTTTTAGATGAAAGTTGTTTAAATAGCCCCTGGCAAATATTTAGTCTAGCAATCTTAATTCTGATTTTCCAGTTAACATTAAAAAAGAAATATCTTTGGGCCTCCCCGGTGGCGCAGCGGTTGAGCGCTGAGTTGCAAAGCTGCCCGCTGCCTCTGCGACGCCGGTTCGATCCCCGGCTGCTCCCTGGCCACTGGAGGAGGGTCCCACATGGCGCGCAGACCTCTCCTGCCGCCCGCTGCTCCCCTCAGCAGTGTACTTCGGTCCTTCTGCCTGCTCTGCTCCCCGCTCTGGCTCTGGTGAATTCTCTCACCCTCCTGCGCTTCTGACTGTACCCAGTGCTTGTATAAACAAAACTAACAAACAAACAAACAAATAAATAAATAAAACATGCCTCTAAAAAAAAAAAGACTCTTTAAAAAAAAAATATCTTTACATTTTGAGAGTCTTATTTTCTAATTTTAGAAATCCAAGTAATGTATTATTTTTGCTTTGCAATTAAATTCTAAGGACATGCTAATCCAGATTCCTTCCATGATTTAATTGAACTATTTGTATTTTACTAGTATGAAGAAAATAGATAGGTTGACAAAGGTGTAATACATTTGTCTGAACAAAGGGATTTAAATGTTTATTCTTCATTTTTATAGTCTAGGAATTCCTTAATTAATAACTATTTCCCAGGTGTAGAAGACATTATTTTGGGTTCTCCAGTTATCTTTAACTAGTCTGTTCCTTTCACATGGTGTTCTTAGCATTCAGTCCATCAGAAACGACAGAAGTGAGAAAGATTTGCTATTTACGTGGATTGTGCTCTTTATATGGTTTGCTCTTTGAATGGATTATTCAGTATAAAGTCAAAATATTTCACCTACCTCTGAAAAATGTACAACTGCAACTATTTTTAGTCAAATGTAATCACATTTGCTACATTGCTTAAGTTAAATTAGTGAGCCCATTTAAAAAAAAAGAAGGTGGAGTAAATTTGATGAAACTTTATATTTGAGGGACTATCTAAAATATTCTAGTGGGACTAGATTAGAAAAAACAGAGTAACAAACAAGAAGGGTATCTAGGGTTGTATTTATAATGTTTGCCTTCTATTCATAAAAACGGGAATTCAGTGTAATAATGCAAACTGTTGAGCCATAATCTTTAGTCCTGGAGAAGTTTTGGTCCTTGAAGGCAGCATAGGGCTCTGGGTGTCAGGTTTGGGAAAACCATGAGGAAGTCTCATGTGCAGGGTGTAATTTAGCGTATTAGAGTTAGGGTCAGGAACAGAATTGTCCCCTCATCAGGAAACATTCTCAGCCTGAGCTGGGCCAGGGAGAATGTGGGGCATCTACTCTATCACATGAGCTAGCCATTCTGAAATAAGTGGAATAGCCAAGAGAAACAAAGAAGTAGGATTGGGACAAATGGAGATAACACTGAGATCAATGTGCCTGTAGTCAGTGAGTCGGAAATAGACTCTCCTTCACCTAGTTCACCTAGGAGCTAGGCTCTGCATGGTTATGTTGGGGTGGGGAAAGGAAGGCACGTGGAGGTATTTCATGAGCAAGACACTCTATTTGTAGGGTGTCAATAAATGGTAATTGATTAGCCAGCAATAAATTGATCCAGAATTTTATTTTATTTTATTTTATTTTTTTTATAGAGGCATGTTTTATTTATTTATTTATTTATTATTTATTTATTTATTTATTTATTTATTTATTTATTTTTATACATGCACTGGGTACAGTCAGAAGCGCGGGAGGGTGAGAGAATTCACCAGAGCCAGAGCCAGGGGCAGAGCAGGCAGAAGGACTGAAGTACACTGCTGAGGGGAGCAGCGGGCTGCAGGAGAGGTCTGCGCGCCATGTGGGACCCTCCTCCAGTGGCTGGGGAGCAGCCGGGGATCGAACCGGCGTCGCAGAGGCCGCGGGCAGCTTTGCAACCCAGCGCTCAACCGCTGCGCCACCAGGGAGGCCCTGATCCAGAATTTTTTTTTGATGGTATGATCAGCTAAGTGAACAACTTCACATTTAGAGAAAAACAGAAGGAAAAAAAAGTCTTCCTTTTTTTTTTTGACCTTTCATATTAATCCCACCATAAGGCAATTATTGGAGAAGTGAAGTTATTTACAGAAATACTCATGAACATCTTAACTACTGTGGTCTGATGTCCAAGTGAATAGTCTTTTAAATATACTTAGTAACCACAAGTATCTCAAGGTTATGCCCTATCCTGTTTTTCCCCTTTATGTCATTTGTAACAACTATGGTCTCTGACATTCAGTTAATTAAATGTGCACACAGTATCTGACTTGGTTGTGCAATTCCTCTGACAATGTAATTTTTAAAGGTGGCAAGAAGAATGGTTAACCTTGATGAGTCGGTTAGCCACAGCAGCAGGTTATTCAAGAAAGAAGGGAAAAAATTAGAAAGCATACAATGTGGAAAAGTCCCTAGACACAGCATGGATGTGGCATACTTATGATCTGCAGGATGCTTCAAAAACCAGATAACAAAAACTAACTAACTAAATAAATAATCAAATGATTGCACACTTGGAAAAGCTGCAGCAAGCTTGCTAAAGATCACTAAACATTAATTTAATTTATTAAATTTTTATAAATAATTTTACATGATTTTTATTTGATTGTTTGAATGGTCTACTTAGACATCATGTTTAATTTTTTTCAGTTTGAATCAGAAGTTTGTATTATGATTTTATAGATTTAGGCCAATGACAAGTACTTTGTTATTCCCCAAATTTGAATCAAACACATTTGCTGAAGACAATAACTGTAAGCAATCTTGGATTGATATGTGGGAGAAAGATGATAATCTGTGACACAGCACTGAGAAATTAATTTAGCAATTTGAGTTAAGAGGCAGTCCTAATGTCAGAAGGAGGAATAGATCAAGGAATTTTTGATATAAAAGTTAGATCTCAGTAAATCAAAAACACTTTTTTGTAGATTTCTCATTTACCACTTCCATTAACACCTGTAATTTTCCTGATTAAAGTCCTTCCATCCACAATTTCTTTCACTTTCCCTGTCCTTAATCTTAAAATCTTCTATTTTCCCCAACTCTCAGAGAATGAAAAGCCCCACAGATATGGTTTATGGCCTTATCACACCATCAATTTTATTGTATTTCAGTTCACTTTGGTTCTATGCTTCATGGCATGTCCTTCCAGCCCTGACATAGGGACAGAATTGGGCTACATAAGAAGTTATTGCAATCATCATTTTTTTTTTAATTGCAGGATGAAAAAGCTGGTTTGTTACCTTGGAGTATATAGAAGGGAGTGCTCTAAATAGGGTATGAGATCCAGGCTGAGGTATTTGCTACAACCCAAAATATGTGTGGACACCAGTGTAGCAGTAGGTGTAGGTCATAGTGTGGTCTTTAGAGAACTCTGCCTTAAGGGCCATCTGGACTAACAGAGTCACCAGGGGGTTGTGAGTGGTGGTGTGATGTATTTCTCTTCACTCTCTCTGACCCTGCTGGAGGAGAAAGGGCACTAGAACAGGGCCAGGTCTGCTTCCTGAATCCTGGGTGGAACTGATAATGCCTTTCATCGGGGTGACTGAACTGGAAAAATCACAGGAATAATTTAAATGAATCTCCTGTTGGGTTGGTTGAAGGTGAAAGAGAAATTTCATGAATGGTACCAAAACTTGGTGTCTCAAACAGTGGGAAGTGTGGAGTCACCAATGACTGCAGAGGGGGCAGATTTGGCAGAGTAGGGTGGTGGGCATGTTCACTTTGGGACATGCTATTTTTGAGGTAGCTATTATACATGAAAATGAAGAATCTAGCAGGCATTTGGACATGCTGGGTCATATTAGGGGAGAATTTTACTCTTGGAGATGTGGTTTGGGCATCTTGCCATACTATAATGGAGTCTGGTTCTTGTCTGAAAGCCACTGAGTAATTCTTCAATTCTGGCCATCAGCAGGCTTGACCAGGTTGGCCTCAGTTTGTATGGGGGGTGGGGGGGACTGGGGAAGCTCCCTCTCCAACAGACTTGCTGCTCAGTGTATGGTGGGATGGGGCTATAGCAAGGACTCAGGGCCTCTCAGCCTGCATTCCTGGTCCAGATTCCTCATCTGGGGACCTCTGCATTGTAGTGGGGCCTTGGAGAGAGGCCTTTTTCAGACATCTTTGTGGCGAGCCTAGGTGGAGGGGAGTGAGATAATTTCTATGCCTCCTACTCCTACCGTCTCCCCACAGCTCTCAGCCTCTCAAAATTGCAGGAGCCTATTCACTCCTTCTGCATGCAGGTGGCTCTTGCCCTGCTCTGTTCAGAGGTGAAAATAGAGGAGGAGGAGCAGTGAGCCCCACTGATACTTTCCCTTTGGCTTGTTGCCCTAATAGGCTCCTCTGATGTCTGGGAGTCCAGCTTTCTAGAGCTCAGTTCTACTCTTGACAAGACTGCATCACAGTCGGGAAACAGGAGGACATTCCCAAAGTAGTGAGTGTCTGCAGGGAGAGGAAAGGATGGAAGGCTGGGCATTGGGTGTGGTGACACTAAGAGGCTTGAATGAGGGGAAGGGTCTGCTCTTAGAGTGAGTGAAACTGTCACATGTGATTCTGGGAAGATGAGTGCAGAACATGTACTGAGGTGGATACAAAAATTATCTAACAATAACTATCTTTGTAACATGCTGCTGAGTGACAAGTGAGCTTATGGATGAAAACAAAACATTGGACAGGGCCCTAGGGGTCATCAGGGACCTCTCTGCTTCATTGAAGTGATGCTTTTGAAAGACAGTTTGGAGTGAGCTCAAGACAGGAGGCAAATCACAAGCAGCTGGTGTAGTGTTCTGAGAAGTTTCTGTACAAGGGAGCAAAAACATGGGGTCAGAGTGGGCAAAGTGAAATTAAGGGTTTTTTTGAGTAGAAAAATAATATATTGTATTTTCTACAGATGTGAATTAGGTAGAAAGGGTAGAACTGATGATGTTGGAGAAAGTACATTACAGCTGGGCAATGTTCTTGAGTAAGCAAGAGTGGACAAAACTACTAAATAAGAAAATGATGTGGTTTTGGTTAGATGCAGTGTTTGTCTTTGATAAAGGACAAGGGAGAGTGTGTGATGGTGGGTAGAATGGGTTTCTGGAGATTAAAAAATACTCTTGCAATTACTTTGATTTGTTCAGTTAAGTAAGAAGGGTCAACAGTTAACAATGGCAAAAGAATAATGTTTTAAACTGTTGAAGAAGTTTCATTTTTTGAGTATTTTAGCCTTCCTTATTTTAAACATTTTTGATAATTTTGCAGTTAAAAATCTATATCCACATGTATAAGTACAAAATGAAATATATTTCAGCAGACATTTTCCTTGCAAACAGATTCTCAGGCTAGGTTGTAGAGTAAGTGCCCCCATGAGGAATACGATTTTTATGGCTTTTATAGTAGTTAAATAGCACTAGATATTCTTATGCAGGTAATATCATGTGTCTGCTAATGAACTGATCCTTCCAAGGAGAAACTTCAGCTTTTAGAGCATCGACAGAGATTTCCAGCTTCACTGCAGAGACAGTCTTGTTACATCTTGACCCTACTATGTGAACATAGTCTGGAGCTGGCACTTGGTAACATACTTTTATTTGTATGTAGAAACTGTGGAATGTTTCTGTCTGTATGCTTTTTGGCAGAAACTAAGGGCTATCCTGAAGTTGAATTTTCATTATATATTCACTGCTAACTTGGCACCAACATCAGTAGCCCTGGTGTTGTTTAACAAAATGTTCGTTACAGAAATTCTAAGTGTTTTCAGAGCAAATGCATAGGCTGATGATAAAATGAAAAAAATATAGAAAACACGTTCTTCAAGTAAAAGCCCATTAAGAATTTTATTTAAAAACAAGATCTTGTTATCACAATCATCTAGATGGACATATTTGAAAATTTAAGACTTCAAATATTTTTTTTGTTCCTTAAATGACTGAATATATATGTTGCACTAAAATGTTTCTTTAATCTGATCCTATGTTTGGTTTCTCTAGATTCCACATATAATTGAAACCATCTGGTATTTATCTCTCTCCTTCTGGCTCACTTCACTTGAAATAATCTCTTCCAGTTCTACCCATGTTACTGTAAATGTCATGAGTTTATCTTTTTTGATCATTGAGTAGTATTTCATTGTGTATATATACCACATCTTCTTGATCCGCTCATAGTTTTGGAACATCCAGGCTATTTCCATGTCTTGGCTTTTGTAAATAGTGCTGCTCTAAACATAGGATTGCAGGTTTCCTATACAACTAGTTTTATTGTGCTTTTTAGATACATACCTAGCAGTGAACTTGCTGTGTTATATGATAGATCCATTTTTAGTCTTTTGAGGAATCTCCATGCTGCTTTCCATAGGGGCTGGGCCAGTATAAATTGCCACTGTTAGTGTAATATGGTTCATTTTTCTCTACATTCTTGCCAGCATTGGTTTATTGTGGTTTTCTTGATATGGGCCATTGTCACAGGTAAGAGGTGGTATCTTCTTGTGGTTTTGATTTGCATTTCCCTGATGATAAGTGATGATGAACATTTTTCATATGTCTATTGGCATCTGTATGTCACTGTAAGACAGATGGTTGAAAGCAGATCTCAGACCACAGATCTGAGACAGAAGCAGGGACAGGTGAGAGAGAGAAAAGAAATGGTGGGAGGAGGAAGAGAGCACAATGGACTATGGTGGAGGACAATGGGTGATTTGGACAGTAATAAGCACACCTGAGGGGAGAAATTCTATATCGTGAAAAAATAAAGAAGGATGTTTAAAAATTAAATTTAAAACAAAAAGGACAATGAGGAAAAATTGAAAAAATAATAATTTAAATCGGTTAGTTCTTGTTGGGCAAAACTTGCCCTCCCTGTAGTTATTTCCAAGCACTCAGAGCAAATAGCATAGCATTTGGATATCAAATGGGTGCTTAATAATTATTTACTGATTTTATCTCTTATTTACTTGGAAAAATTTTGGACAATTAACACTGTATCCTGGAAATTTATTAAAAATAAATTTTAGGGCCTCTCTGGTGGTGCAGGGGTTAAGTCTCAGTACTATCAAGCTATCAGCAGTCACCGGGGCATGAGTTCAATCCCCAACCCAGAAGCTACCCACATGGCCATGGCACAGCAGACCTCTCCTGTCTCACCTACTGCTTTCCTCAGCAGTGTATTTCAGTAGATCTGCCTGTTCTGCTTCCTATTCTGTCTCTGGTGAATCCTCTCACCACCCCCACCCCCACATCTCTGGCCTACACCCCAGTTCTTGTGTGCATTAACAAATTAAAAAAAATAAATTTTAGAATAGCAATAATGACTACCAATAAAGGGGGTGGTGTGGGTACTGAGTTGCTGGAATTTGAGAGTTATAGAAAGTGTTGAAGCAACTTGAAGGTGAAGAAGTGAGACAGTGTTGCCTGCACCAGGAGTGAGGTTCATAAAGATGCTGTCTGAGTTTTATATTTCTAGCTCTAGTCAATCATGGTGGAAAATTTAAGCCATAGATTTGATTTAGAATCTTACTGAAGAATAAGATTGTTTGATCTAGTGTTGAGGGGGGAATTATTGACAGTACTAAATTTCTGATGAAGAGGAAGTTCCTGAAACTACTATCTTGATTAAATGAATTTTACTAATTAAAGCTTAATTTGGAGAGATTTCTATTCTAGCAATAGTATTGAGTTAATATTCTGGAAAGACTATCTGCTAAAATCACTCATTTCTGTGTCTAACACAACTAAATAAATGTCAGCTACAGTCAGAGAAGTAAGTGAAATCAAAAGATCATACTGCCTTGAAGGTAAACATTCACAACAGACAGATATTTGAAAATAGCTGACATGAAGAACTTAAATTGGAAGGTTTAGATTTAACTTAGATTGGAGGTAGAAGGAGGCACTGAGTCAATCTGTTATTCTTATTTTGAGTGTCTCTTACTTTAAGTTTGAGACCCTCAGAATCATTCATATCCTTAATGAAAGGACATGCTGGAAATTACCATCCTGGTAACAAAAATGCATGTGAAGAAATATTCTCTTGTCACTGTTGGGTCAAAATTAATAACAACTACTCTGATAATAATGATATTGATAATAATTCCTCTCGAAAGATATTCCCTATTTTTAATATAAACATTAATATATTTTAAAAAATAGAGTCCACTTGAAAATGCTGAGACTCTTTCTTTGTTATGATTTTAAATGTGAAATTACAACACATTGCATGTGGGTCCAAACCCTTGATCCTAGTCCTAAAATTCATGAAAATTTAGTAAAGCACTTATGGAGAAACAGAAATTACTCTAAGAAATAAAACATTTAAAATGTTTTTCCCAATCAATAAAAAATAATTGTTAGCACACTGTCCACTGTTTGGACAGGAACATGATTCCTGAGCTTTAGCAAAATGCAAGAAGCATTCTCCTGAGTGAGCTCACTAGCTTTCCAGAATGGTTACATTAGTCATGATGGTCTAACAATTTTACTTTATTTCTAATATAACAAGATATTTCTCACATGTCAACCTGTTAATAACGCATTGAATCATATTTTCTATAAAATTGGCCCCAACTTAGGTGTAAACAGAAAAAATATTTTATAGTTTTGAAATTATCAGATGAGCATCCTACCAAGAAAACATTTATTTACAATGGTAAGTTATTACAGGAAAATATTCTGAAAAGTGTATCTATCATAAAGTTTCATCATTTTGGGCCAACACCAGCTTGGGTAAGGAGCTCAGGTTTATGCTATTTGTATAACCCTTGGTTTTCAGAACCCTGTGTAGCTGAGACTGCTGGGTGCCGGCTACTAATGGGCCATGATGAATGCTGGAGGTGAGAACAACAATCCCACCAAACCAGCAAGAA
Organism: Talpa occidentalis; assembly: GCF_014898055.3. Lineage (NCBI taxonomy): Eukaryota > Metazoa > Chordata > Mammalia > Eulipotyphla > Talpidae > Talpa > Talpa occidentalis. The sequence goes on from NW_023601433.1 coordinate 52,634,359, forward strand.
TTCAGGGTATTAAAACCCCATATAATGTTGCTGCCTGGCTACACTAGAGTCTAAGAACCCAGTGTAATGCTGCTGCTATGATTTTTACACACTCGCACTCACACACACAAACAAAATATTTACATACCAATGTCTAGCCCCTGGCTTTGTGTATATCTATAAACACTTTGTGTTTCTATAAACACTTGCTGAATAAATGAACAAATCAGGAATCATTTTTTTCAAACTTACAAGCCTTATATATGGATGATTATTGTAAAATTATAGAAATAGTATTTTGCTGGCAATTATATGCTGTTTGGGGGTGTATAAAATTTTATAAACATTTTTCACTTCTTTTATGGAAATAGGAATAACACATAACAAGACAACTCTTACAGAACAAGTAAAATGGTCTTTAAATTTGTGAGGATATATACACATTAACAACAAAAAATGGCAAATTGAAACATAGTAAGATTCTATTTTTATCTGACAAACCAACATATATTTGTAAAAAAAAAACCCTTTCTTTAAAAAACTCTTTATGTGAAACCAGTTTTTAAAGCTTTTTAAATTGTAATGCCAGAATAACAGCCTTATTTCTTTTACACGTCTATATTTTTTAGTGAATTTTTGAATGATGAGGAAATATGTACATTCTCTACCCATTCATTTATTCATTTAGCAGATGCAGATCTAGGATAGGATGCCAGAATAATCAGCATAAAAAAAAAAGTTGGGTGGGTTTTGAAAATGAAAGTGAACTCAGTATTAACACAGTGCAAACGTAAGTGTCAGAAAAAGAACAGAGGATGTTGCTGATTTATAATTGTCCATTTTTGCTTTGTTGTTTTCTGTACTGTTATTATTTTTTTACACTGATGCTTATAGGGTTCCCATATATTCCTGCTATAAGTGAAACCATCTGATATTTTGAGAGGGAGGAGCACAGGGTACGTGGTGATGGTGCATGGGTGCATTGGTGAAGGAAATTCTATGGGGACTACACCTGAGGGAGTAGGGGAAGCAAATATTGTTTAAAAATGAACGTGGTTAGCAAGAGGTGTCATATCATATGTGAGAAGACCTGAACTTGAAATTATTATAGTTCACATAATTTTTCTGCAAGTCAGTATCCTCACTAATAAAATAAGGGCAGTGAACTAGATTCTTTTCTAGTTCTTTTTTACCTCAAAATAAATAAATAAATAAATAAATAAATAAATAAATAAATAAATAAATAAATAAATAAATAAATAAATCTTTAAAAAAAATGTTTCACTTAAAAAAATAAACAGTATGAGCTATATTTTATAAAAAAAAAGAACGATGATGTAAAAAATTTTAAAAATTAATATTAAAAAAGACAGAAAAAAAGAAAAATTGCAGCAACTGTTTAATATTTAATTAAGATATGTGGGGAAATGTGCCAACCAAATGAAAATAAAAACAGCATACATCTTTTTCAATCCTCTTAACTCTCTTCATATTCCCTTTTTATGAGTGGAATTAAATACTATCTTTAAGTACTATGTTCAGGGAAAATGCACATGCATTTACCAAGAATAGAGTAGTAAACATTGTCAAAAAAAAAAAAAAGAAAAAAGAGCAGAAGAGAAAAAGGACTCAGGATGCACTAAGGAGGGTCACTTAACTCTGAATGGAGCCCTTGGGAACAAGGGAATATGGTAGCAGTAGTGGATTTGCCACTTGCTATTCTAAGGAGATCACAGTGGAGACAATGTGTGGATGATTGAAATAGAGCAATATTATAGTAATTGAAACTAATTAGAGAAAAATCCTGTCACTAGGGAGGCTGTTGTCAGAACCAGACCATTGAAACTAGGTCCTTGAGGGTGAGCAATGTCCCCAGCAAATGAAAAAAGAATGTTAGGGCACCAAAGCTTCAAGGAACTCCACTTGCATGTGAAGAGAGTTGGAACTGTTTAGGTTAGAAGGGGAATATATCTGTGGGGGACTTGCAAAGGTCTCTGAGGAGAGCTGGGGGCATGGTGCTGCTGCCTAAGGGAAGAGGTGTATGCTGGTGGAGAAGACTTATGTTAAGGAAAATAGAGAAACCAGTTTGTTAAAGAAAAAAAAAGTAGGTTGTAGGAATTTTTCAAATTTAGAGACTGAAATGTGGATCCAGAGAGAAGAAACCCAAAGCAGCACTGAAAGGAATGTGGGGGAGGTTCCAGTGGAGACTAACAGTTGAATGTGTGTGTATGTATATTTGTGCTTCAGTAAGCATGATGTGTATAAGTATGTGTTTAAGTAGGTGTATGTTGTGAACATGACTAGACTAATTATCTTTCTCATTTCAAGACATGGCTTAGATTGTTTAATTGGGTCACTGTAGAAGATAGAGGATTCAATTTGACTGCTTCATGACAGAATTGTAGTAAGTTTTGTTGATAATTCTAGGAGGGGGTCAAGGATATCAGACTTAGGATGAAGTTCATTTCTCTTACTGTTTGAGGATTTGTGCAGGCTAGGTTGTAATAGGGCCTTAGTAAATTTAACTGGAGGTGTCTGTAGAGGCTGAGATGCCCTTTTGGGAATCAACGCATTTGGTGTTGAAAGTATTCTAATTGAGAGATGAGGCTTACCTGAAAAACAGACAACACTATCTTACCAAAAGTAATATATAGATTCAATGTAATCCTTATCAATATTTCAATGGATTTCTTAAAATAGATAAAGCAAACATTATTGAAATTTATAAAGAAACTATTGTGAAAACAAGAAGACACTCTACTGAATGGAGAAAATATTTGCATATTTATCTGACAAGGAGCTAATATCTAAGATATACAGAGTTCACACCACTCAACAAAAAGAAAGCAAAGAATCCAATTAAACATGTGGTCATATGAGTTAAATAGGCACTTTTCCAAAGAAGACATACAGATGTACACAGACACAGGAAAACAATGTTCAACAACATGTGACATCAGGGAAATGCTCACTGAGACTATAGTGAAATACCATTTTACACCAGTGAGAATAGTCCATATCAAAAGTAAAACCCCAGAAACAACAAATGTGGGTGAGGATATACCCTTCTACATTGTCTGTGCAAATTTAGATTGGTAAAGCCCTATGGGAAACAGTATGGATCTTCCTCAAAATTTTAAAAGCAGATATACTATGTGATCCAGCAATTTCACTCTTAGGTACCTACCTGAAGAATGCAAAGTCACTAATTCAAAGGAGATCTATCTATCTATCTATCTATCTATCTATCTATCTATCTATCTATCTATCTAGCCTCATGTTCATTTCAGCACTGTTTACTATAGTCAAGTTATGGAAACAACCCAGTGACAGTGGATTAAATGCCCAGTGACAGTGGATTAAGAAGATGTAAGAAGATGTGGTATATATACAGAGTGGAATGTGTGTGTGTGTGTGTGTGTGTGTGTGTGTGTGTGTGTGTGTGTGATGAACTCTTGCCATTTCAAAAAAAAAAAAAAAATGGATGGAACTGGAGGGGATCCTGTAATGTGAAATAAATCCAAATGAGAAAGTCAAATACTGGATGATCTCACTCTTGTGGAACATAGAGAAACAAAACAAAGGAAATGATGAAACTAAATCAAATCCTAGAAATATGATTACAGAATTGAGGGGAGGGCAGTGGGTGGGAACAAAAGGTGTAGGAGGGACCAATGGTCTAGGGTAAAGTACTATGGGTGTTTTGGTGGTGGGTGGTATAGTGTCATATATCTGAGGTGGTGTGAACATATTTTCTTAAACATATTCAGTGTTGTAAAACAATGTTACAACAAAGAAAATAATGAATTGAAAAGGACTTAAAGTGAAGAATAAAGTGAAAACTCAGTTGCCTTTCTTTAAATTTTAGGTAGAATCTTTTTTTTTTAAAGTTCATTCCATACTGTAGTCATCTAGTGAGAATCTGATATGCAAAGGATTGATTGCAGAATAAGATAATTTAAGAACTTTGTAAGAATTCTTCTTGGTTCAGATAAAATGGTATGGAGAATGGTCATTTCATTATTATATCTTAATAAGTGGAATAGAAAAGATTAGCAAGAGCAGTTCAACTTTGCCTCCCTATTTAGATGGCTTTTCAACTGCTCTGTAGGAATGAAGATATGAGGAAATATTACATCCATGAGGCGCTGTTCTGTGTGCACACCAGAGATCATAACTGCTGTAAAAGTACAGGAACTGTGAAATGTAAAATGAGGAAGGAAAGAAGGCAGGAAGGAAGGAGTCTTGACAAAATGGAAATACACTCAAAGCAAGGGAGTGTAGAAATGAATGAACATATGTTATTTCAGGAAAATGTGTTTGGAAAGAAAAAAATGTGCATAGAGGGAATACCTTTGAAAGAAAAGTTGTAAAAAAAATCCGGTTCCACAGGGAATTGAGGGAAGTCCACCTATTATATAACTTGCATAAACACACTTTAGTTTTAAAGTGTTTGTTTCATTATTAGGTAAAGATGTATTTTATTGTTTTTGATCTGAGAGTAGTCAAAGTTTCTACTGATTTAAGAAAGAGGAGTTAAGTACATGATAATTCAACATTACATTGAAATGTACCAATGTGAATTTCTGAATTAATAATACACAATAACTTATAAACTAGGTCAATCTTTATTGATTATTATCTGGGTGATCATATATTTCTATTTTTAAAAATTTCTTATAATCCTAAATAGTTTTCTGGCATTAATCTGTTGCTTTTACTTTGGATTAAATATATCCCAAGGAGACCAGTCAAAAGCCAGGCTTTTAACTCTGTAAGCTTGTTTTATCTAAAAGCTCATAGTATCCTGATCTCTAAACCATTGTTCTTAGCTTCGTCTTTGCAATGTGGAGGATGTGCACTTACGTGACTAATGCACACAATCCTCCTGGTATGGAGTGGGGAATCAATCCATTAAGCTATGCTCTCCACTTAATATTGCACATGAGCTCCACCTGCTCTCAATATTTGGTTAGTCATTTAGCTGCATTTTGCAGTATTCATTTTTATGAGTTCATAAATAATTATCTTATTAATGTCAACACCACAAGAGAAGAATCCCTTGTCACAATTTCAGAAGAGATGAGTATTCTTGGGAGATGGGAGGATATGATTCTGACCATGGGCAGCTATGTGGAGGACATGATTTAAGAGTGAGTCTGTGGGGAATGAATTTTATCAATGATGGAGTTATGGAAGCATCTTATTTTACTTTTGTGTTACTAACTATAAATATGTAGACTCCAAATGTCTCTTAATTTTTAACCAAGTATAAGAAGCATATACCAAAATAGCATCAAGTTTAACAACAACAACAAAAATGCAAAAGGTTGTGTACTCTAAGCAATGCATTTAATTATTTCTTCCTCAAGAATATTTTGCTTATTGCAAATTTTACAATAAGCCATACTAAACTGAACTGTGTGTTATGACATAGTAAAAAGCTAGTCAAGGCAATATGAACTGTTAAGACCCTATAAATGAATTGTTGATAATCTAATAATATGTTCCATTTTTCAGTGATGTCCAAAGAAGGTAGCTTCCTTAGTAGATTCTAAAGGGTTTTGTATGAATCTCAGAATAGATCTTGAGATTCCATGTTGGAATACAGTAACAGTTTATCTGAAGGTGAGTGAAATCGATATTTAGTGAATAGTTACTCAACCATGAGAAACTGTGTACACAATTTGTCCATAATTAGCATTTCCAGAAAATTCCTTCTATAACATCTATGGACAGCTTAGTACTATTCTAAGATATCAGAGACCACTTAGTCATTCTCCCATTTTTTAGACAAATAGTTGTCTCTATAACAATTAATAGTGATACAAGTTGACTACTTTTAGAGCATTCGCTATTTCTCAATACATGATTTGTAGAATTAAGTATCTATGTTTTATATACATATATAATATACACATATCACATATATGTATATTCATGCAGATATATATATATCACATATATATGTTTGTGTGTATATGCATATATATAGAGAGAGGAGATATGACTCAGAGATATAGGATTACAACATTTCAGATATATATTACCACACTGCATACATCACCAAGCACCCATAGTCTTCCACTACAGTGGGATAGGCCCCCTCTACACTCTCTTCTCCACCAAGCCCCTACTTCACTGGTAGACTCAATTCTACAGTTAGACTTCTAGACTTTGTTATTAACTTAGTTGTGCCCAACTCTTTGTTTTGTTTCTCCATATTCCACATACAAATGAAACCAGCCAATGTTTGTGTTTCTCCTTCTCATTTATTTCACTTAGCATTGTTTACTCTAGTTCCATCCATGTTGTTTAAAATGGTAAGAATTCATCTTTTTTAAAATAGTGAGTAGTACTCCTCTATGTATATATGCCATGTCTTTCTAATCCACTCATCTGTCCTTGGACATTTAAGTTGTTTCCATAACTTGGCTATTATAAATAGTATTGCAGTGAACATAGGAGTGCAGATATCCATTCAGTCCTTAAAAACAAGCAAACAAACAAATAAACAAATAACTACAAAGGACTTATTACTATTACTTTCATTTTGTAAATGAGAAAAGTTAAGCTCCAGGAAGTTTCGTGACTTGCCAAGCTTATGGGCCTGGATGTACCCTGTGCCAATATACAAACCCAGGAGTGTGGGGCCCAAGGCAGAGTTCTGCCTCCCATAGTCTGCTGCTGTGACCTCACTGCCTGTACCCAGCAATGCAGAATTACAAACCCAAGACTAAATAGCTTTTCAAGCCCAGTGAAGATTCATTAAATTATTTTCTCTGCCTGAGACCTGTTTTTATTATAGCTAAGCTCAACTAATGAAGTCTTATCCTCAAATTCTGAAAAAAAAAAAAAAAACTATCTGTTAAATAGTTGAACATTTATCAACCAGTTTCTAGTGTTTATTTGCATATTTATTAGGCTTGCTGTTCATAATTTTCCTCCTTATATGATTTCTTGTGACACTTCTCTTTCCTCATGTGACATTGACTCATCCCCAAGGATAATAGAGCCTTAGAGAAAGGTGTGTTCTCTCTCAAGTCCTCACATGGGTCCCCAGCACCTGCCCTTTCACACTTTATCATTCCTTTTGTTGGCTTTATAGAGGGAGCTTTGGCAGTTTTTTCATGTCCTGTGGGTCAAATTATTATTTTGAAAAGATTTTCAAAGTATCTTTTGAGAAAAGACAGCATTTTATAAGTCCCATATCTATTCAAAAAATCCACTTTCACTTTAATCACTCCCTATAAAAATTTTAATGACTATACATCAGCTAAGCTACAGGAGAGTTATTAAAACAGTACCATGAATAATCCCCAAAGTCCTTTCTACTTCCTGAGAGCTAGAGATGGCAACAGATAATAATAATTTAGCACATCTTCTGGTATTAGCTGGCTCAGTAAGAAGTCTGCCCATTTGGCATTAGATCACTTTTTCAATCACACTTGGGGGAAGGCCACAGAGAGCTGACTCAGTGTCACCCCATCTCATTATAGGACATAGAAGGAAGAGGGTCACATTTGTAAGGGAGATAACAGGTGAGCAATTCTCATTGTGTTGTCAGTTCCACTGAATAAATATGCATTCAAGTTTGAGGCAGTGACTAAGTGAAATAAAACTTAATAGGTGTCATTCTACTTATGCTGAGTATCTTAATTTTTGCAGATAAAAATAGCGAATTGTTTGGTGACATTCATTCTTTAGGGTTCTACATGAAAAGCATAGCTTTTCTAAGCATACAAGCTGTAGATTTTATTCATGCTAACTTCTGTTCCTCAGCATCTGTAATATTAAGGGAGTATATAGTTCATACAATCTTGGTTAAGATTTCCTTCTTTTGTTTGAATGTTTCCAACATTTATCATTTTAGAATTCAGATTATTCTAAAGTGATTATGAAGAACTTGATAGTGGGTTCAATGTAATTACAATAAAAAATGACAAGAAAAGGGAAAGAAAATAGAACCGAGATGGCACTGTTAATGTGGCCTCTGGATTTGTTCAACACTGTGATCTGTGACCCCAAATAATATCCTGTTAAAACATTTGGATGCAAAATTCTTCATTTTTTTCTTAGTGGAGATTCATGTTGCCCAAATATCAGGAAAAAGAGGTGCTATGTGAACCCCCAGTTAAGAAATTGTGGAGCCCATTTCTTTCCCCTCCATTTCTAGTGTGGAATCACTTTAAGTGAATATGGGAAAGAGCATGGGCAGAAGGTCTTGCAGTGCTCACACAGACCCAGGAGCTACCCTGTTATTTTCAAGCACTGCTCTGCCTCTGTGTGTTCTAGTAGGTGTCACCTGCTCTCCCAAAGCTGCTTTCTCTGCAGAATACAGGATACCTGCAGACCCTGAGGCACCTGTAATCATGCTGGTGCAGGACTATGGAAATCTGAATGTTTTCCTTCAGCTGAGACACACATGTAAGACATGATTTATACCCAGAGTGTCCTGCAGATCGGATATAGCTCTCCTCCATGGGGACTTTGTTCTAGAATCCTTCACCCTTTCCTTCCCATTCCCTTCCTTAATTGAACAAATCTCCTTGATCTTTACTTTGGAGAACCTAGCCCATTACACAGCTATTGGTATTGCCATGTCTTCCATCAGGATGATGAATAAGCAGTGTTTTATTAAATGTACCTCTTATACCTAAAAGAATGATTGATATATGAAACAGAGTCTTCTGGTAAAAGCAGACAAACTAACAAAAGGCAGTCTCTAAATTGTAGGATTCTCATAGGCAGATCTTTGAACTACATGTGATGTCAGGAATCAAATATTCCAACTCTCTCCTCTTGTGAGCCAGCCAGGCTGCTGACGAGACCATGATTTGCCTATGATGTTGCACTAGGAAAAGGCACAGTTTTGAAACTCCATGTTGGTTTTCTGAGTTACACCTGTTCACTTTAACTGAAATCACTCCAAGAATAAGCACAAAATCATAGCCACTTGTTCTCATAGTCTAAAACTCAGTCACAATGTTCATTTCAGAAGAGAAACTTCTATCCTGATTTGTATGTCATTGCTCAGTAATGGAGATATGTATGTCATTGCTCAGTAATGGAGAAATCAGAATAGAAGTTTCTCTTCTGAAATGAATATTGTGACAGAGTTTTAGACTATGAGAACAAGTGGCTATGGAAACATTAATTCAAAAGGGCACCTGCACCCCTAGTTTATAGCAGCACTATTTATAATAACTAAGCTGTGGAAACAACCCAAATGCCCAAAAAATAGATGACTGGATCAAGAAGATGTGGTACGTATACACAATGGAATATTACTCAGCAATTAAAAAAGATAAACTCATGCAATTTGCAGCAACATGGATGGAGCTGGAAGGGATCATGCTCAGCGAAATAAGTCAGAAAGAAAAAGAAAAATACTGATGGTCTCATTCATAGCAGGAAGTTAGAAAACCTAAATAAGGGACCAGGAAAAAAAAAAACTAATTATAATAAAGTAAAAATAAAGACCAACAATCAACTGTAAACCAGAGGCATACTACAGGGGCCGGGGGAGGAAGGAGTAGGACCAAAACAAGGGGGGTGGGAATTGTATGGGGACTATAACCAAGATGAAAATGAATACATTGTGTAAAAGTGAAAAATAACGTAAAACATGTATAAAATTAAAAAAAAATAATGGAGATATGAAGCTTTTGTGACGGATTCCTTCTGTGGTGGAGTCCAGAGGCCAGAAGGTAAAGAGAAAAAGCAACCTTCAGTCTGTATTACAGTGGAGTTGGATGCACGGTTTTGTTAGGTTCACTAACATTATTCACTAGCTGTGTTGCTTAGTCTTAATAGAAGGAATATGTATGCACGTGTGTATATATTTGCACATGACATAAAGAAAATATATAATATATTAAATACATATATTTATACATGTAATTACTAAATTCTGAAACTTAGAAGTTATCAACATCAAGATAAAAGTATATATACAAATACACATAAAATATAAAATACATATATACTAGGTAGATTAATTATATATATATATATTTTAAGATTTTTTTATTCATTTACACAAGAACTGGGGTACAGGCCAGATGCACGGGAGGGTGAGAGGATTCACCAAAGATAGACAGAGCAGGGAACAGAACAGGCAGACTGATGAAATACACTGCTAAGGGGAGCAGCAGGTGTGACAGGAGATATCTGCTGCGCCATGTGGGACCCTTACTGGCTGGCCAGGATTGAACCGGAGCTGCAGAGGCTGCAGACAGCTTCACAGCACAGCACTCAACTGCCTGTGCCACAAGGGGAGGCCCAGATTAATTTTATCTTGATGTTGAGAGATTATTTCTGACTTTCAGAATTTGGTAAACTTCTTAAATGACAGCATATTATTAAATGTTTTCCTTAAACAAAAAAATTACCATTTTTCAATACAATAATTACCATTTTTCATACAATAATTCTGATGAGATGAACACTACTGCTGTCCATAAGGACATTTTTGAAGACTTGCTTGTCTCTGGAATTTTCTCCCCACAGTAACCTCTGTAGTTAAGCATGATTTTCAGAAGATCTGATTATAAAAATGTAATTCAATAGCTCAATGGAAATTTCTTTCAGTACAGTTGATAGACTAAACTCAAACCCCATGAAATTCCTCTGACAGTCACTTTGCACACATCTCCAGGAAGGCACAAGGATTAAGTTATTGCAGAAACAATATACCTTCCTCATTACACTTAGACCGTATTTTGTTTACTGCCAGCTGATTAATGAAATAACCCTAATGATGATGGTCCATCACTTTCATATTTCTGCCAATTTCCTGAAATTCAGTTGAAACTAGTGTTAATTCTTCTCCTGGAAGTGGTAGTTGTTTATCAGGTACAGACAATGCCTATGAAATTCACATAAATCTGTCTATGGCACATATTTCTTTACCCTTACTGTTAAAGAGATCTTGCTAATAGAAAGGCATTAATGATGAAGGAGAATAATGGAATCAGAAGGTGAGCTCTCACTAGAACATTCTGACATTGGGCCAAAATCACTTAAGAACAGGTTCAGCTATGACTCCCACAGGATCTTATAGGTGTCATGTATTTTTATCTCAAGCAGTTTACAGTCCTCTGGAAAGATAGTCTAAGAATTACTCAAGAAGACATTTCTGGGATAATATTTCAAGAATGTTCTCTAGTGGTTGTTTGAACTCAGTTTATTGTTTACTTTTTCCAATGTATTGTTGGAATATGTACTACAAGGAGTTCCTTAAAATAATTATTTCATTCATTCTTACATGTTATGCTTCTAAATTTATATACAAACTGTATTTGTATTTGCTTACTTTTATTAGAGCAAAGATTGAATAAAAGATACAAGAAAATGTAATAATATTCAGTGTTAGGAAGAAATGAATTCTCAAGTATTGTAAAGATATGTAAGAAACCTTAAGGCATATTACTAAATGAAAGACACCAATCAGAAAAGAGTACATACTGTCTGATTCCAACTGTGTGCCATTCTAGGAAAAACAAAACTGTGGTGATAGCACAAAGGTCAGTGGTTGCAGGATTTGTGTAGAGGATGAATAGATGGAGTACAGAGGAATTTTAGGGCAGTGAAACCACTCTGGATGATACTCTAATGATGTGGGGGCAGGAGGTATATGGGGAATCTTTGTATTTCACACTTATTATTCTGTGAAAACCGCTATGGAAATGAAGTCTCAATAAAAGGACACAATACTGGAGCTTATAATAAGTAAATAAGCCAAGAGGAAGGTAACTTGGATGATTAGAGTAGGTGTTTTTCTTATTAGATATGAAAATCTTTACTGAGGGTATGAAGAAACCTCTTGATTCATTCATGAACCATCTGACATGTTACTCTATAGTGTTATACAAACGTTGTCAGCCCATTAAGCCTGGAGAACAGGCGCTTACACCCGTGGGTCCAGATATAGGCCCCAAGCAGCTCACACTAGAAAAATGAGTTCTTGTGTGGTTTTTTTTTTTTTTTTTTTTACTTTTTTAAAAGATTTATTTATTTTATGCATACAAGATCTAGGGTACAGGCCAGAGATGTGGAGGATAAGAGGATTCACCAGAGAGAGAGTCGGGAGCAGAACAGGCAGAGCTACTGAAATACACTGCTGAGGGGAGCAGTGGGCAAGACAGGAGAGTTCTGCTGCACCATGATGGCCCGGGATCAAACTCATGTTGCAGTGGCCAGTGAAAGCTTCATAATGCTGATGCTTAACCCCTTGCACCACCAGGGGGCCCCTCTTGTGTTCATTTTGCTTCAATTATAATATGTCATTTTATCGTGACAAGTAAGTCAACGTCCCACACATATCTGCAGGCCCTCATTCCTTCCTCACATCCAAGGATTTACCAGTGTTAATGTGTAATTTATGGACCTCCACATGTATGTGTGTTTGGTATTTGTTTTAACTTTCAATACAATACTAGACATATGACCCTACACTTGTGCTTTTGTCTTATTTTACTCAATAATCAATGTTGGATATACTTTGTGATATTGTATACTGAACTGTCTTATTTTTTAGCCTGCACTACATGAAATTCAAATATGTATTATTGTTTCTCCAACCAACCTCTCAGCACTGGGCATCAGTGCTGTCTTCAATCTGTCTATCCAACAACACAGCAGTATGTGCTTGTAGCCACACTTCTTTGAATGCTTGTTAGAAGAATAAATAGATTTTGAGATGGGTCCTATGGCATGTGCAATTTCAAATATGTTGTCAAATTGAACTCCAACTGTTGTTTCAATTTGGAGTCTAATATTGCATGGACAACCACTTTCCTTGGGTCCTCAGTATTGTCCAGTAAGACCCCTCCTTCCCCCCCATCTTTCCCACCTCCTAGAAAACCATTCAGATTGCCTCCCACTTCATACTTGCCACCTCTCTGTTCTGTCACTGAAGAAATAGCAGAAAGTATAACATAACTTCCAAATACCCCCACCAGCTTGTCTACCCATCAAACTACCTCATTTGGGACTCGGCTCTCCCTTCTGGGGTCTTGGAAAGTCTGCTCCTAACAAAGTCCCACTTCTCCCTTGATGCCTTAGACCTCCTGTCAATATCACCACTGCAGGTCCTCAAGAATAAGGATGGCACACTAGAAATTCTCCTCTCCCCATCATCATTTTCCCTCTCCCTACTGGATCATTCTTTCTGAGCACACATGATATTTTGACCACTTTTGGAGGGAAATTGTCTCCTTTTCCCATTACCTTCAAACTTTACCCCACTTCCTGTCCCTCTTTATATCCAAATACCCTAATAAAGTTATGAAAGAAAAGGGCAGGAATATAAGGTGTGAGAGAATAATTCAAAAGGTCAGAAGCATGTGTATCATACAAGGGAGTAAGTGAAAAGGGAAGTCACACACACACTCCTTACCCACTGCTGACTAACCAGAAGATGACCACCATCCCTTGTAGAAGGTGTGGGGCCAAGATGTAAACTGTTCAGGTTGGGGGGGGCATTGGCCTCGAATGAGCTCCCATATTAGTTAGGTTTTCATTTACTTTGGAAAGTAATTAATCAAGTATGCAACCGTTAGTGATTTATTTTCAGAAAGATGTTACTGAATGAAATGTCACTCTGTTCTAGCTAATCATAATTCTAACTCTGTGTAAACCAAAAAAAAAAAAAAGAATCATTGGAGAAAAGTTATCTAAAATGTACCCCATTACAAAGCATGACAAATCAGAGTGAATACTTCCTGTAATGAAATATATTTTATAATTACATGGTTAAACTAAATAAATTGATGGAACTGAATGATGTGCAGAAATGTTTAGTTAAAAAATATAAAGATTTGTCCAAAATAAAGAAGATAAAAAGTGAACACTTATATAATATAAAACCTTTGTCCCTTTGCTTTTCTTTTGATTTTGTTTTCCTAGATCTTTCACAATCAGTGCTAATTATTTTCCCCCATGGACAATGGCGGTGGTAAGGAACAGAATTTCTTTTCTACTCTGTGTTGGTAATTGTACATTTCAACTATGAAACCATCCCTGTTCCCTGGAAAAGTTATCCAGCCCTTGCAATAGGATGGTATATAATATGAGGTTTCTGTAAGAAAAGATGCTGAAGCATAAATTATGCTTAGTATATTTAATTATTAATATTGTAAAATAACTAGATGCAACATTAAAAGCACAGGAATATTTAAAGAAAAAATTGTAGATAGTAGAACACCCAAATATACTGTCAAAGTTCATGAATGTCATTATAATGCACTGAGTCATTCAGTTTTATAATTGTTTTTTAATTGGTGATCTATAATGAGCTTTCATGAGCTCACAGAAGTGTCTTCCACTACATTTTTATGCACCAAGAAGTGTTCACTTTTCATTTTTTGGCATAATTTGCTAAGATATTCCCCCTCCTGGGATTTATAGGTGGTCATTTAAAAAAAAATATTTGTGAGAGTAATACTTGGATACTTACCAATGTGTTGACAGTGATCACTATAGTTTGTATGGTTCTATTACCTTAGGTTTATATAGCCCATGGAAGTAAGAAAGGAATACACATCACAACAGTGAAAGAGAGAAAGATCAGTCTGCATTTTTTGAGTTTCAAAGTTGAATTTCAAACTTAGCAAGAGAATAATAGAAAGAAATGGAGCTGAGTCTCAAAATTTCAGAATCTGGACTTTAAAATCCAATTTTAAATTTTGCTCTAAACAGAGAAAAATAATGGGTCACATTGTTCCAATAAAGTTAAGCATCGAAATTTCCATATGGGATTGAATAAAGTAATTAAGAAAGGAAGACATTCAGAGGGAAAATTATTACATTTAAAAGAAAGTTAGGTGGGATGGTAATTCCAAATGAGGATGACCACAAATGTGAGTCTCAGTATTTCTGAATTAATTAACATTATAAGATAAGAGAAAAGGGGATGAATATTCAATTTAGTGTTACAAATTCAAGCTTTGCCTGTTTAAGATTGTAGCTTATAAGTTTCACAAACAATTTGAAATCTTTGCACAAATCTACAATTGTTGGGTAATAAGAAATTCTTAGCAGAACTTAAGGTTTAAAGTACCTGATGCAGTGTACAAAATGTTTAAATATAGCCCATAGTCTCTGAGGCAATTGAGGAGCTTTGAGATTAAGATGATGGTACAATAAGAAAATGTTCATCATCACTTATTGTCAAAGAAATGGAAATCAAAACTACAATGAAATACCATCTGACACCAGTCAGAATGACCCTTATCAAAGGAATGGAAACAATAAATGCTCGTGAGGATGTGGATAGAAAGGAACCATGCTACACTGTTAATGGACATGTAGGCTGGTCCAACCCTTATGAATGTCACTGTGTGGAAAAGCAAACAACAATCATAATGAGATTAACTGCAACTTATTTTCCAAATCAGATGGCATCATGGAGGTGTTTTGCTGTTGCTTGATATTGTTTTCTTTTTCAAAACCTTTATCAAAGATCCTACAATATAGGCTACATTTTAATAGTCAAGCGTTTGCATTCCACTTAATATACTACTAACCTAATCAATATCACTCACAATATGTATTAATGCATTATATAAATTAATGTCATTTTTGTGTAGTCCAAGGAACCTTATATCCTTTGACCATCATGTATGTTAGTAGATTAAATTTTGGAAAAAGAGATTGAATGATCTTATAATGATACAGTGCAGATGCCATTCTCAATATTATTCTGAAAATGATTTCTAAGTATGTGTCCACACAAAAAAATCAAGCCAGATTCTACTTCAAGTTTCTTCTTACATGTGGAAACTGAGCCCAATTATTATTGGTTTATGAGACCATAATACAGAGGCATCCATATCAGTGGATGTGATTAAAAGACTCAACATTCAGTCACGCACTGGAGCTCCCCAGTGCTCTCACTCTTCTGTAAACACACATGTAGAGGAAAAGAGAAAGTATGTCTGACGTAGAATCAGCTTTCCAGAAAACAACTTGCTATTCAACCACTTTTGCAACAGTGAGAAAAATATCTGAAATATATATAGAACAGTTTTAAGTGGCTCCACCTTCTTTTCTCCTCAACTCAGTGAACTTCTAAACATTCTCTTTCCCTTTAAACATGTCCATCCCTATGCCATATGCCATTTGATGTTTACTGTAGATTGAGGTTAAAAAATATAAGCCTTATTTTTTCTGGCAGATGTAGATGTGGAGCTGTTCTTATAAACTGAATATATATAGGACCAAGTGTGTTGGGTCATATTTATTTTAATCTGAGCCTCAGTGGAAGTGATTAATAGATGCAGATTTGTTTATCATAAGTAGTGGACAATTGATTTCAATGTTTCTCTTAACCCATTAATCCATAAATGCTCCCCTTATCACCTATTTTATACCTAAAAAACCTGTATAATTGTGGAATTTTTTTCCCAAATGAGAAGTTCATTAATAAATTAATGAAGATGGTCCTTCTGCTCTGGAGAATGACTGATGTAACAGGTCTGGGAGACTCTCCTGCTAATTGCTTTGTATCTTCATGGTGAATTCATATTCTTCCTCACATCAAATCTTTTGGAGTACTGTTCAACTAGCATGTCAGTAATAAATTGCAATATTGGAGATTTTAATGTTTAAATAAATCTATGATTCTTTTAACAAATATTTCCATGAATGAAATTGAGATACTCAGCTATATAAAGTATTATATCATATAAAGTCAATATATAGAATATCCTTTTTTTTTTTTCTGGTCATAATTATTTGTGAAGATTAAAAGTGAGTCATTGCTACTAGCACTGCATTTATACGTGACCACATTTAGATGGAGCTCCATAAAGTAAATGGCTCTCTGGTTTTGGTGAGTTACCTACTATAAGTTATCCCACAAGTTAAGACAGAAGGATTGTCTTTGAAGAAGCTCATCTATGTACATGAGCCAGTATATGCCACAGAAAAAATGTCTGTGCCTTCTAAATTTTGGTAGTGTGAGGTCCTCAATGCTTTAATTTTTTTCTCTGTTTATTATTTTTAAACTCATATTTCTACTACCACCTTAGTTTTATTGTTTCCACATAAAGAATTTATCCCCAGTAAATATTTACTGTACTGGATAGAGTAAACACTCAAACTATTTGCAATGAAACAAAACCAACACTAAAATAGAGCAAATGTGGGAAAATTCTTGTCTAATAATTGGGATTAACTAACTAGATATTCATAGGCTTCAATTTTTAGTCCTCAGCATACCACACCCAACTACAAAATGAGAGAACCAATGAGCCCCTCTTCCGATAGCCAGGCCCTCATAGAAAGGCCACCCCTTGAGTGAGTTTCATGACTTGCTTCTAGCCAATAGATTACAACAGAGGTAATGGGATATCCTTCATGATTGGGTTAACAACTTCTGAGTTCTAGAAAAGTCTTTCTATTGCCTCCTCAAATTTTATCCTTCGTTAAACAAGTGGTCATACCAGAGAGGTTAAAGCGCCAAGGAATTGGGAATGACCTCTGGGCATGAGCCAGCTCTGGACTGAGGTTCTCAGTCTAGCAACCTGCGAGGGCAGAGTCCTGTCAACAAAGAGTACGGTGATCAACAAAACCCTGACATAATAAAGGTGTGTGATTTAAACCACAAGTTAGCACAGCAATAGGCAGCCAATAAAGTCAATTTGCATGTACTGGTCATTTCAGACCTTCATTTTTAAGTATCCTTTGTTGCTAAGGCATATGGTCAGAAAACTGGAAATGGAACTATAAAACTTGGGTCTGCTAGCTAGTTAGTCTTGGGCTAGTTACTTAATCTGTCTTTTGATAATTTTCTTCATCTTGGTGATGGAATAATAGCTGCCTGAGTATATTACTGTGAGGAAAAGTGACAATGCATGTAAAGTGACAATAAATGTAAAGTGTCAATAACAGTGTCTGTAACAGTGGAATATTAACAGGATGACCTGTAAAAGGATTATTTTCCAAGAGTTGGACAAATCTTTTTCAGGGCATTTGACACAGAAGAACATGAAGGGGAGCTGATGGAGAGATGCAGGGGTCATACTTCTTCATCTGCAGAGGGACTGGCTCTCTGATTTGTCTCTACCTTTTGCACAGGATAGTTATATGCCAAATGAACGTTGGGTGCTGTAAAGAAATGCAGCTCATAATGCTGCAGATTTTCATACTTGGGAGATATCCAGTTTCACGCTCCCAGATTCTACCTGGTAAACAAATATCTTAGTGACAAATGAGATTGTTTTGGAAATCAGTGATTCTTCTAGAAGCTATGTGAGGAACCCGGAGAAATAGTAGTTACCATCAGTAAAGAGATTCCACACAATAAGGATGATGTAGCACAGTCTTCAAACATGTAACAAGTGCCTCTTACATAAAGGAGAGAATCAATGAAAGGAGAAATCCATATGAGGATTTCTGTCATATGAATGAGGGCAGAAGCACAGGGGTCAATTTCTTGCTCATCTGACAGAGAGCAGCCCATTTTCCACAATGCAAGGGAAGAATCACAATATTTATAGTTTTTGCATTAGCTAAAATATATATGCTGTTGTTTCAGCCTCAAAATATCCTTCTGGGTAGAGGGCAGTTTTACATTACCTCACACTCATAGACATGGTGTTAGATCAACCACAGGTCACATAATGAGTTTAATGTGCAGAGAAGTTGGAGGCACAAACCAAGCACTTCTTAGAAAATTAATACACACTCATTTTTTTTTTAAAGATTTATTTATTTATAAAAGCACTGGGTACAGTCAGAAGCGCGGGAGGGTGAGACAATTCACCAGAGCCAGAGAGGGGAGCAGAGCAGGCAGAAGGACCCAAGTACACTGCTGAGGGGAGGAGCGGGG
The DNA here is from genome assembly GCF_014898055.3 of Talpa occidentalis. Taxonomy (NCBI): domain Eukaryota; kingdom Metazoa; phylum Chordata; class Mammalia; order Eulipotyphla; family Talpidae; genus Talpa; species Talpa occidentalis. The sequence goes on from NW_023601433.1 coordinate 52,653,176, forward strand.
GGGCAGGAGAGGTCTGCGCGCCATGTGGGACCCTCCTCTGGTGGCCGGGGAGCAGCCGGGGATCAAACTGGCACTGCAGAGTCTGCGGGCAGCTTCGCAGCCCAGCGCTCAACCGCTGTGCCCCCGGGGAGGCCCACACACTTTTTTTTTTTTAAATGTGTGAGTTCAGTATCATTTAGATAGTAGAGAATTTGAATAAATGGGAAATAAATGACATCTGGTAGGTACAAAAACATCTTTTTCTTTATGTTTACTTATTTATTGAACACTGGTAGAGCATTTATTTTATGGCAGGACCTGATAAAATTTCAAATATTTACTTCATGATATATTGTTAACTTGTTGGTTGGAAAAGTCTAGTTTGAGAATAATTTGACCTCCAAATTTTGAAAGCAATTCTAGCTTTTCTTTAACTTGAATGAATGATCCGTAAGAAGTTGGATCTTTCTAAGGCCAATATTTTTGCATATAAACTTTTTTTCTTTCAACTATTTTTATTCCTGGTATTTGGATTTGGCATCTTTGGCATAATCAGTTTTAGTGTAATTTGTCTCAATTTAATCTGAAAATCCATTTATTTAATCTTGGAATTATTTTTCTTGGCATTCATTGATGACTCCTGTCTCTTATTTGTCCTCTGTTCTTTCTTCAACTGTAATTGGTTAGCTTTCCCAGACTCATTGAATAGATCGTTTCTTTTAAAAATAGTTTTCACATCTACTTGCTATTTCTTTTATGTTTGGCTCTGTGTTGAGAAGATTCCCTCGACTCTGCCTTCCAAATTTCTATTTATTTCTTTAAATTTCTGCTAACATATTTTTAACTTCCAAAAGTGTTTGTTCTCCAAATGTTCTTTGTCATAGCATGCTGTTCTGGTTCTGAGAATATTATAGTTTTTTAAGATGTTCTTCTGCACTCTACATTAACTGCCTTTACTCTGAGTTTTATTTTATTTTATTTTATTTGGATCTCTGTCTTTCTTGTTAGTTTTGTATGCAACGCTTGGTGATCCTTAACTGTTCATCTATCCTCATGAGAGAAATGTGAAATTAGATAAAAAGGTGGCAAATGTTCAAAGTGTGTGCATTTCCAACTTCAGAACATTAAGTTTCCTTGGAGACTAGAAATGTACAAACTTTGAGGATAAAACAGTGCACCTCTTTTTATTATTATTATTATTATTATTATTATTATTATTATTATTATTAAAGAACAAAGTACATTTGGGCCTCCCTGGTGGCACAAGAGTTTAAGCGTCAGCACTATGAAGCAATCTGCAGCTACTGAAGCAGCAGTTTGATCCCTGGCCAGAGAGGTGACACACATGGCACAGCAGACCTCTCCTGTCTCTCCCGCTGCTCCCCTCAGCAGTGTATTTCAATACTCCTGCCTGCTCTGCTCCCCATTCTAATCCTCTCACCCCCGCACCTCTGGTCTACACCCCAGCTCTTGTATGCATAAATAAATAAATCTTTTGTAAAAAAGAACAAAGTACACTTAATTGCCATAGATTTCAATAGATAATTATTGTAGGTAGGTGAGGACCCTTCTGCAGAACATCAATGCAACTGCTAACATTTTAAATCAATTAGCTGTCACTTTACCCATTCAGCACAAAATACTCATTTAAAAAATTTTTGATTTATCATCAATGAAATGTTTGTATTAAAGAAATGATACCAGAAGCATGCTTCTAGACATGGATTTTATAGCTCATGAAGATGGAAAAAGGAAGATATATGCACTACTGAAGAATAACTATTTAATCTTCAGTGTGCTCTGAGTTTTCAGTGCCTGTCCAGGCATATGCTGAGCACCTTATACCTAATAAAGTGTTTAAATTCACAGAAGCCTTATATAATATCCTAATTTTACAGATGAGAAAGTTGGTTTATGGAAGATGAATAATTCACCAGAAGCCATTCATCTACTTAAGTGGAAAGATGAAGATTTGAACACAAATATCTAATCTATAACTTCTTACTTCTTTTGCAAATTCAATATAATTATTTCTTGCTCCAACTATACTTCAAAGAGACCCCAGGCCATAATAATCATCACTAGGAGGTTAAGTTATCATTTAACTACCATTTTATTATTAACAATTTAGCAGTTCTGTAATATAAGGTTTATTTAATAATGAAAGGAGATGCCATAAATTGTTTTGTTTAGTGTTTTTCTTTTTTTAAATAATAGCTATTGAGAGGAATTCCATTATCATAAAATTCATCCTTAAATTTAGAGTTCTGTTTTTAAAGTTAGAGTCTATTCACAGTTGTGCTATCATCCACTACTAAATAATTCCAGAACAATTTCATCACCCCAAAGAGAAATCCCATATCCATTAGCAGTTATGCTCCATCATCTCATTTTGCCCAGCCCTGGATACCATTAGTATACTCTTATGTTTCTATATATTTGCCTATTTTTGGAAATGTCACATAAATTATACTATATGTGGCCTTTTGTGAATGATTTCTTTCACTTAGAATTTTTTCAAAGTTCATTTGTTTGTAGCATCTTTCTGTACTTCATTCTATTTATTGCTGAATTATATTCCATAGTATAGATATATCACATTATATTCATCCATTAATCTGTTGCTGGATCGCCATTTATGCTTTTGGATTATTATGAGTAATGCTACAAACATTTAACATGCTTTTCATGACGTATGTTTCATTTCTCTTTGGTAGTACAACTGAGAGTGTTATTATAGGTATTATGATAATTCCAACTTTATCATTTTAATGAACTGCCAAACTTTTCCAGAGTGCCTACACCATTTTACATTCCTATCAAGTATGAAGATTCTGATTTCTCTACATCAATAATATGCTATTTTTGTCTATTTGATCATAGTTATTTTACTAGGTATGAGTGATATCTAATTGGATTTTGATTGGCATTTCCAAAATGGCTAGTGATGTAGAGCATGTTTTCATGTGCTTATTTTCCATTTGCCTGTCTTTGAAGAATGTTTAAGTCTTTGTCCATTGTTTAATTAAGTTATTTATTTTTATTGTGTTGTGATAGTTCCTCATATAGTATGTACACAAGTTAAAGACATATGAGTGTCAGTTTTCTCCCAATTTATGGTCTGTCTTCTCTTTCTTGGTAGTGTCCTTTAAAGCATATTTTTTTTATTTTGATGCATTCCCATTTCTCTTACTTTTATTTCTTTTGGTATCTCTGAGTAAACCATTCTCTAATACAAGCTTATAGAAATTTATTCCAATGTTTTCATCTAAGAGTTTTATAACCTGGCTTAATGTAGTTTTGTAATAATGATTTTTCATGCCTTTATTAGTAACCGTATTTTTCTGTTGTGGAAAAATGTACAGTAATATCTAGCACTTTCAGTTTGCTGTGAAACCAATCTCCAGAATTCTTTTCATCATTTCATGTACTTGCCAGTCATTGTAAATCTTATTTAGAGAAATATCTGAGTTCTTTGCCCATTTTTAAGTATGTTTTTTTCTTCTTTTGTTGTTGAGTTCTAAGAGTTCTTTTGTTGTTGAATATTCTATATGTAACTCTTAACCAGATTTTTAAATATTTTCTCCCATTCTACAAGTTACTTTTTCACCATTGTGTCCTTTAATACACAGCTTTAAATTTTTATATGTTCCGTTTATCAGTTTTTAATTTTGTTACCCAAGTTTTTGATGTATATTTGAGAAATCATTACCCAATCCAATGATTTGGGCATAAGTTTTGTTCTCGAATTTGTAAAATCCTTCCAGCTTTCACCTTTATGTTTTTGATCTAGTTTGAATTGATCTTTTCTACATGGTTGAAGGTGAAGTTCCAATTTAACCTTTTTGTATGTGAATGTTTAATTTTCCCAGCACCATTTGTTGAAAAGACAGTCTTTTTCTTTTCTTAATGATCAAGATATGCTTATTTCTGGTCTCGTTATTCCACTGGCCTCTATAGCTGCCTTTATGCCAGTGCCATGCTATTTTTTTTTTTCCACACTATTTTTATGACAGTAGCTTTGTCATAAGATTTGAAATCAGGGAATGTGAGACCACCCACTGTTCTTTTTCAAGTTTGTTTTGACTATTTGTCCCCTGAGGTTCCAAATGAATTCTAGGGTGGATTTTTCTATTTCTGCTAAAAGTGCCATTGGGGTTTTGATAGGGATTATGTTGTTTTGCTTTATTTAAGATGCTGTATCTGTAAGACATATTTATCTTTAAACTGGAAGTTTGTGCTTCATCTATCCCTAAATTTTGAGTTTATATTGGGATTTGCTATCTAGCAAATAGTTACACAAGAACAAAAACAGAAACTGTACATTATTAAATGTCAATTCAGTTGTTTACTTTTTAAACACCAATTTAGTTTCTATTTCATTTGTTTCCATCTTTTAATTTTCAACCAATTATCCCAAACAATAAGTTAGTCTCCAAGGAAGGTTTGCTGTATTTGGAGAAGAAGTGATCAAAGTAAAGTTTAGAATACTATCAATCAGTTGTGAATCACTTTTCTTAGATCAATAATGTTTCTAATATGTTTAATGAAGTATATAAAACAAGGGCTCTTACCAATGTTCCACAGTTTTTAGTAATGATAGTAAGACATTCTTTTTTTTAATTTTTTAAAAATATTTTATATAATTCTTACATCATTTTTATCTTTGCACAATGTATGCATTTTCATTATGGTTATATTCCCCATACAATTGTACCCCCCCTTATTTTGACTCTAGTCCTTCCTCTCCCTGCCCTTCCCTCCCCCCCCCACAGTGTATCTCTGATTTATAGTTACTTGTTGATTTTGATTTTTACATTGTATTGATTAGTCTTTTTCCTGGTCCCTTATTTAAGTTTTCTAAATTCCTGCTATGAGTGAGACCATCCGGTATTTTTCTTTTTCTTTCTGACTTATTTCGCTGAGCATGATCCCTTCCAGCTCCATCCATGTTGCTGCAAATTGCATGTGTTTATCTTTTTTTGAATGCTGAGTAATATTCCATGGTGTATATGTACCACATCTTCTTGATCCAGTCATTTCTTTGGGGGTATTTGGGTTGTTTCCATAGCTTAGCTATTGCAAATAGTGCTGCTATGAACATAGGGATGCAGGTGCCCTTTGGAATTAATGTTTCTGTGTCAGATAATAAGACTTTCTTAACAATGTTTATTTTCAATAAACATCCTAGGAAATTTCCTTTACATGTGTCATATTATCAATAGAGATACATGGAAATAAGCATGGGACTACAATTGGCCTCCACTTTCTGTGTTGTCACTTGCAGATATACAAGTTTGACAATTTGATCAAAATATGTCTAAGAACTAGCTCGTGAAATTGTCATAGAAATAAAAAATGTCTAAATTATAGTGAATTAAATCAATACAATTGCTGTTATATGCAGTGATATTATAGTAGTCGTAGTTTCCACAATAAAAGTAGAAACTGTAATGCAGAAGCAGCTATTTAGCAAATTCATGCTAAGAAAAAAGTACAAAATGACTACTCAAATTTTCTTAGTGCCTTTGACAACATAATCTGTTTCACATATGTTGCTGTATACTCTTCATAAAACCCTCCATAATTATGGAAAGCTTATTACTTGTGTTTTCCTCCTGAATTTTGCATTGAGGAAGATCTCAGAGTTGGATGTGTTGCGATGCATATGTGAATTAAATGCAATACAAAAATTGAGTCACTATGCTGTAAACACAGCCGGGCTGAGTGAAAAATGTTGAGGATGATCTGCCTTTTACTGCTGCTATGAACAGATTCTTGCTAAAATATTTGAGGATTAACAACTTGTGAGAAATGGGGAACATTTGATTTGATTCTGAGTCACTTAGATGTTAAAAAGATGAGACATGCATTTGAAGAAAAACTAGATAACTATTTATAGTATCTATGAGAGAGAGAGTGAAAGCATTATTTATACTTTATAGAGAAGATAATTTGGAATAAAACTGACTACATGCAACATGTTTAAGTGGTATCTATAAAGAGTTCATGCATATAAAGTAAAAACAGAGAATAAGAAATATTGAAGATGATTTCTGAAATTTTTAAGGGTATAAAGTTCATGTCAGATATAAAGAAGATAAATCATAAACAAAAATTACATTGTAGATGACTCAAAAACAGTATCATGATAATTTAGATTAACAATAAAGAATCATGGGCCTCCCTGGTGGCGCAGCGGTTGGGCGCTGGGTTGCGAGGCTGCCCGCAGCCTGTGCAGTGCTGGTTCAATCCCCAGCCACCAGGTGAGGGTCCCACGTGGCGCACAGACCTCTTCTGCTGCGCGCTGCTCCCCTCAGCAGTGTACTTCGTCCGTCTGCCTGTTCTGCTCCCTGCTCTGGCTCTGGTGAATTCTCTCACCCTCCTGCGCTCTGACTGTACCAGGGCTTGTATAAATAAATAAATAAATAAATCTAAAAAAAAAAAATAATCACTAAGAGAATTAAAAAAAACATTGAAAATTACCTTCTGTAATACTGGAATACAAATGAAATGCTATATTATTCTATATTACCATATAAAATTATGTTGAAAATTCATATATTAAAAATGGCTCATTGCAAGTGTCCCACAAGAAGTGCCCCATGAAAGAAAGAAAGAAGGAGAAAAGAGTCATGGTTTCCAGGGGCAGGTAGGCATGGGAAGTGGGGAGATATTGGTTAAAGGTTACAACTTCCAGTTAGAGAATGAATAATTTCTGGGACTATAACCTATAGCATGTCAACTTTAATTAATATTAGTGTATCATATATTTTAAATTTGCTAAGATTGTAGATCTTTCATATTCTCACACTCAAATAGAGGTACCTATAAGAGGTATTAACTCGCTCTGGTGATAATTCCACAATGTAGATGTGTATTAAATTTTCATATCACACACCTTGAAAAAATCACATTGTGCAATTTAAATACATGCAATCTTAATTTGTCAATCATAACTCAATAAAGCTGGAGGGAAAACACAGAAGTGTGACACTCTAGGACTGGGCAGCATGAGTAGTGTCAACCAGTGCAGATAAACCTACCAGCAGCTATTGCCCCAGTACATGAACATGTGGGAGTCATCTTGAGGTGAGTATAGTCCTAACCAGGGAGACCTGCCAGTCAGCCAAGTCTTCCCAACAAAAGTACAGGGGGGCCCTAATATTGGGTTCAAAGAAGAAGTATTCCTACTGTGCCCTTCCCAAATTCCTGACTGGGTCTTGTTCCCTAAACGTAATATGTTGATGTTGCACTACATTTGGGGGATATTACTGTTTTAGTACATTTGGGGTGATATGTAACACAGCAATAGTAATTTGGGTACATCCAAGAAGCATGGATCAGAAAGGATTTCAGTTTTTCTAGAGCAACATTGGAAGATCTTCAATACAAATTCTCTCCAGCCACACTTCTGAATCATGTAAAGAGAAAATAGAGATTTTCAGATATTCCAATTACAAAAACCCAACATTTATATCATTTTTCAGTTTCTTACACCAAACAAGGGAATAAGCAAAGATAAACATGTTGGATAAACTAAGAAGGAGATTCAACATTGACGAGTCAAAGGACATTTTCAATATAGAGAAAGGGTATCCCAGAATGTACTTTACAAGACCTGGATGGCAACCCGGACACCAACCTTAATAGACTCGCACAGAAGTAATATTTTCAATAAAAAATAATATATATATATATCACTTTATAATATATATTGCATTGCTTATTTCATATTATATGTTATATAATATATAATGCATAATGTTAATGTACCTTATTATATTTAATATATAATTTGTATATTTAATATTATATATTTCATATTATATATATTATCTCAAGTGTTTGAATGTCTAACAAACTAGCTAACACATTTATTTGGAGAGCCTAGAGATGAATTAGTGATAGGTACATTATAATAAATTAAGCAATAAGCATACTATTCCAATACTCCACAAAACAATGCTAAAATCCAAGCGGGGAAAGAAGTTTTTAAAGAAAGAAATGTGATTCTAAATTGCACATTGCTCCCAACATTCATGACTAGATTCAGATAAATGAAAAATCTGGCACATGAAACAAGCTGGGTTCATAATGGCAATCATTTTAAAATCAAATCTTTAGTGTCTTCAGAAGCAGATATATATGAATTTTGCATTTTTACTAGTGAAAAGTAACAACTCTACATAATGAAGCTGAGAGACTACATGTACCTGGCATGCCAAGAAAATTATTTTGCAAAATATGCTTAACGTAGCCAATGAAAGAACACTAATACCAATTGAACTCACTGCTCTGTGCAATCTGTTAGATTTTGTGTATGTGGGTATGTGTGAATAGGAAAAAGCTGTTACTGCCAATATTCCTGTGAAAACATTCAAATACCAAATAACTTGTTCTTTTAAATCTGAGGGATGAGTAATTTGGGAATAACATGTTGTTACAATTACTGTTCTCCAAAGACTAACAACGTGGCTCGCTACTGAATTTTCACTTCTTTCCCCTGCTTAGTCACTTCTCCAAGTATATGTCTGTGTCTTTTTTATACTACTGCTAATAATATTCTTAGCCTGTCAAGCAATCACACTGGCTGTATCTTCAAGTTGTGTGAATCTGAGGCTTCTTCTTGTCCCTGGTTCACACATTCTACACTGCAATGTCCTATATTGAGTTTCTACAGTAGTCTCCCAACTTCTCTTTCTTCTTGTATACACTACACTCACCCATTTCAAACATAGAAGAAAGGTCTTTGGGTATATAAATCATATCACCTTACTACTTTGATCAAAACCTTCAAGAAATCTCCATTTTATTCAGAGTAAATCCAGTCTTCATGGTGGTCTCCCTTGATCTGCTCTTCAAACAGAGTGACAACTTCCTCCCATTTCCCAAACTCACTTCCTTGAAAATCCGGTTGTCTCCGAAATATTCTTCAAGTATGTCAGGCTTCTTGTAACTCAAGAACTCTTGAGTTCCTACAACTCCTCTGATTCTCAGTCTCTGTTATTTTTCTGGCAGGTCCCACCCCTCGCCACCCAAGAGATCAACCCCATGTTCCTAGAAAACTCTGTGATACACAAAACACCACCACCAATAAGTGCTACTTGTTAGAATGAATAAAAGAATGTCAATGTTCGGTGTGTTTGGAAATGTACAGAGCAAGGGATTAAGCTATTTTCCCTCATTTTTAAAATTATCCTTTCTTTTGAACTTCCAATTCTTCCCTGCTCATTTGGCATACTCTGTAAACTTTCCTAGTCATTTTCTTTCTAAGTTTCCATGATTCAGATAGAAATTGTTGTAAGCATGTCTAAAATAAAATCCTTAGTTATAGTCACATTTCCAAGTATGGAGAGGACAAGAATAAAAGGGTTAATTGGAACAAAGATTTCCAAATCTCAGAAAAATAGCACCATACTACAAGATCCTAACTTTCCAATTCCAACAAGACTTAGAACATGATGACATGGAATAGGCAAAGACACAATACTACTTTTCCTCATGAAATTTTAGAGTAGAAATCCTAAAATAGGATGGAGTGGACAAATAGAATATAATAGAAGCTAGTGAAATAATTTATGAATTTCCTATTTTACAGATATTTGAGAACTGTGGAAGTGAGAACTAGATAAATTGAAATTTCCTAAGTAGAAAAATGTTTCTAAATACTGTATTTTTTTTTATTCTTTTCTTCTTGGGTTATAGATGATTCTGGGTATGAGTTAATTATAAGGTTTAGTCTATACAGAAAAAATCAGTTGAGGGGAGTACCTCAAATAATCCCCAAGCAGGATAAATTAAAGTAAAACCATTCATATAAATGGAATAGAAAATGTGATGAAAACAAATAGAAAGCCTGAAAAGGAATCCAAGTCACACACATACACACACACATACTGCAGTCAAAAGAAGAATAAGAAGAATTTGATAGAATTTCTTGAATCTGTATTCATCTATGTTGGGAAATTTATGACTATTATCTTACTTCTTTAAATATATTTTCATCTCATATGGTCACTGATTTATTTTTTTCTGAGACTGTACAGATAGTATTTTTTTATTATAATATCCTATACTTCCATTATCTTCTCTTCACCTATATATTTCTTTTATCTTTCTAACTTTTCATTTGTAAATTTTCATTTTTTTCTGCTTTCTAGTTCACAGATCTTGTCCTTTGCAGTGTCTAATCAGCTACTATCTCTATTAAATTAATTCAATTCCTAATTTTAGATATTACTTAATCCTAGAATTTCAATAAGTATTTCTAATTTAGGAATTTTACTGATTATAATTCTATGTTGAAATTATCCAATTTGTAAATATGGCCTCTTCTCTTCTATTAATTAGAATATATTAATCTTAATATATTTAAATATTTTTCCTGGAAATTCCAGTGTCTTCTCTGAGTTTCATTTGAAAGAGTTATTGAAATACTTGTTAATTTCATCAATTATTTACATGAATATTGAGAAGGAAAATAATGAGCATATAAAGTGATAAAGTTGAACTTTGTTATGAGACAAAATATCTTCTCAATTGGTAGAGATATTCTATTTTTGATTTTTATTTTCTTTAGTTCTTTAGAGAATTATTTTTCTAATGCTGAAAGGTACTTACAGAAGTTATAAATAAAGGTTATTCTTTACATATACAAAGAGAATAAAAATTTATAGCCTATGAGTGATATCAATATTCAAATACAAATTAATATTATAGCAAAGTGTTGTGGTTCTTTCTGATTTGGTGTTTGTAGACTACATATGTTTGCAGAGAACTAGATGTTCATTTGTGTGCTTTTTTTGAAAAGTGTCTACTGATATCATTTGCCTATTTTTTAATCAAATTATTTGTGTTTTTTGGCTGTTGCATTGCATGAGTGCTTAAAAATTTTGATTTATTAACCTTCTATAAAATGTATGGTTTGCTAATATTTTCTTTCATTTCATAGGCTTGCCTCTGATTCTGTTAATATTTTCCTTTGCTGTGCATAACACTTTTAATAGTTCCAGTCATTTATTTTTGTACTTGTTACTTGCGCCTTTTGTACCAATCAAAAAAAAAAAATCATTGTTAAGTCCAGTATCAATTATCCTCCTCCCTCTGTTTTCTTCTAGGAGTATTATGGTTTTGGGGTTTACATTTAAGTCTTTAAAATATTTAAAGTTAACTTTTCTAAGTGCAGGATTTGTGTCTGATTTCATTATGCTGTATGTGAATATTCAATTTCACCAGCACCATTCATTGAAGAGAGTAAATTTTTCTCATTGAATCTTCTTGGCTATCTTGTCAAGTATTAGTTAAACTTCTTGACACCATGGGTCTACAGTCTATTATATTTATCTATGTGTCTGTTTTTATTTTAGAACTATATTATTTAGGTTCCTTTAGTTTTACATTGTTCCAAATTTACACACATAGAATTGGCCTGCAATATTGTATAAATTTAAGATGTAAAACATAATGAGTGGATATATGACTATATTCCAAAGTTATTCCCACAGTAAATTTAGTTAACACATCCGTCATCTCATATTGTTTTCCTTGTGATGAGAATTCTTTTTTTTTTTTTTTGCAGGAACTTTGGTTTACATTTTTGTTTGTGTATTAGAAGAATAGGATCCCCGCCTGCCCCTTCAGACATTGTTACCACACCATGCCCACCACCAAGACACTCGTAGTCTACTGCCATAGTGCTTCCTCCCCACCTTGTTCTTGCCTTTCTCCCTCTCTGTCCCAATCTAGTAGCATCAGTTCTATAGTCAACTTTCTAGGGTTATTTCTTTAGTTTGGCTTCACCTCACCCTTTCTTTGGTCTCTCTACAGTCCACATATAAGTGATGACATCCAGTATTTAACTTTCTTCTTCTGACTTAATTTAGTTAGCATACTTCCCTCCATCCTCTTCCAATGTCAAGAGTTTATCTTTTTGATAGCCAATTAATATTCCATTAATATTCCACACCACATATTATTGATCCACTGTCTGTATTTTGGCAATTAGCTTTCTTCCATAGCTTTGCTATTGGACATAGTGCTGTGATGAACATGGGAGTGCAAGTTTTCTTTCAAATCAGTAATTTTGTGTTCTTTGTAAAACATTTCAAGATTTTTTTTTTCTTTCTGGTTATCATGAGGTTTACATGAACTATCTTATGGTTACAACATCCTAGTTTAACTTGATCATAGTTTTCTTCAATAGCATGAAGAAACTCTATATTCTTCTTTCTCCTCATTTTGTATTTTAGAGTACTGATTCCATAATCTGCTTCTTTTTATATTGCAACAATTACACATTTTTCTAATTATAAGCATTTCTAGTACAATTGTTAAGTTTTAAACTAAAGTTGAAAGTGATTTATATGCCACCATTAAAATATAGAAACTTAACTTCACTTATGTGATAAATTCACCAGAAAAGTTCATATATATATATATATATATATATGAACATATATATATATATGTGTGTGTGTATGTCATCAAGATTTATTTCAGTATGTTTAGAGGACGATTTTAGTGCACAGATTTGTATTAATATAACTAATATATAAAATGTTAGGGAAAAAGTAAAATTACACTAATAATCTGAGCAGAGTCATGGTTTATGTGAGACAAAGTTGTATTTAGTTAAGAGTTGTGTTTAGTTAAGAGACAAAGTTCTATTTAGTTAGGAGTTGTATTTAGTTAGCTGAGAGTAACCTTGTTACCCAGTACAGGAGATGGTGGTTATAGGGTTAACAATGGCCAGCTTCCTTGGGAGGACACAAGTGGGTATACATAGTTTAAAGCATGAACTTCAACTTCAAAAGATGGAGAGTTTAACTAAGCAGGTATAGGTTGAAAACCCTATCCAGAAGATTCAAAAGAGAGTTTTTGGATAACATTGCAAACTTGAATCTTAACAGCAGGAAGAAATGAACCCAGAATCAACAAGGTCCATTTATGGACTCTGAGAAATGTTTAAATATGTGCTATTGTGACATCCTTATTTGACCCTTTGGTGAAAATGAGTTTTAAATAACTGTGTTTTTCAGGTGCACACAACAGCAAAGGAGCAAAGCTAATACAAACATTACAGTATATCTACTATAAAGTGTGCATTTTAAATTTTATGTATACTGCGTTCTTAAGAAACATGAAGAGGAAACTGAAAGATGAAATAATGGGACAGGAGCTCACTCCAGGGTAAAAACACTATTATGGATGTTGTGCCACAAAGTCAAGGGCAGACTCTTGAGAAGGGAAAGTCATTGATGATTACTGCATATTTCCATTCTCAATAAGCAATACTCATGGACTGTTCACATTAGACCTTTCAACATGCAGTTTTTAAAAAGTGAAGTGGCAATCATTTTAAGGGTGTAGTGAGTGGAGAAGGTAGTGGCACTTGTGCTTAATTTCTTTACCCCCCCCAACCCTGATCCTAGGGAGTGACTATGTTCCGTCCTGGACGTTCTTCCCTTGGGATCCCCACTCAATTAGCTCATGGGATGTCTGAGGAGTCAGGCAGATGTTGATTGATTCATCTCAACAGAAAGAATGCTTCAATGGCAGTGTCTTCACTTCCTTGTGGGGATGCACTTACTTCATCTTGTGAAAAAGCTTCGCACTCTTCCATTTCCTCCACCTCTGTACCGTTATTTCTTGACTATACTCTTTGCCCTTAATTATGAAAACACATTGTCCTTCTGAAAATGATAAAACCATCAATTGCTTAAAATAATGCATTCTATTTTAAAACTTATCTATTATCTAAGACTAAATTATTTTAGGTTGTCATAAAGGTTGAGCCTAACAATTTTCTGAATATCTAAACAAATTATTTTAGATTGTCATAATGTCACAAGAATTCTCTGAAGAAAAGTTCACATTACTAATTATTTTTTTTGATAAATCTTCACAAATATCTAGTTTTAGAGAATTTAACTTTGGGTAAGAATATAAAGTAGATAGGTAAAGATAGGAAGTCATGTAGATATCTAAATATGAATAGCAGTAGGGGAAAATATTTTTAAATAACACAATGGAAGTTTGATGTTATCAGTACATCATGGTTTCTCTCAATAGCTCTCTCTATTCTCTCTTCTCCAGACAATACTGCTATTAACATATTATCATGTAGAGGAGATATAAAAAAATCCAATTTTCACTTTAGTGTCATATTGTAATTTGAATTTCCATAATCAAAATCAAGGGGAAAACAATATTTAAATTTTTCTGGGTAATTGCCTCAATTTTTCATATCATTTATAGGGGCTTAGTCTAGGTCATATCTGCTCTATTACTTAGGCAAAGTAGAGGAAAATACAGAAGAGAAGTATGTACAGTATGTATTTGTGCATGTGTGTGTGTATATACACTGTATAATAATCATGCTTAGGAAAAGACAGCCATACCTTCATGAAATCATCTAAACTACCTCAAAGGTTACAGATACTCCCAATGGAGATATTAAAAACTAGATTTTTAATATTAATATATTTATATTTATATTATATACTTACATAAATAATATTTTAATAAAAATTTAATTTATATAATCTTTATATAAATATAACTAACATATTTATATAACTATAAATATAACTATAAATAGTTATATTTATAGTTATATAAATATAACATATATTTATTTATAGTTACATAAATATATTATTTATGTTATATTAATTTTCAAATATGCCCAGTTGTGAATAGGTGGGATTTTCATGTGAAAGCATGATAACATGAAGAAAAATAAAGCACTAGATTCATGTGTATTAGATAGTTCTTATGAATTATCTATGATAAATAAATCAACTGTAATTCGATGCCTCCAAATCAGCATGACTGTGTGCGGACTGTCATAATTCATCAAGGATAGTTTCTGGGGTTGGGCAGGGGGAACTGTAGAATTTACATCTTGAAAAATGACTTATTGTTGGAACATGATGAGCCATTGCATTGTGAAAAGTAGAAAAATAGCTGAACTCTTTAGAAAGAAATGAAACACGTCATTATTCCATTTCAGAATTGCTTGCTAAGCACTCATTATCATTAATGGTTACCAAGAACAGCTGGAAAAAAACCTAACAGGACACATTTAAGATATCTTAAGTGATCACTTCTTCATCTCCTTATTATATAAGATGCATGACCTTGCAATCGAAATAAATGTTTTTATCCTCATTAAGTTGTAAAGAGCAGTAAATAAGTCATAGCGTGATAATTGTTCTTGTCTTATACAGTGGAATAAAGAATTTCATCTATTCAGAAACTTTATAGTGCATATTGTAAGAATTATCAAAGATAAAGAACATTTCACATAATTATTTACACGAAATGCACCTTCCTATTATTCCTTAATGAATTGTGGTGTTGAAGACATGGCATTTTGTTTTGGAGAAATACCCTCATATCTTGCACAGCATTTAGAGTATTTTTTGAGGTGAAGAAATAGACCACTGGAGATTTGGCTTCATGGATATTTATTTTGTGGGTCTATATACTCCACAAAATGCAAGGTGCTTACATCCCTGGTCTCCAGCCCTAAATACCATTAGCATCATTTAGTAATTACAACAAAAATAAGCAAAACAAACCCAAACACACTCTTAGATATTTTCAACCACCATTAGTTTGAGAGACCATTTGATTTCCCCCAGTGAAGAAACAATCTCTTTGCTTATATGCCCTCAAGCAAAATGACAAAAACCCTTGTAAATTCTTTCTCTGTCAAGCCAAAAGAACTTTTTATGGTATGCATTTCTATCAGTTTTCTTCATTACTATTCAGTTAAGCAGGTACAAATCAACCAACTGATGCAAATCCTATAGATGTAATTCTAATACTAGTCCATCACCCACAAATTTTAATAGAGGGCCTCTTCCTCCTTTTTCTTCCTTAAATGTTTTGTGTATTCCTTCTCTCATTTGTTTTCTGATTATGCTGACACATAATAAATTGGATTTCTTTGCCCCCTTCTTTCCCTTTCCTTCTCTCCTTTCCTGCCTTCCTTCCAAAAGAAGGTAATCACTGTGAAATTATGACTCTTGCCTTCTTGGAAGTTAGAAAGTAGATATTAAACACACACATATAAATATCATTTTTTTGAATTGGGTTTAAGTTGGGGTTATTTACAGATCGAGGCAACCAAGCATCTACATGCATTGAGGAGAAAAGATTAATTTGTTCCAGAATCTATAGTGGACCCTTCCTTCATGCAGAGGAATGAATAAGGGTTGTGATGAGAGAAGTGGAAGGGATTCTGTGGGCTAGAGACCCAGAGAACTTGAGCAAAGTTAATGTTAATGTTTTAGCTAAATGCCTGGATGACTTTCTCTACTTCTCTTTGTTGTCATGTTTCAAAACTTTTAAGTCATTGCTGTAGCCAAAGAAATCACTGGCGGAGTCTCCTTTCTATCTCTGAGCATTGTGCTCCACGACATTTGTTTTTTTGGGCGACATGTGTGTTGTAGCTTATTTATTGAAGTCTCCTGTTGTCTTCAGTGGATTTCCTGGAAAGCTGAGAGGGTCAGTGGAGGTATTTATTGTACTGGAGTGGGGAAAGGAGTTTGGGGCAGGGCACATGAGGGCTGGTGTGGTGCATTCCTGAAAAGGCACGCAGGAGATCGATGGCATGAAAGAACCTGGGACCCGTTCTCATTTGGAGAAAAGGGAGGCACCTGGATGATCCCATTCCTTGTTTTCAGTGGGTACCCCAGGAGAAGGTGCAGCCTCCCAGGCCTTTCCCAGAGGGTGTACTATAACCTGAATAGTTAGCATAAGAGGGCCTGTTACCTTCCTGCTTTGTGGGTGTCAGGGAGGATATTTTCTCCATCATGCTTTATACATGTTAGAATCCTAGTGCATGCCTACCAGGTTTGTGATTTTGAGGTCCCCCACTTAACATACAAAGTGAAATTACTTGTAATTATATAGTAAGTGAACAAATGTTGGCATCAGGAGAGCATTTCATGCCTCCTATCTCTTACATATTATTATCCAATCCTATGCTACAATTTTTTAATATGATTATAAATTATAAATAAATGTAGATTGATTATATTATATAAGATATATAGATTTACTAATATATTTAATAGAGTTATATAAGTATACTGTATATTCTATATTACAGTCATGCAGTATTATTTTATATGCATTATATATTTTATACTATATATTTTTGTAGTTGCATTTATTTGAATGATTTATTTTACTTTTTAATGTCCTTAGTTTCATCTATGAAGTATCAGATTATCTACCAAAACCCTATTTAAAACCATAAAGAATCACCTTACTGCTGCCTAGAATGAGCCTTTCCAGCCTCCGAATCCCTGACCTTCTGTCCACTGTCCTGCCTTCCCTCTTCCTCAAGTATTATTGCATTTCTATGGGCTCATTTCCCATCACAAGTCTACTGAGGAATGATCTAGAGAAATTTTCTTAATCTCTCTGTAGGTCAATTCCTGTCTTTGAAATGGGATAATAACCACACCTACCCAAGTGGTTTGTGAGAAGAAACAGGATCACCTTGTGAATCATCTGCATGGATAAGTCTTGCTCTGAGGGGTCACTAACATGTGACAGTTATTTTGAGAGTCCTTGATTTATTTTTGAATTCCACCCATAGGGATTGGAATGAGCACTTCCAAAGAATGGGCTGCTTGTCAGCTGGTTGGATGAGTGAATTTCCTGTTGCTTCTTTCCTGGCCCTGGAGTACTGGCCATCCACAGTTTCCACCCAAACCCAAGTCCAGACCATTGACAGTTTCCACCCAAACCCCATGCTGAAGACAGTCCCTTCTATCCATCTCCCCTGACTCTCTCTGCTCTCACTAATTTGTCTCCTTCCCACTTTGACAGTACTTAGATGTTATGCCCCACACAATTTAGCACTCAATTACAGGCTGTCTTATATTCACATCTGTGTCATGCATTATAATCTTCATCTTAAATACATTGTTAACTCCTTGAGGAGATCATACTGTAAGCTATTTAAACTGTCACAAAGCCTAACTAGACCGAGTTCAGAGTAAGTCTCGAGAGAAAAATCCTGCGGATGCTTCCTCTTATCCGGTGCTGCTTGAGAATATACTAAATGGGAAGTGGTGTTTTGGCAGACTGGGTGCTGCACTGTGATGCTTACAGCCAAATCTCTAAAGAAAAATTTACTGCAATTAACACAAAGGATCATGTATTATCAAAAAGCACAGGAAAGATAGAAGGCTGGGACTAGAATCCTCACAAGCTTCCTCCATCTTCACAAAAGCTGTACTTGCGGGAAGGCCAAGATCCAGCTCTGGTCGTAGGGGAAGTCTGGCCAGGATTTGAAAACCCACCCTTGGTCCTCTGTCAAGGTGTTTGCATCTACCCTGAGTATACTATCACGCTAGTGCCACCTGGAGGAATTGCACCTATCATTTAATGAAGACAAGGAACTTTACCTACATGGTTTCCTTCCTGTTGGGCCGGCATCCAGGCTGTGTAGCAGAGGAGCACAGGGGCAATGAGTGCACATCTGGTCCAGCTTGCCCACTACTGAGAGTCAGAGTGAAGAGTGTGTTAGTGATGATGCACATGCATGGACATGAAGAACCAGACCTGGTATCCTAGTGACCCTGGACAAGGTCAATTTAAAGAAGCTGAAATATTGAAAATAGAAGGCATATGTGATGCGCCTATCTCAAATAATTATAATTTGTCAAAGTTTTATGATTTTTATGTACAATTTTTGTGAACAATTTTTAAAGCACTTCCAGTGTAATTTTTTAAATATGCAAATTTGGCTTCATATTTAGGGCCTGGTACTTATATCATGGGCACACTGGGTTGAAGGCGCTACAAGTCATATTAGGGGGAAAAAATCATGTGCTGTATTAACTTTTACCAAAATAATCTCTCAAATCACTGTCCAAAAGCAAAATTAACAAAACCAAAGCTCAGTTCCCTCTACTGTTGTTAAAGCAAAGCAACTCTGCTGAGAAGTGCACTTTAGAATGTCATATTTTATTTTTAGTGCTAATTATAAAACATTTCACTGTCATGGGTTGGAAATAACTTCATTAAATTACCTGAAAAATTTGAATAAACAAGGGTTGGCTTGTTGATCCTTAAAATTCAATACCACATGTGATCAGCAATTGGATGATACCTCAAGAGAGAGATAATTGACTTAAAGATGAACAAACTTATTATTAACTGAATTTTTGTGCAATTTCAATTATATTGTGCTATTGAATATAAATGCATTACTATTGAACAGAGATATTTGATTATAAGTTTCTAAAAAAAATTAGAAACAGTTTAATTTAAAAGTGTACTTTACTTCCCACATGGTATATAGAAGTTTCCTTTAAGCAGAATACTAAAAATTAACATATATTTAGTTTTAAGGATCCTAAACCAAAATAGTTGAAATTACTTTTTAATTTTATTTTAAGCATGTACAAATTATTGGGAATGCATCGATACACAAATTTTTACTATAACTATCCCATTCTGTAATTTAGGATTATTCTATATCTATTTTTTTAAAGATTTTTATTTATACGAGAACTGGGGTACAGGCCAGAGGCATGGGAGGGTGAGAGAATTCACCAGAGACAGAGCGGGGAACAGAACAGGCAGATAGACAAATGACACTGCTGAGGGGAGCAGCGGGCGAGACAGGAGACGTCTGCTGCGCCATGTGGGTACCTCCCTGGCTGGCTGGGAATCAAACCTGTGCTGCAGAGGCTGCAGACAGCTTCACAGTGCTGCGCTCAACCCCCTGCACTACTGGGGAGTGTATCTTTAACTCTCACCTAATAGACATCATTTATAGTGATTAGTGGCTTTTTGAAAATTGTGATGATTTACAGATATTATTTATTTTATTGAAGGAACATTGGTTTACACAATGTATGTGATTTAGGTAATTTGGTTTATACCTCCTCAGATGTATGTTACCACCCCTACCCCCCACCATCCGAACACCCATAGTCCATTACCAAAATTTTAAGAATTCTGACTTCAGCAAAGACTCTAAGTAGTCTCTATATACAATTTGTCTATCATTGTTTGGACAACTGCTGTTATACAAAGTTGCCTATGAGGAGTTGTCTAGAGGAAAAGCAAAACTCACAATTTAGAGCCCTTACTCTATATTTTAGAGATATCCAAGGTGAAAAAAAAAAGTTAAAACAGAGCTGCAGGTGTTTGCTAGAAAGGGGTAGTTTGAAGGAATCAGTCAGATCTTAGTGGTTAATAATAACTTGTCTTTCTCCAATATCATCCAAATGCTGTTAACATTCCTTTGGACTGGTATAGTTATTATTTGAATTGTAATTTCAGCTGCTCTGGGAGTAGGTAATTGGTGCTCAAATATATCATCTTTCTTTTTTTTCCTCTTTGGAAGATAATCTAAACTTCATCTTCCACAACAGTGACTTTATATTCAATGGTGTCTATTAGTCTTCTTTTTTTTAATGGAAACTTTCTCTAATGTGATTTTATATGAGTATTTTGAGTCAGAATCTCTATTTTATTTTATATATTTATTTATTTTTCCCCACCACAATCCCATGCATACCCTTGTCCCTTTTCCTCCCCCTCCCAGGAGTATCTGAAAGTCTTTTACATTATCAAATTTTCTATTAGATGGATTCCTATATTTGTTTTATTGCTCTGATTTGTTTTACTGTGTATATATGTTTTTCAAATTCCTTTTATTTTATTGAAAAGTTTTGCATTTCACCCTTTTGCCTATGCACAATTCCATGGTATTATGTATTACAAATTTTTCATCCATGGAAGGAGATTTAAACTGCCCCCATGTCCTAGTTATTGTAAACAATGCTGCTCTAAACATTGCAGGACATGTGTAGGGCATTATTGTTGGTTTCATATTCTGTGGATGCATGCCTGAAACTATTTTTTTTATTATTTTTTGAGGGCTTCCTATAAAAGTTTGGTTAGGTCCCATTTCCATTGCCTTATGTGTTACTTCTATAAATTTTTGCTTGAAGGTTCTACTGAGGTTAGTTAGTATATTATGGACAATTTGTGTGACCTGTTGGATAGTCTGATCTGTGATTTGTTCTAGTGGACCGTGTTGTTACTTTCTTCCTATTCTTTGTTAAGTAATTTAGGTATCTTTGGCCTCTATATTTATTGTTCTCTTGCCTTTTTTTTTAAAAATATTTATTTATTTATTTATACAAGCACTGGGTACAGTCAGAAGCACAGGAGAGTGAGAGGATTCACCAGAGTCAGAGCAGAGAGCAGAGCAGGCAGACTGACAAAACACACTGCTGAGGGGAGCAGCAGGTGGGAGAAGAGGTCTGTGTGCCATGTGGGACCCTCGCCCCTTGGCCAGGGATCGAAACAGCGCTGCAGAGGCTGACAGGCAGCTTTGCAACCCAGCGCACAACCGCTGTGCCGCCGGGGAGGCCCTATTGTTCTGTTGCTTTAAAATATTTTAACTCCTTTAGGATTTCTTTCATATGTGGGTTGGTGTTGATAAATTTTTCAAGTATTTACTTTTCTTTTTTTTTTTTTCCTTCTGGATTATTTCACTGAGCATAATTCCTTCTAGCTCCATCCACATTGCTGCAAATGGCTTGAGTTTATCTTTTTTTTTGATTGGTGAATAATATTCCATTGTGTATATATGCCACATCTTCTGATCCAGTCATCTATTTTTGGGCATTTGGATTGTTTCCAGGTTTTACCTATTGTAAATAGTGCTGCAATAAACAAAGGGGTACAGGTGCTCTTTTGAATCACTGTTTTTGTGTCCTTTGGGTAGATCCCTAGTAGTGGAATTGCTGGATCATATCGTAGCTCCATTTTTAGTAGACTGAGGAACTTCCAGAGAGCTTTCCACAGTGGTTGGGCCAGTTTGCACTCCCACCGGCAGTGTAGGAGAGTTCCTTTTTCACTGCATCTCGCCAACATTTGTTGCTTGTTTTTTTGATGTGTGCCATTCTCACTGGTGTAAGGGGGTATCTCAGTGTGGTTTTGATTTGCATTTCCCAGATTATAAGGGATGTTGAACATTTTTTTATATGCCTGTTGGCCATTTGCGTTTCTTCTTTGAAGAAGTGTCTTTTGAGTTCTAATGCCTATTTCTTGACTGGATTGTTTATTTTGTTTTTGTTGAGCTGTGTGAGTTCTTTGTATATCTTTGTGATCAGTCCCACATGAGTTGAATGGAGTGCAAAGATTTTTTCCCAATCAGTGGGCTGTCTCTCTGTTTTGGTTAATGTCTCTTTGGCTGTACAGAAGCTTTTCAGTTTGATGTAATCCCAGGTGTTTATCTTTGCCTTCACTATCACTGCTTTGGGTGATGAATCTTTAAAGATGTTTCTGAGATGTATGTCTTGTAGTGTTTTACCTGTATTTTCTTCTATATATTTTATGGTTTCAGGTCTTATGTCCAGTTATTTTATCCATTTTGAGTTGATTTTTGTGCACGGTGAAAGGTAGTCTAGTTTCATTTTTTTGCATGTGGAGGTCCAGTTTTCCCAGCTCCATTTATTGAACAAACTGTCCATATTCCATTGCATATTCTTTGCTCCTTTGTCAAAGATTAGTTGTTCATATAAGTGTGGCTTTATTTCTGGGCTCTCAATTTGGTTCCATTAGTCTGTAATATCAGGTGGTTACACTTATAATAGGAATATAGGGGAACCAAATAAGACATCAGTGCAAAAAAATAATAATAATAACAGTACAAAACACAACAAAGCAAAAAACAGACAATTATAAACCAGAGACATTCTGCAGGGGAGGAGGAGGGAGAGGGATGAGAGGGAGGGAGGAAGGAACACAGGGGACTGTGGTGATGGCACATGGGTGCCTTGGGGAAGAAAATTCTATGAGGACTCAATCTGAGGGGGTGAGGGGAAGCAAATATTGTCTAAAAATGTAAAAAAAAGATGAATGTTTAAATAAATAATAATAATAGTAATAGTAATAATAATAATAATAATAATAAAAGTATTTACTTTTCAGTGCTGCTCCTTATTCTCTCTCCCATCTTGATGACCTTGCTGGGTAGAGGATTCTGTGATGGAGTTCATTTTCTTTTGGTCCTTTGATATCTCTGCCCAGTCCCTTCATGTTTTAATATTTCTGTTGAAAATCTGCCAATATTTTGGTAACTTTATAGGTTACCTTTTTGTCCTCTTGGTATTTTTAGTAATCTATCCTTATTGTTGGTTTTTGAAAGCTTTATTTTTATTTTATGTGTCTTGGTGTATGTGTATGCAGTTTTCATTTATTTGGAAGTCTTTGGGTCTCTTGGATTACAACTGGCTAATTTTCCAGAGTGAGATTGTCTCAGTGATTACTCCTTTAAATGGATGTTCTATGCTATTTTTTTCTTTCTTTCTGTGATTCCCATGCTATGAATATTATTTCTCTTTAAATTGTCCCAGAGAGCTCTTACACTATTTTCATTTTTTTTGGTTATTTTCCTCTACCTTGATTTATTCTTGTGTTCTCTAGTATTGTGTTTACAAATTCATCAATTTTCTTCTTTACTTCTGTTTGTCTGCTATCAAGGACCTAAATAGTACTTTTTAAAATCAACCATACTGCTTCTTAATTCCATTATTTCTGAATGTAGTTGCCTCATATTTTCATGATCTATTGTTATTTTTTTTGTATCTTATTTTTTAAAGTGTCATTATTATTGCCAGGACTGTTGCCCTGCATTCCCCTTCTGTCATGTTCCACAATTCCACTAAATAAAACTTAGTTTTTTTTCCTTTTAATTGTTGTTGTTCTTGCATTTGTACTATGTTCTTCTGTCTCTTCATTTTTAACTTTGCATGTGTTTTAGTAAGGGTAAATTTTCAATTGTTTTTGTAGTTGTTGCGGTAGTTGGGGGTCTAGTACTGTCAAGGGTTAGTAGTTTTAAAAGAGGGCTAGGGCAATAGCCATTGTATAATCACTTCTAGCAATTTCAGGAATTTAAAATTCCTGTTGTAAAGCATTTCATCATGGGGGGTGGCAGGGATAAGGGATGGCAGGTGGTTCAAATATCTCAGCTTGGTTTTAGTTGGGCTGATGCTGCTATTGTGTATGCTAATGAACAGTTTTAGTTCCCTTGCAGTTTTTGGCTTTGTTTTGCTGTGCACACATGGAGGATGAGACCTGGTGTCTTCATTTTGCTGCCATCTTGCTAAACTCCTTGTTGGACTACCTATTGAACAGCATTTATCTGCATGCACATATTTTCATTTTAGTCTTTATGATAAATTTCTATCAAATTTTGATTCTTAACATAATAACACTTGTGTTCAAATTTAAAATCTCTTTCGTTTCCTCTCTTCAATAAATCTTTCTTCCAGATGGCAGAAGTCACTCTATAAGGTGCTGTCACTCTTGACCTAAATTATTTCTTCAGGTTTATTACCTCAGTGATAACATTCAGCCCTTTTGCCTTCTGCTTAGTCTATGGTGTTGGGAAGGACTGTATTTTGTCACTTGTTATTATATCAGCACTTTTTCAATTGGAGTCAAACTCTCAATGACTTCCCTAAATGGGCATAAACATGGATTTTTCTGGCACTCTCTGTGCAACATCATTAAACATCCTCTGTGGAACTGCTGATCAATATTTTACTCATTTGCCATTTCACATCTTTTGTTAAATTTAGCAGTTAACAATAGCCCTGACAGGAGTCTGCTGGCCCTGAAAGACAGGGAAGTTTTTTGTTAACTGATCTAGTTACATCAGGGTTGGTCTGTTCATCAGACCCTGAAACACTGTAACTTTCTAGAAGAAACCAGAGTAGTTCTGATGCTCCTTTGCCATCATCTCTCAAAGTAGATCCATAGAATATTGAAAAAATAGTTCTGTCCTGATATGTCTGCAAAAAACAAATCTAATTTTTTTTTTTTTTTTTTAAATAGAGGCATGTTTTATTTATTTATTTGTTTGTTTTGTTTATACATGCACTGGGTACAGTCAGAAGCGCGGGAGGGTGAGAGAATTCACCAGAGCCAGAGTGGGGAGCAGAGCAGGCAGAAGGACCGAAGCACACTGCTGAGGGGAGCAGCGGGCGGCAGGAGAGGTCTGCGCGCCATGTGGGACCCTCCTCGGGTGGCCGGGGAGCAGCCGGGGATTGAACCGGCGCCGCAGAGGCCGCGGGCAGCTTCGCAACCCAACGCTCAACCGCTGCGCCACCAGGGAGGCCCCACAAATCTAATTTTACATGTTTCCCTATAGCTGGAACTTAGAAACTTTCATCCAGTTGCCGAGATGAAAATTTAGTATAATTTTCATTTATCAGTTAACCAAGAATTTGTTTTCACAGATCTCTAAGAATTAAAGATGAAGATTACTGAAATAAGGGGAGTAGTAATGGTAAAGGTGGTTTATGACTGTAGTTTAAAGTCAAAACCAGTTGTCTATATTCATATAACTGTTGAATATTTCATAGGTTATTCTGGGAGGGTTAAGGACTTTGACTTCACAATTTTAAAATGAACATAAAGGTTACAGAGTTTCAGGAAATGTATTCTCTCAAATTCATATCTTTTTACTTGCTCAAAAATATAACATTGATCTCAGTTTTTAATTACCCTTGGAAAATGGCATAAGCAAGCATGACTTTTTTGAAAAGATGTTTTGCTTTTTAAACTCTTTTTTAAAAAAGATTTATTTATTTATTTATTCATTTATTCATCCAAGAACCGGGGTACAGGCCAGATGTGCGGGAGGGTAAGAGGATCCACCAGAGACAGAGTGGGGAACAGAACAGGCAGACTGACAAAATACACTGCTGAGGGGAGCAGTGGGTGAGACAGGAGAGGTCTGCCGTGACTTTAAGCTCTAACTTACTATATAGAACGCAAAAAAAAAAAAATTCAAGAGAACAACCTATGAACTTGATATATATACATATATATATACACATATATATATACACACATATGAACTTGAGATATCTATATCTATATCTATACCTATATCTATATCTGTATATATATAAAACCTTTGATGTGGGAAGTTATCTAATTTTTCTCACCTTTTCAATCTGAGATTGGGGAAAATATCATAACAAAAATATATTATACTAGTATCAGACTTACTAGAACAAAGTGCATGTACAATTTGAGTTTTTTTAAGTAATTATGATCTTTTTTATGATTTATTTATTTATACAAGAACTGGGGTACAGGTCAGAGGCATGGGAGGGTGAGAGAACTCACCAGAGAGAGCAGGAAGCAGAACAGGCAGACAGACCGAAGACACTGCTGTGGGGAGCAGTGGGCAAGGCAGGAGAGGACTGCCATGCCATGTGGGTTGCTCCCTGGCTGGCTGGGAATTGAACCCATGCTGTAGAGGCTGCAGACAACTTCACAGTGCAGCACTCAACCCGCTGTGCCCCCAGGGAGGCCCTACAATTTGAGTTTTAATCATCAGTTTCAATTTCATTGTGTAGCTCAGTTCATATTCTCATATATGCCAACATTACTAGCTCTAGGCAACATATGGATAAAATAAAAGATTTCACTTTTTAAAATTTTGGATGAAATTAGAGAGATAGAAAGCTAATTTTGGAAACAAATATGAGATTTTTCCAGAATTATAATATCTACTTATTAGAAGTACATGGATTCACAATTAACACAAAATGTTGATCCATCAAAATATAAGTCAAGTTATGGGTATATTTTTGTGATGTTTCAGTTCCAAATCCAAACTCTATGCATTTTTACCAGGCTGTTTGCAGAGGCTGCCTGAAGATTTTATTTTTGTTTTTAGAAAAGTTGGTGTGGAATTAGTCATGAAGAAAGGCATTAATAAAGTGCAAGGGGAGGTGTGGAGGTGGGATTTTTCCTTTTTTTATTCCAGATAGGTATTAAAGAAATATTTAAAATCAGCATTTTTTTAAGAAGTAATTCTTTTAATCTCATTTAACAACTATTTTATTTCCTGACAAAACATGAAGTCATTTGAACAGTAACTTGTTTATAGATTTCATCCTACTACATACTAGAGAAGCTCATCTATTAAGGTAGTTTCATAGAATCTATAAATCTGCTCAAATTATGTTATCATCTTGGAGTATTTTATATATTCTTGAATATGATGCCAATTGCTCTCATATGAATTATATATTTTTCACTTTTACTTTATTTCAATGATTACTGCCACCAACTTTCAAAAAGGTCCATTTCATTAAAATTTTATTGTGCTATTCCTAATATTTATGAGGCCCAGTACAGGAGAACAAATCAAAATCCACATGGTATATATCTAAATATTTCAACTTTATAATCTGAGCTACAAATTTTGTTCTAACCTTTCACTTACAACTTGGCAAATCAAGTTGGTTCCAATTTAGGATTCTTAGCATCCCTCATGTTCTGCACCCTGAACCCTGTTCTGGCACTGCCCCTGCATTTGTCACATTCGGTTACTGTATCCACACACACATATGCATCCATACATGTACACATATGTACACATGAACACACACGGGTGCTCATAGGTTAATACATGCAGAGTAGTAAACACATGAACACTAACATGCATCCATGATCACACATGGATGCACACAGATGCATACATTCACACACATGTTATACACACATAACACATGTGCAAACATGCATGTTTACACATACCCACAAGCTTCCACATAAACATGCATGAATGTTGATTATCCTTCCTGCATGCTGAAGCTTTCTTTGCTCTGTCTGTTCTAGTGTGCTATCCTGAACACCCTTTGGACTAGGGTCATGCATTCGGGTGATGGATTCACAATACAATTGTCTTCACTTTGTATGTGCTGGAAATCTCCCATAACAAAATGTCCTCTTAAAAAGTGACATGCTACTTAAGAGTGAAGATTGGGTATAAAGATGCAAATCTGAGACAGGGAGATCTTTGAAGGCAGATGGCCTCTGTTGCTGAGATGAAGTAGTTGTCTGCATTCCAAAGACACGTGGGCAACCCCAGGATAGCCCCTTCTGTTGGCTCTTTCATTTAGCATTTCTCAGATGAATCCTAAGATAGAGATACTGACAACAGGTGTATTGTTCGTTATGTAGATGTTTCAACTATTTTATAAGGACAGATGAGCAAAAATAGTAAAATGTTTGATAAAGTTCACATACTTTTTTTAAACAATTTATTTATGCATACAAGAACTGGGATGTAAGCCAGAGGTGCAGGGTGGAGGCGGTGAGAGGATTCACGAGAGACAGACTGAGGATCAGAACAGGCAGATCTATTGAAACACACATCTGAGGGGAGCAGCGGGAAAGACAGGAGAGGTCTGCTGGGCCATGTGGGAGAGCTGCCTGGCTGGGGATCGAACTCATGCCTCTGTGGCTGCTGAGAGCTTTTTAGTGCTGAGACTTAACCTCTTGTGCCACCAGGGAGACCCCAATGTTCACATTTTTTAAAACCATAAAAGACAACATAGTGTGAACCAATCTCCTTCTGCAATTCTTCAGTCATGCTAGTTCCTATTCGTAACATTCAATGTTCTTGTTTAACACTTGTTTAACTTTTTCAAAGTCACTTTATGTGCGTACAGTTAATAAATGGAATTTTGATTTAGTTGTGGTATTGTTTTATTTAAATGCTTAATTTTTATTTAAATATTTTTATTTTATTGAAGTACTTTTTGAAATGTTTATTTATTTTTTAAAGATTTATTTATTTATGCATACAAGAACTTGGGTACAGGCCAGAGGTGTGGGGGGTGAGAGGATTCACCAGAGACAGAATGGGGAACAGAACAGGCAGATCGACAGAAATACATTGCTGAGGGGAGCAGCGAGCGAGTCAGGAGAGGGCTGTGGCACCATGTGGGTTAGCTCCCAGGCTGGGGATTGAACTCGTGCTGCAGTGGCTGTGGATAGCTTCACAGGTTGCGTCTTAACCCCTTGCGCCACCAGGGAGGCCCCTTTGAAATATTTCCACTTCAATAAAATACGATTTATTTTATTAGTGAATATATCTTATATCAAATGCATATAAATATATTAAACACCTTCTCATTCCTTTTATACCTATGTAGTTTTCCATTATATAAAAAATAATTGTACAGGGCCTTCCCAGGTGGCACAGAGGTTGAGCGCTGGGCTGCGAAGCTGCCCGCCGCCTTTGTAGCACTGGTTAGATCCCCGGCCACCAGCAAGGGTCCACATGGCGCGGAGACCTCTCCTGCGTGCCTGCTGCTCCCCTCAGCAGTGTATTTCATCAGTCTGTCTGTTCTGCTCCCCGCTCTGTCTCTGGTGAATTCTCTCATCCTCCCGTGCTTCTGACTGTACCCAATGCTTGTATAAATCAATCAATCAATCAATCAATCAATCAATCAATCTTTAAAAAAAATGTACATTTTAAAAAATTTATTGGTGAACAATTTTTTTCCAATACTAGAAATGATAAAGCAATGAATAAACTCATAACCCCTATAAGAAAGAGAGGGAAAATTACAGAAACAAAAGTGTTCATTTATAGTTTAGATATATTAATAATTTATCCTCTACAGAGATTATACATTCAAATTCCCATCAACAAATATGGTACTTCTTAATTCCCAATACCAATGAAATTGGCACCTCAGTGTAGTTTTTATTTTTAGTTCTCCTAGAATTTTACCATAAGTGTAAGGACCATTTCTATAACTTTTCCTTGAGTTCATATTGTTTTATCTTTATTTTATTTTATTTTTTTAAAGATTTATTTATTTATTTATACAAGCACTGGGTACAGTCAGAAGCGCGAGAGGGTGAGAGAATTCACTAGAACCAGAGCGGGGAGAGGAACAGGCAGACTGATGAAATACACTGCTGAGGGGAGCAGTGGGCACGAGAGGTCTGTAGGGCCATGTAGGACCCTCGCCGGTGGCCTGGGATCGAACCGGTGCTGTAGAGGCTGCGGGCAGCTTTGCAGCCCAGCGTTCAACCGCTGCGCCACCGGGGAGGCCCTGTTTTATCTTTATTCTTTTTCATTTTTGTTGTATTTTTCCAAATTATTTATGGAAGCTTTGGCATATTACTGAATTAGCTCTAATTCACAATAAGAGTTACAATTAGTTTATCCCAAGTTGTTATTCATCTTTTGACTTTGCTTAAAGTGGCTTTCTAAATGGAAATTTTGGATATTTATAGAGTTGGATTATCAATATTATTTAATATTACTTTCTGGGGTATATTTCTAGGTTCAAAAATAAATTTATCTCTCTTCAGATTACTTTTTAAGATCTCAAGTACCTACCCAATGTTATTTTTGTGGTTCTATATTTATAAGAATCCTTTATTCTGTCTGTATACTGCAATATAGAAGGTATTGCTCCATGAAGCAGGAAAGGAGGGCTATGCCCACCACCCTTACTTCACTTTGAGTCTAATCACAGGGCCAACAGCCACTCACCCCCCAATTTCTGACTGCTAGACTGAAGACTGGCAAGTTCAAAGCCTAACCTGCCATCCAGAAACCTCATCTGAAATGTTCTGAAAGTGGGGGCCATGCCAACTTGCCATGTAGTTAATCAGGGTCCTGAGATCATGGTCTAAAGTACTGAATCCCATTTTCAGAGGTGACTGCCACATTCATTACTTGATCCTGATCTCCTAGTAGGCTGGCTACATTCACCTTCCAGGGTGCTGCTGGAAACCACACATTGAATTCTCAACTTGGACTCAGAGTGACTCTGTGAAGCAGTGCCTCCTTCATGTCCCACTTTTGTGTTAAAACCTGAAATTTTTGAGGCTTATGGTAGTTTGAGGCTTATGAAAGTTTTGAGACTTATGGTAGGTTTTTTGAGGCTTACCTTAGTATATTCTAACTCATGTTTATTTCCAATGTTCTAACTTAAAAATAGGAACATTACTCAATGGCTACTCCATTTTTCACTAGGTGACACGGTAGACGTACAAAGAGCTGAAATATGTATCTGTGTCATTTTATAAAAGAATTTACCAATTTGGTACAGAAGAATGGGTGCATTTGAATCCATTAATCTTACTCTAGTGGGTTCCCTAATAATTAATGTAATTACAAATGTATTTACTATCTTATATCACTTATAGAAACTATAACTATCATATTTTTATAAGATCCAGCACCACATTTTGCTGAACTTTAACTAGGGCCTAAAATAAAAAGCAGAGACATATTCTTCTGCCCATTTAAATTCAGAGTGGTTTTAATTTGACATTGCTCTATTTTTCACCCTATTTTAAAATCTGACCATGATAAATAACTGAATACTGCCACTACCCTCCCTAGCTGGCTGCTAGATGGAAGTCTGCCAGTTTTAAGGCCTGACCTAGCATCCAAGGACTTCATCTGGATGACCTGAAAAGCAGGATACATGCCAAGGGGAAAGTCCCACTTCCTTACCCAGGGTGACTTGTTTCTCAGGCCCATGGAGAAAGTCAGGACTCTTATTGACACAACGCTTTCAGCCACAAGCACATCCCCACCCCCACACACCATGAAACCATTTTGTGCAGGGATTCCTCATTGCCTAAGATCTTTCTTCCCAGACACTGTTAACCTTCCTGGCATCTGGTACTGGTTAGATACTCATTTGTTCCCCAAATAGATTTTGATAAATTTGAAACTCAAAGGAAAGGGCCTCAATCTAGTCTTGTTCCCACTTCTTTTCCCCAAAGCCTACAAAAATTTCTATGATAAAGGAAAGGTTGTATATCTGTCCTTCCCTGAACAGTCATCTTGGCCAGACACGTGTGTCCTTTAGGAAAAGCTAAGATTGCATATTTTGTTTTTCCTGTTCCTAAACAAAATCAGTCAATAAAGAATTTGATAAAATACTGTGAAAATTTTCAATTAGGATTTTCACTTGATGAAATACAGGGAACAACATCCAGTTTGCAGAAACAAACAAAAAAAAACACATGATAAAACAAGAATGTGGATATGACTTTCTACAGCTCAATTCCAATGTAAAATGTCTAATGTCTTCAAAAGAGTTCAGTGTATTCTGTTTGACAAGATGGAAAATGGAGTGTATTTAGTGAGATGACTGTAGGAAATTTAATGATATTTTGGCATTCATAGTTTTTTATATACAGTGGAATTAATCAGGAATTTTGGAAGATGACGAGGTGACATAATCCTCAGTTAAATGATATTAATCTTAATATAATTATATTTAACAGTATGCCCTTCATTTTATGAGAGCTATCTTTATTTCCTCCTTATACAGCAATTTCTCATCCATGGTTATTTTAGTGAGAAATTTCTCAAAGATAAAAAATGCTAATAGAACTGAAATGTATTTCAAATAATATCTTTCTTTCCTAACCTATAAAATAAGTCATACACAATTGCTACTTCAGCATTATACTCACTCTCATCATCAAAACTTCCAGGGATTTAAAGGCATTGTCAAAAATCAGTTTCCCAAGAAGCAAATCAGGACATGGATTTGTGTGCAGGAGTTTATGGGGAGTGGAGCAGGGTGTGAGCCCAAGGAGGGACAGAGAAGGTGAAGAAAATGAGTAAATACCTTAGTCATCCCTCCATGGATCTCTGAAGGTAGAAGACAGGGGGCCTGTAATTTATACTCCATTTCAATGAGTAATCACATACCACTTGAATGAGTAATCATGCCTTGGGAAGGGGTCTTTCACCAGCTGACTCTCTTCAGAAGCAGAGGGTTACAGAGGGACTTCCCACAATAGTCTGCACTCACTTTCAGACTCTGGACAATGAATGGTCTCTTGCTGGAAGAGGAGAGAATCTGCAGGTAGATATCCCACTACGTATGGGAAAATTGAGAGAGATCTAAGCTCTAAGATCAAAGTCTAGAGCCCTTGGTATTAGCCATTGAGGAATTGGGAGTAATTGTTGGCAAAGGAAAAAGCTTGAGAAGGACAAATCCATAGTTTCTGGAGTCAAAGTTGAAACTAGCATGTCTTTTGAAATGATACTTGTTCATAGGAAGATTAAGGAAGCCAAAGGTTATTACAAGGTTGAAACAGGTAGAAAAGTCTTGAAATGCAAACCATCAATATGTTGCTTGATCATATAATTTAAAAATATTGATGTTTTTATTCAAAGAGATACTATCAATTATATTGATTTCAGAATGAAATGGGAAGCACCACAATATTGATGTAACTGGTATTCGAATATCCCTGAAATTTTTTTTTAATAGACGTAAATCTCTAATTAACAATGCCTTGCTTTCTTTAAGAAAGATCCCACCAGATTCTTAGAGAGTGTGAGCTATTTGAAAGGAGTGAATTTGACATGGATATAGATTTATCATTTTTAGAGGATCATGGTATTTTACTTACATCCTATTTATTTTTTTGGTTAGGTTGTCATCTAATGTGATTCTCAGGATATACATTTTTTTTTTTCAGATGTGAATCAGAAAATAATACTCAGTTCACTAAAAAAAGTCATAACATTAACTCTTACAACTTAACCTGTTTGTTGAAAAGATATATAGAAAAGTTTTTTTTTTAAAAAAGATTGTGGGCCATATATATGTAATTAGGGATTACTAATTTTATTTGAGAATTAAAATGCTTATTTCTGCTATGGTAGTTTCAAGGCCAGGGCAATGCTATTCTTTCATTCCGTCTTGATTTATACATTTTTTCCTATGTTTATTTTAGGTTACAGATCTGGATTTGAGTATGTAGTTGTATTCAACAGCATGAGATCTCTTATGGTTAAATTGTATTATGAGCTGAATTATGTTCCCTGTGAACTTGCATGTTGAAATCCCAATCATTAGCATCTCAGAATGTGCCTGCATTTGAAGACAGATTCTTTATGGTGGTGATTAAATAAAATGAGGCCATGAGGTGGACCCTAATCCCATGTGTCTGTTGTCCTGATAAGAAAGGGAGATGAAATACAGACAGGCAGAGGGAAAAGATCATGTGAAAGTAGAGGAGATGGATATGTATAAGCCAAGGAGTATCCTTATGCAAAACCAGCCCAGCTGAAACCTTGATTTTGAAATTCTAGCTTATATAACAGTGAGAAAATATTCTGTGGCTTATAAATCACCCAGTCTGTGGCACTTATTTATGGTAGCACAAACTAGTTGGAATCCCCCACACACACCACCACCACAAAGCCATAATTTCTAGTACCTCATAATGCTACCTTATTCGAAATAGGGTGTTTACAGAGGTAAATGAGTTAAAGTTAGGCCATTAAGTTGGGACCTAGTCCTAATCCCAAACCCAACCTGTCCTTATAGAAGGGAAATTTGGATACAGAGACCCACAGAGGAAAGACATGCAAAGAACAAGGGTGATACAGAGTCCACATGACTATATGGGGATGATAAGAGTGATGCTGGAAGAAGCAGACTGTGCTCCTTCACTAGACCCTCCAGAAGCTCCCAGCTCCCATGTTTACTAAAGTAAAACCCATAACCCCTCTAATCTTCCCTTGAGATGACTGGGAATACCTCCTGACTGTGGTGGGGGGCATGTGAACAAGGGGGGCACTTGATGGTAGATGGTTCTTAGAAATAAAAATCTTTGATTTATCTCAAGTTGCTTTAACTTTCTCTTATACCCTACACCTTCCTTTATGAATTAGAAGAATAAGTTTTACTGCGTAGAATATATTTTATTGCTGTGTGTAGTATTCACTAGGTCCCATATAAGACCATGTAATGTTGGTTTCCTTTTCTCATTGGTATGTTCGAACTAACAGTAGGAATACACATGTACCTTTCAACCTCCTTCTTAAATATGTATGGATACAGGTAAAATATGTTTTATGGCAAGTAAGTGTATTTTTATAGTTATTGAAAGATTATTGGCTATTGATTGATCAGTATTTTACTGAATATTAAATTAATGATGTATCTATTTAAATAGTTAACTTTTAAAGTACCCTGCCATAATTAGCAACTATTTCATCTGTTTTCTTCTTGAGAACTACCACATTCCATGATTACATTTAGGATCATCTAAATGGAGATTAAATTGGTGAGAAAATAAATTGAGAAATTATTATATTTGGATAAAATTGCTTTTTCACCAACCCAGTACATCTCTTGGTATATTCTCATTTTCCCCCTAGAAAGTAACATCTTCATTTTACAAATCCCTATTCCCAATAGATGCATACATATCTGCTAACACACACAGAAAGAAAAAAAGTGAGACCACCCACCTGATCTTTCAGTGCTGTCTTTTCCTCTAATGTTGAGCTGCTGAATTTCTGACCTGTGCCTTCAGGTCAGATGGTCTGTTCAGATGCCTCAATCTTCATCCTGAGATCCAAAATAAGAACTTAAAATGAAGACCAACATAGAAACAGTTGTGGGCACCAATTTTATTTCTTAATTGTTATTACAACTTCCTTGTTATTCTATTATTAATTGACTGAGATCAGCCCATGCCAGTAAGTCATGGGAGACATCTTATGAAGCAATCTGTGTGTTAACTACTTAATGAATAGAACTAAAAATAACTAAAGTGTCCCTCATTTCAATCAGACCTCCGTTTTTCTAAAGGAAGCTGTATTCGCAGGTTTATAATTGCAATGAGTTGGCTTTAATTAATAGAATAAATTTTAATGTAATTAATAAGTTGAGTTCTTAGTGGCACTCTCCGGTGATTATGTACTTTGAGTTGTAAAGATGCAATTTGCATGTTATTAAAATAATCAGAAGGACTTTAGCATTAGAGGTAAGGTAACATTTAATTTTAGCTCACTTAAATCATTTTGTTACCCAAAGCAAAATGAGTGCAGATAATCACGATTTATTAAGACATTATAGCACATGCAACGGAGCATTTTCCACTTGGACTTCATGAGGAAAGTCGCAGGAGACGTGATAAGATCATCTTTATTTTCAGCTGTTTGTAATACTAAACTTGTCCTCTTTTCCTAAATATCTTCCAAAGTTTTTTGGTTTTTAAAAATCATGATGCAGGCATGGCCATATGTTGGTGGAAGATAATCTCTTGCTGCTGTGACAATAATGTCTTGCTCAGAGGTGGCCCTGAGAGACAAAAGTGAGAAGCAATCTTGCAGTGAGCAGACTGGTGAATTGTTTCCCTGATCCCAAACTCTGTGTTGGAGGAAATTAGTCAGCAGTCAGTGTTCACGTGGACTGCTACAGAGCTGGGGCTGGTCTCATTAGAAGATCAGAGTCCTGGAAAAGTAAGATTCAAAGATTGGGGACAAGGAATTCTGGAGGGAAAGTATACAGATGAAACTATGGGAATGAGCTCAAATTGTGGAATTTTGGCTGTTGCATGAATGCTTGCCTCCACAGGGAGGCCTGGAATCCAGGTGGAGAGATGACCCATACAGCAGGGGGCAAGCAGGTCCATCCATGACCACCCATGCTAGCACCTAACTCCTCAGAGGAGGTGGTGGTGGTGGCAGCGATGGAAACATTCCAGACCTAGAAGCACATGGCCCTCTCAACATGGCCTTTAATGAATTTGACCCACCAGGAGCTGAGGCCATCAGGGCAAGTCTCAGAATGAAACAGCCCTACCAGGCAGCTGACAAGTCACTGGAAGGTTTGAGTTACATCGGATGTGGTCCTGTGCACAGGTTGATCACTTCCTGCAGGGTATGAGTTTGCTTACAGGTTCTAGTACCATGGGCTCAGAAAGCGTGAGAATTATGAGATTTAACACACATCCCTTTTGATGGAGGGATGCATTTATGCAACACTTGAGCCAGGGTTCCACTGGCCCTACCACATGCCACCGCCTGGGGACTGGCTTCCTAGTAGAAAGTGGGAACAACATTTGCCCTTTAGGGTGGGAATGCTGTCCTTTGGGGTTCGGTGAAACTGCTGGAACACTGTGTTCTCTTATCAGAAAGTCAGTCAGTGTAAGAGGTAGAAGAGGGGGCTCAGAAACAAGTACCACTTATGATCCTCCCAGGCAGGCCTTAGAGACAGGAGGCAGGGACTCAGGGCCAGTATGGAAGCCCCACGTGGTCAGATGGTAGACTAGGCAAACAGGGAGCCTAGACTTCACTGGGATTTCTCCTGAATGGAACAGCAGGGGGAACAGTGCAGACTGACTGGTTTGAATAATTCCAGTGGGCTCCCTGGTGGTCCCTAGTTGCCTGGCCCCAGACCTGGGTTGAGGAGATGAGGGAAATATTTCCTCATGACTCTAGGTGATTAGTTGCATTCATAGGCAGGCCGCACTAGCCCTTTGCTGTCCTAAGAACTGACTCTCAAAAGGGGCAATCTTTCTTCCAGCCAGAAAGAATATTCAAGATGTTAGAACATCATAATATGGAGAAATTTAAAAAAAAATATGCAGCATAGGAGTCCAGAATGCTTCCTCTTCATCCCAGAAGCTCCTCCTAGATGTCTCAGGGACTCTTGCAGTTTTGGTTCTGTGGATGGGGTGCTGGTCCCTGGTGGGGGTCAGAACTGACAGTGAGTCATGCCACAGGCTCCTGCAGGAGAGGCACCTTGCCTGATGTGGCGTGGGTGGGGCTGGAAGGCTGTGTCTCCTTGCTTCCAGGCCCTTTGATAACTCTGAAGGGTAATGGGAGGCATTAAAGCAAGGGGACTAGGGTGCAGACCCTTGAGGGAAGACCTGAAGTGCTCCTCCTGACTCATCTTGTTCTAATAGCCCTCTGGATGTTTCCTGTTGTTCTTTTTCTTTTTTTTTTTTTTTTTTTTAATAACAATGTGCCATTATTTTACATTCTCATTTGTTTTTTCAGAATATAGGATATGTTCCTTCAGGGGTCCTCATAGTTTCCCCACCACCGAAGCATTTGTATTCACTCCATGGGCAGGAAGGAAGGAAGCAAGGACCTCTACTTCTGCTCAGGCCAGTGGACACAGATGAGAGACAGAGGCAGCCTGAGCTAAAAGAAAGCAGCCAGCTGACCTCAGGGATTGTGAGGTCACATTTGTAGAAGGGGAGATTTGTCTATGCTGAGGTTCAAGGGCTCAGTGAGATAGCAATAGGAAGCTAGGTGAATCCTACAGGCACAAGAGAGGTGGCAAGACTAGAACCTACACTGGGGGAGACCAGCCTGGGTGTGGGGAGGGAAAGCTTCACATGGTGGGGAGAGAGGGTCTTGCAGGAGTCCTGGGTGTCGGGGTCCCACTGGCTTCTGATGAGGAGGCCTGAATTTTGCCAGCGACAACTTTATTCTTGGCATGGCTTCACTCTAGACACCCAGCCACCCAGCAGAGGCACAGTTCAAGTTAGGATTTTTAATTGTCTTTAAACACTAGAGTTAGAATATCATTTACTCTCATTACATCACACTTTCAATGGACTTTAGATGTTTTACAGGAAATACAAGTGTGGTCAAACAAAGAAAATAGAATTTTGCATTGATTTTTTAAAAATGTACATTCCATTTTATGTTGTATTTCTACCAGTATATATTATGTTATCCCATATTTTATACCTGGCCAAAGTACCATATTAATTCCCTTTAATTAAATACAGTGCTATAAACAAATGATACCCAAGAAAATTACAAAAAATAAAATAACAGATTGGAATCTAAAACACCTGGAGAGTTAAAAAAATTATAATGCATGAAAAATGATTACTAAAGGAAATATTGTTAAATAATTTGTAGTATTTACTTATATCATTAATTTTATATATTAAAATTGTAACTTCTCAATTTTGCTAAAATATGACCTTCAAATTGGATGGATGCATCGCTAGAATTCTTAAGACTTTAGATAGATTAAAATATTCCCTTGGTTTATTGTGTGTGGTTATCAGGTGAATACAACCTCTCCCTTCTTGTCTGATTGAGGTAGTCAGCAAATTCTTTGTGATGGTTCTGCTACAGAGATCTGTGAACAATGAAGATGATTTTAGCCAATTTATCTGTATAGTGATACCTTTCTAAAACATATATATCAGGCATATTTTTAGAACAGTAAGATAATTTTCAAAATTCAAAGCACAGGATGAATTGGCAGTCTGTAAGTATTTCGGTATCATTTGTTATGTGAACAGAGACTTCCTTAAAATGTAAATGCATTTCAAAGCTCTGTGCTAATTGTGATTGTGTTTAATCTTTGTAAAATAACAGAATTTCAATTCATAGTTCATAAAATGAATGATTTAGAAAAGTCATAGACAAGTATCTCTATTGGTGGAAGAAACAGAAAGTTGTGAGACCTGATTGTTTAGCTTACAGCCTCTGGTTCACATTGTCCTTCTGGGTTTTCATTTTGATAACAACTGCAATGTAAACTTAGGAGAACAGTATCCTAGGGTAGGGTCATAATCCCAGTATTTGTTTACTTTCACATCTCATCTGACCATCCCCTGTCAAAGATGGGTTTCTACATAGTGTTTGAGGGATAATGTTCACTGCCTCTGAGGTGGGGCCCTTTTTTATACATCACCCACTGAGTGATCATGGAAAGCAGAGCCAGAAAGCCACACACCTATTAATTAAGTTATTTAGGCAGTCTGGTAAGTAATTTGTTGTAAAAGGACAGAGAACTAACTACAGAACAGCAGTAGATTGCTTGTGGATTTTATACTCGTTGAGGATACCCCAAGTAAAGGAAGCTGTTTCTACAAATGACAGTTTCCCAACAACTGGACTCACTCTAAGCTCGTGTATAAATACAAGACTGCACATCACACTCAGATCCTGTAAAACTGTGCCTCAGCCCATCTGAACAGATGCCTTTGCTGCAGCATGTTACTAACATGGCTTTTGAACATCATTTCCCAGTAAAATCCTACTTCCAGGGCCAAATACTTACTCTAATATCAAGTCACATTTAAACAATCTTTATTCTAAATCCACCAATTCTTTTTATTTTTAATTTTATGTTCACAAGTTGTTCTGTTCACATAGTAAGTGACCACTTTCTCCATCTGACACATTTTCACTTCAAGGAGATTTCAGGAAATCTCTTTTGGATTGCCTCCCTGTAGGACCAGCCAGCTGTCACTCTCTGGGTTCCAGGACAGCAAACATCTCTTTGTCATTTATTCCCAGCACTAGAAGAACCCCAGGAGAACAGTAGACTTAAGATATAGTTGTGGAATAAGTCAGTGAGTATTTTCACTGAATCCTGTGGTTTGACATAATTTATGTGTAGCAAGAGTTGCAATTATCTACACATATAGCTCTCCACCAGGATATAGAGTTACTTGAGGAAAGAAAGTGGTGTTCTTCATCTTTATAGCCTCAATACCTATCAATGAGCCTGGCATTCTTCTGAAAGGACAGATTAATTAAGGAAAATGGGATACAAGCCAGTTTTGGTGGTACATTTCGTTCCGCAAATATTTATGGATTATTGCAACTACTTGTATGTTTTCTTTCTTTCTTTCTTTCTTTCTTTTTTTTTAAGATTTATTTATTTATTTATTTATACAAGCACTGGGTATAGTCAGAAGTGCGGGAGGGTGAGAGAATTCACCAGAGCCAGAGCAGGGAACAGAACAGGCAGACTGACGAAATAAACTGCTGAGGGGAACAGCGGACGCGGCAGGAGAGGTCTGTCGCACCATGTGGGACCCTTGCCAGCAACTGGGGATCGAACCGGCGCTGCAGAGGCTGCGGGTAGCTTCGCAGCCCTGCGCTCAACCGCTGCGCCACCAGGGGAGGCCCTACTTGTACATTTTCAATATGCATGAAATTAGATTAATAGAAAAATAAAAAAATTCAAAAAGCTAACTTTTCACTATTAAATTTATTCCTACACTAAGAGTTTGACATACTTCTATGCCATTTTGTGCAGATAGATGTTAGTCATTCCCTAAATCCCTATGAGAATCTAGGATTCAGGGGGCATAGAAATTGGAAACTGGTTCTGTGGATGCTGATGGGATATTGCCCTTTCCAGTAGAATCTAGCAAATCATTTTTAGGAATTTTACCTAAGTAGGCTAATGGGATTAAGAGTGTGACAGTTAAAAAAAAAAAAGGACATAATTACTAGAAAGAAAGTCAGCACACCGCCACAACAAAAATAGCACCTTGCCTAACAAGTGTCCACCCTTATATTAGTTGAATAGTATTAAGTGCTGCTTATATCCCTCTTGACCTGGGAGGGATTTGTGCTCTGATGGAAGCAAAGGAGAGAGTCTGAGATGGACAGTGAAATGAAACCCCAAATCCAAAATATGGATTCTGTAACAATATTGAATTGTTCTGTATTCCAATATCATTTTCACTCATGATAGTGAGCTGAGCACATTTACAAGAGGTGAACATAGTGGGCAAAATATAATTAATTCAGCAATTCTCTCTCCAGCACCTGCTTTGTAGGTGAGGCTCCAAACTCTGGACTGCAGTGTAACTTATTACAGACAGAATTCCATGGATCTTTGCCTGTGAATTTGGGGACAATTTGATCTGCTAAGCCATGAAGGGATGGCAAAGAACCCCTCTAAACCACACATCATATAATTAGAATGAAGCTTTTCTCTGGTCTGTAAAGTAATTGTTGGCAGCTGCACATATCAAAACCAATGCCAAGATGCATAGTGCCAGAGAACGATTATTCCCTTTATCATAACTTCACTCAGTAATTCTGTCAAGTTTTGCCCAGTGATTATACAAAAATAGATAATAATATAGATGCGTTGAATTGTTCTTCTGGCTAATTGAATTGTTTTACTAAACCATTAAAAATACTGAATTATTTGCCACCTTCTAGGACACAAAAGATAAGGCCATCACAGAGCACAGGCTCAGGCAGCTGCTGTGACACATTGAGCCTCTGCCACATGCAGGACTGTGGACGGCGTTGTTGACACTGTGCATACATTACAAAATACAAGGGTAACTGGGGCATATACATCTCCAAGTTTCAGAACACAATAAAATAAAATGTACTTAAAAACACACAAAATATGTTTGGGCATAAAATTTATAGAAACCTGGAGATCATGTTTATATTACAAAGCATTTTTCAAGCAAATCGAACTTTACAGTTTCCAAAGATATTGAAATTTGTTGAAACTCAACAAACTAACAAAAGCAACATCATTTGTTCATTCAAAATGTTTATTAGACAAAACAGAAATGTAACTGGTACATTATAACTTTTGTTATAAACTGTTTGTAAACCGTAGCACTTTTTTTCTTTTTTCAAACATTTTTCTTCCTGGAACCTCTCCAACTCCATGTGTGTTCACAGACAGGAGCCTCAAGATCAAATGGGCTATGTGCTATTTCTCTGTGCTGTGTCAACCATCTTGCCTTCTTGAGTTGTCTTCTGTACTTCATGGGTGGGAATTTTATCTTGCGAGTAGGACTATAGTCTGAAATCACTGAGGCCATTTTTATTAAATCATTACCAGCAAAAACATCAGTTGCTATTCTAATTATTAGTGTTTATTAGTTCAAAACTTATTGGACTAAACCATTTTGTATGGTTGTAGATTCCACCACTGGAATCATTCTTCCTTCTCCATAATGGCCATATTAGCTGCTTTCTTCCATGAAAGTTTGAGCATTCTGGCAGCCCTCTTTTTTTTTTTTTTTTTTTTTTTTACTATATCTGTTCTTTGAGCTCAGTCTCTGTCATCTCTGCTGGCCTATCTTCTAAAATCTGTGTCAAGAGTATTGGGATTTTCTCCATTGGACAAAAGGAGACCTACATTCTATGGCAGACCCTCTATCCTGGCTCCCTGTGAGGGACTGTGGGCACCACATTTCCTATTCTAAGGATTCCTATATCTTATGAAGGTGCCTAGAATTTTTGCCCCTCTTCTCAGAAGGTGTTTTGTCCTTGTCAAAGGGCTCACAAGGTAACAGATTATACGGTTCTGACATCTGAACCGGATTCACAGGCAAACACTTGGTCCATCTTCACCAGATGTCACTCTCTGACAGTCAGGATCTGAGCCTCAAACTCCCACTCCCATGTCAATCCTGGGGAGAGACTGGGGAGAGATACAATTGATTTTTAGGCCCAGCAAGTTCTAGTTCTGCTTTTTGTCATGAGCTGTGAGATGAGTGAAGACAGAGCTTCAACATGCCACCCAGGTCATGGAATTGATTGTCATGTTTCCCAGATTTTAAGTGTATACATCTTTAGAGTTTTTCTATTTTTAGAATTTGTTTGGCTCCATTTTTCTGGATCCATTTATTTCCACAGAGTTTGGAAGTTTCAGTTGTTAATCCTTTGAATAAGTTTTCTGCTTGTTTAATTCTTTTCTGCTTCTGAAACTCCCCTAATGTGATTATTGGTTGAGTGATGGCACCCATCTGCCCTATAAAGTCCTGACTCTTTTTCATTCTTTTTGCTTTTCTGACTAAATAATTTCAAATAACATTTTCAGGTTCACAGATTCTTTCTTCTGTTTAATCAAGTCTTTTGCTGAACACCTCCAGTAAATTTTTCAGCTCAGTTTTTACAGTCTCCAATTCCAGCAATTCAGATTTTTTTCTTCTTTATATGTTTTTAATATTCCCATTTTTGTCATGTATCCTTTTCCTTATTTCATTTATTTGTCAATCTGTGTTAACTTGTAACCCATTGAACTTCTTTAAAATCATCTTTTTTTTTTTTTTTTAAAGATTTATTTATTTTTATACAAGAGCTGGGTACAGGCCAGAGGCGTGGGAGGGTGAGGATTTACCACAGACAGAGTGGGGAGCAGAACAGGAAGAAGGACCGAAATACACTGCTGAGGGGAGCAGCGGGCGCGACAGGAGAGGTCTGCTGCAGCATGTGGGATTCTCGCCAGCCTGCGGGGATTGAACTGGCACTGCAGAGGCTGCGGACAGCTTCACAGCGCTGCGCTCAACCCGCTGCGCCACCCGGGAGGCCCTAAAATGATCATTTTTAAATAATTATCTGTCAGCAAACTTATAGATATCCAGTGCTTTGGGGTTGGTCACTTGATATTTATTTTGTTCCTTTGATTGTTTGATGTTTTCTTGATTATTTTCTATTCCTGTAACTTTGCTTTGGTGTAGGTACACTTGACCTAAGTCTCCCAGTAATGTCGGACATTTCTTTTATAAGGGAAGGTTTTCACTATCAGCCTGGCTAGAGATCCTTGGAGTGTCTCAAATTTTTTCATTGGTTGTATCTTCTATGGACTGTGCATACAGATTCTTAATTAGAGAGATTCAGGTTTTTTGTTGTTGTTGTTGTGGTTGTGGTTGTTGTTTTTTCAGGATCTCACAATCTCTCTCTGTGACATTTCACTGCTATAGTGCAGGCTGGCATCATGGAGGCATGCTTCACTTTGCTTCTCCAGCCTTTGGAGGAATCCTTTGGTTCTGCACCTTCTGCTTATTTCACAGAGCCATGTTGGTTACAGAAAACTATGCTAGTTTCATCAGTGCTCTGTGAGAATCAAGACATAAATAAGCTCCTTGGGCTACACATTAGATACACATTCCATTTCTTCCCTCACTTTCAGGGAGATGTCATGGGTTGAGGTAGTCTTTCACTGCTGAAATGTGTCTCCTGTAAGAAAAGACAGATATGAGTAATAAATAAAAATGACTCTTCCTTGTTTCATTGAAGTTGTTCTTGGTTTTGCACTTGCTGGGAATGATGCAATTCCCTAGATGGAATCTAGAACATTTGTAAAC
This sequence comes from Talpa occidentalis, assembly GCF_014898055.3. Classification (NCBI taxonomy): domain Eukaryota; kingdom Metazoa; phylum Chordata; class Mammalia; order Eulipotyphla; family Talpidae; genus Talpa; species Talpa occidentalis. Next base: position 52,697,660 of record NW_023601433.1, read on the forward strand.
TTATTCTGGTCTGTATTTTTCTGTGGAAAAAGGTCTGGGACTTCACATTCCACACCTTACTGATGCCAACCTCCTATACATCAGTGCCCTTGTGATGGCATAAATGAATTTAACAGTTTCCTGAACTGAATGCAGTGAAAGGTTGATGTATTTAGTTTTTCTCTAAGATATGTTTTACTACTACAAATCATGTTTTCGATGACTATATAAAAATATATTTGTCTGCCAGCCTAAATATTAGTATTTGTTCTTGAAACAAAAGCAAGAAAACCATATGTCTAAATGCTTCAGAAATGATTTCTTTTTAAATTGGCCCATCTTGAACAACATATGTGTGTATAATCTTTATTAAGTGAGAACTAGGAAGTAACACTTTTTATGGTGCCTTCACATATTGGTGTTTTACAAATAGGAACAATTTATGTTGTCATAATACATTTCTTTGGTTTAGGAAATTTTTCTCCTTATGAAATGTATGATTAGCACTCTGCTTACTTTAAAGTAGAAGCTGAATAAATGTGCTTTGAATGAACATGTAAGTGAAAGAAATTTAATGAATATAATTCAAGTTTCTGGCACAAAAAATCATAAGCATGCATCTACATACAGGCAATAAACTGGTTTAAGAAAATTCCAAGATAGGCACTCGTTACCAAGGTCTCTAGTGAAGAATATGGCTTTACAAAATTAAATATATGAAAATATGTTTTTAAAAATATAAGTCAAAATTTGATTCTTGGTATACTTGCCCTAGAAGACTATAAATTCATCTTAATTAACATTAATTTATTAACTAGCATTAATTTATTTTAAAATAACAGATTGCACTATAATAATTGACATGTACACATATTTCTACTCCTCACTGCCAAATTCTTTGTAGTATCAGGAATCTTATTTTTAAAGGCATAAAATCACAACTACACTGGTAACAAAAGAATTATGACATAAACAGGACTTATAATTCATTTATGTACAAAATTAAATGATATATATATTTATAAATAGGTGTTAATGTACAAAAATTAGATAACAAAACATCAAATGATTTACAATGCTTACTTATGGAGAAAGGGAAGTGTGATTATGGGTGAAGAAAAATTCTCACTTTTTTTTTTTAATAGATATTATTTTGTATTTATATAGTGCCTTCTTCAAGAACCTTAGATGCTTTACAGACATTATATCTAATTAATCCCCACAACAACCCTGTGAGGTAGGTATAGTTTCTGTCTTGGAAAAATTCTCACTTTATCTTAAGCACATTTTTATTTATTTGATTGTTCTGTAATGAGAATATATATATATATATATATATACATACTTCAATTTATAAATAAGAAAAAATAATCAGATTTAAAACCTTGCACTGATACAGACATAGAGATATCTTTAGGACCGCTTCTATCACATGTACAATAGATAGTTGTGTGATCATGACTTTAGGAGAAAAGAAAATAAAAATTTAATATTCATATATCTTTTTTGGTCATATTGAACTTTTAAAAATCTCATTATTGCGGCATATCATTCATTTCCCCCTGCAGGAAGGGGAAATAATTTTCTAGCTATTTCTAACTTAGTGTGTGTTTGTGTATAAAGGTATTCAATGGCATTATAAAAGTCAAATATTAGATAAAATATAATTAACACAAATGGTGGGAAAAATGATTAAGATGATTTATAAAGGGATACAGACTGTAAGATGGTTTATTACAGCAGTTTTGCAGTGGGCTGACAAATGAACCAACAGTTGATGTCCATCCATTTAGGTCCACCCATGGCATAAGATAGTATGGAGCCACCAAACCTGGTCTCTCCTTTTTAATCACATTTCAAATATTTGATTGAAGTGCAGATGTCCTGTTTATTTAATCTGATGATGACATATTTATAGGAGTAGTGAACATACTGAGGAGAAGAATAAGTATTCAAAACCATTTTCCCAGCTAAATACAATTATGTTCATACTGTTTTATATATAACAAGATATAAAATTACTTTAACATTTTAAAATGTGGTATTATAGATAAAGTGTTCAGAGAAGAACATCAGAGAAGAAGCATCCTATACAAGAAAACTTCACAAAGAGAATTGAAAAACTGTGGGTTATTTTACCTCCATCAGAGGATGTATGGATTCTAAGAGAGCTTTCTCATACAGACCATATTTAAAATTTAGATAAGTTTTATTTTGCATGGTTCCCCAATGGGAAATAATCTAGAGCCAACCTGTAAAAAAAATAATCAGATTTAAAACCTAATACGAAAAAAAGCTGTTTCTCTGTCTTACCTCTCTCTCTCTTTCTCTTTCTCTCTCATATATATGCACACACACATATATATGCATGTATATATATGGCATATTTATATATATGACATATTTTATTTTAAAAAATTTATATATTTCTTACATCATTTTTCATTTTTGTACAATGTATGTATTTTTTATCTTGGTTAGAGCCCCCATAAATTTGCTATCACCGGTTCACCCGTGAACGATGGCATATTTTAAAGGAGATGATAGGATTTAAACATTGAGTTAGTATCACTCATAAGGTCCCTTTCAGTCTTTGAGGCAGCTCCACCTTTCTTTCCATAGGGACTGGACCAATTTATATCCCACCAACAGTGTATGAAGTTTGCTTATTTTCCACACTCTCACCAACACTCGTTTCTGTTTTTTTGTTTGTTTTATTAATATGGGCCATACTCACATGTGTCAGGTAGTATCTCATTGTGGTTTGGTTTGCATTTCCCTAATGATAAGTGATGATGAACATTTTTTCATGTGCATGTTTGTCATTTCTATGATTTTTTCTGAGAAGTGTCTACTTAGGTCTTGTGACCGTATTTTGATTGGGTTGCTGGTTTGCTTTTTGTTGAGTTGTATGTATTCTTTGTAGATATTTGATATCAGTCCCTTTTCAGATGTATGGTGTAAAAGTGGCAGTTGCCCAATTCATTGCAAGAATTCATTCACATATCTTTGAAAGATGAATAAGTAGCATTATTCACCAAGTGTGACCTTCTGGGAGCTCACTGGCCCAAACCTAAAACATTGAGCAAAATGCTTACTCTAATATTATTTATTATATCTTTATATTATTATTTTAAATTACAGGCAAATAGGGGGAAAAAGCAGCCTTAGGGGTCATGCATGTAAATTGCAGTTAGTTCACATGGCAATGAAAGAGAAATCATCAATCAAATCTCAGAGTACTTTTCCCATGCCAAAAGCAAGAAAAATCTTAATTGAGTTCCATTGTGCCTGTGATGTGAAACAAAGAATTAAAATTCTTAGGCTTTAGGATAAAACTACAAACACTGTCAAAACACAACAAAACATTGTCAAAGCAAACCTATGGAGACAGTATTAAGATGTCAAAATTAAAATGATGTCATTGTAAATTACAGTAGCAGTTTTTAAAAATGAAGCATGAGGCCCCTATTTGTATGAGTGTACACTGCCACTCATTTCAAACTAATTGTTCATGCCAGATGTGTAGGAGGTGTGATAAATGTTCCAAAGTGTGGAGAATATACATTCCAAAAATAGTTATGTCATTGTTAAAAGTAAGCTACAAAATTTCTGTCAGTTTTGATAGTTACTTGAAATTCACTTAATTTTTTTGAATTGTGTGCTAACTTTTTTTTAGTCTAGATGTGTATGCTAAACATACATGTTAAGTAAAAATTATAAATATGCATCTTTACATCCTTATTTATATACAGCCTGAAACATTGTAAGAAAGCAATAATAGATTATTTATTAAATGAATAAATAGTAATACAATTATTTTATGACTTTAGTGATAATAAGGTGAGAATTGTTAAAGGAAAATGCTGTTAATAAACAAATTAGTAAACCTACTCATTCTTTTCAATATACACATTTCAACTGTTTTTTTTAGATCATCTACATTAAGAATTTTCTATTAAATGATTCAATGTTCCATCCACAAAATTATTTATCTTATATTCTTTCAGGAACTTTAAATTAGATGATTGTTGCTATTTCATGCCTTAAATCAGAATTTTGTGAATTGGTGATGTGCAAATACTGATGATCCTACTAATTAGATGAGTAATCCTTAATTTTGTTAAAAAAATCATTTTGAAGTTATTAATTTTCTGGTATTAGAAATTTTTCAAATGCTAGCTCTCCAAGCTAAATTACAGAAATATCTCATAGTCTAATGTACCTAGTCATTGCCTCAGTTCAGTTCTCATTTATATATCATATATACAAAAAATTATAATATCTATAACTATACATTCTTTAACACTGAATACACATAATTATTATTAATACCTATACTTTATAATATTTATTATATATCTCATAGTGTACTAATGTGGTCTATTTGTTAAAATTGATAAACTAACATCAATATGTTATTATTGACTAAATTCCATAGTTTACAGTAGAATCCACTCATTGTGTTGTACATTCCAGGAGTTTGAGCAAATACATGATGACATGTCTACCATTCTAGCACCATACACAGTAATTTCACTGCCCTAAACATCCCCATGTTCATCCTTCCATCCATATATGTTGATGATTTATGCCCCAGCATTGAACTTATACAGTATAAATTCTGCCAAGATTATGAACAAAGCTAGTTTCTAGCTCAGGAAATTGACATCAACTATTGATGGGTAGAATGACAAAGAATTGGGATCCCTCTTCATCTATCACACATGTTGTTCCAAAAGTTTCCAACTTCAAGCTGAGTGTCAAGGTTCAGGATCTCATATCTAGGGAGTCTGAGTATAGGCAAGATCCTTGCTGTGACTTCTCTGAGTCAGGTCTTGAGGTATAGACACATGTGGACAAAATAGCCAGTTATCTTCCCCTCACATAACCTGCACCTTTCTGAGAGACAGGGATGGTCAACTACCATGGATAGAAAAGTGAGAGTCTTCTGAAGTATGCTTGTATGTCCTCTTATGTGCAGGCACATTTGAAACCCAGCTGAGTCCATGCTACCAGTTCACCTGCTCTTTCTTGGTAGAAATCATCTGAGAACTTTTGACAGCAGATTTTCTTCAGTCCTGGATTCTGTTACCTTAAATCCTTCTTCTTTTGTTTGAATTATTTTTTCCTGTTTCATAGGAAATGATACTTCTTTGTCATTGAGTAGTGTTCTCAGCTTGGAGAAATTTTGGCGCCAACCCTCTGTCATGTTTGAGTGTCTCTCTTAGACCATATCCACTCATTTCTGCCAAATTGGATTTCTGTATCACAAGATTCCTATAAGAACCTTGACCAGAGAAAGACCAAGGAGTCTCAACTTTTTGGGGGGATTTTTTTCTTTTAAATTGAAGTAACAATAGTTTACAACACTGTAATATGATTCAGTGTTATAGGATCACACCTCTTTAGATGTACATTACCGTATCCCAACCACCAACAACTGTGACTGTATCTCGTGGCTGTCTCTTTACAGTGAAGCCACTTTTATTGATGAAGTACTTGATTTGACCTTTGGCCACAGGGTCTTTATAGTTTTGTTATTCTTATGCCAATTAGAAATGGGAATGGGAAACAAATTTACTTTTTCAAATCAGATGCTGTGTGTTGGATTTTTCCCACTCTAGTGCTCAGAAAATAAACAGTTGTAGCTGTGGTTCATTTTCTCTTCTCTAATTTACACTATACAGCTAAAAAGAACTGTTGGTTCTTTCTGCACATCTTATACACATCCAGGAGATATTAGATTCATTCCTAAATTCCCTAATGGCCACAGTGAGTGGATTCACAAGCAAGAGGTACTTTCTTCCAACTTCCAGTTTTTCCATAGTGAATCTGCCAACAGTCTTAAACACAACTCTGAGACTCTACCAGGGTCTGGTCCCAAAGCCAGAAGAATATCACACGATTGGGATGTTGGTTACCAAGCAAATCACCCACTGATTAGGGAAGCAAAGACTTCATGAGTTTTGGAAAGTAAGGGATTAATTACATCTTACTTTTATGCGAGGTCTTGGGGAAATAAGGTCTTGACTAGGAAACACAAGTCAGAAAAGCAGCATTATGAAGCACAGACATGATGGACACCTCAAAGGTTTCAGAAAAATCTGGAAGACAGTCCAGGACTGTGCAGGGAGCAGGTAAAGAACATTAGGGGTTCTGCAACTATTGTTTCTAAAAGACCTAGATATGGTGGGGTAGCTCCAGGGCAAACAAGGCTATTTTTCTGTCACTTACTGTCACTGTGGTGATCAAGGAAATTGTCTTGCCTTCTATCTTAGCAAATCTGATGTGGAGCTCTATTTTGCTAATCCTAAAGCCAAACCATATTGGGAAAGGGAAATAAGTTGTTGTAAAACAAAATTATTAAACAATTCAGTCTTAAAGCTGGGCATGCTCAATTGTTTCACTGAAATGAAATTCATCCTCAAGAATTAACCAAAGGTACAAAGAGACATTTTTAAGGCTAATCATCTTGAAATTATGTATTATCAAATAAAACTGAAAGAAATCTGTCTACGAATTGCAGACTGTCTACTTAACTTTTAGTAGTTTCACATAAGACAGAAGAATATAGTTTACTTTTTGAAAAGATGCAGATAATTTTTGGATTCAGAAGTAGTCATTTTTTATTTTGAAAAATATACATTTTCCTTAAAATGAGTCTCATGTCATTTATTTTCAAAATTCATTCAGATTGCATAAAATTGGATACCATTGTGAAGTTAGTTATTTCAGTGTTTAAAGACAGCCCAGTGTTCTTTTGACATCTGAGGTTTTGAGACCTCCTCTGGAAAAATACCTGTTGGCAAGCCTCTGCTGCACCATCATGGGTTAAATCATTGCCACAAGCTGTTCACCCTCATCCTATTTCATGTTTAAAAAAATTACATTTTTGTACTATACATACTTATACATACATGATCAATTGTCAGTCTTAAAAAATAATATGTGGTATACATTTTAAGTTGGATAAAGTATATTACAGAGGTAGTTTTAATTTATACTTGACTAATTTTGTGAAAATCAAACATTATTAATCATAAAGGGAAATTTGTTACTAAGGTTAAGAGTTGTTTCATTTATTGAGAATTCCAAATGGCCATGTGGAGAAATTTAGGTGGCTATGTATTGCTTTGTAGGAAGATATGGAAATTTAAAATACATAAGGATAACTACCAGTTGACAAATCTGATCAGAAAGAACACTGGCGGCCTGAAATTGTACTAAGAATACAAAACAAAAAGATGTGGAAATAAGCATCTGCAGCAGTAATTCCATTTTAGTACATTTGCTTAATGCATTTGTGTCATTAAAACAACACATTGTACACAGACTTAGGCTTAGTATCATTACATAATATAGAATGGAATAACCCACTGTGTGATTGATGGAAATCATAGTCTTATAATCTGGATCTTGTAAGAAAAAACCAATGCAAAAAAATCTAAGTCAGATTCTTATCAAAAGGGCATTTTAATTTCTAAAAATTATAGCTTTTATTAAATATGTATTGCTTTCCAAATAAAACAGTGTATCTTAATTTTGAGTAAGTAAACTCGTGCTTTGTTCATTGTTGAAATATTGCTAGCTTCTATGATGCATTCGATTTTAGAGATATTTTAGGTTCACAGAAAATTTGAGCAGATAATGCAAATAGCTCCCACATAAACTTTCCCCACATATGATACAGTCATCCCACAATCAAAATTCCACATCAAAGTGGTACTTTTGTTGCAATGGATAAGGCTAGGGTGACATGTCATAATTATCCAAAGTCATTAATTTAAATTGAGGTTCACCCTTATGTGTATTCTACGGGTTTGGACAGATGTATAATGACACATGTCCATCATTATGGTGTCCTACAGATAGTTTAAAAAAAAATTTAAAAATTGGCTTTAAAAATCCTCTATGCTCTGCTTATTCATCCTTCCTTCTCCCCAAGTCTTGCCAGTCACTGATCTTTTGGCTGTCTCCATACTTTTACCCTTTCCAGAATGTCATAGTCAGAGTCCTATTAAGTTATTTAACATAAGTGAAATAAATCAGAAAGAGAAAGATAAAGACCAGACTGTATCACTAATATGTGAAATATAAAGTAGCTAAATTAATAGATAAAGACAAGCTGAAAAACTAACCCATGATAGGTATCACAATTGCTTGTTCTTTTGTTGTTGAGTTTTAAGAGTATTTTGTACATTTTGAATAACAGACCTTTACCAGACATGTCTTGCAAATAATTTCCTTGGTCAATGGCTTGTCCTTCCATTGACTTAATAGTGTCTTTTTCAGAACTAAAGTTTTTAGTTTTAATGAAGTCCAACTTAAACAATTTCAATTATAATCAATTTTTAGAAGTTATCACCATACCAAGATCATATAGACTTTCTTCCATGTTATCTTCTAGTACTTTGATAGTTTACATTTTGTATTTAGATCTGTGATCCTTTTTTTTTTTTTTTTTATGGATAGATACTTTTTTTTTTCCCCCTCTTTTTAAAGATTTATTTATCTATTTATACAATCACTGGGCACAGTCAGAAGCGCAGGAGGGTGAGAGAATCTACCAGAGTCAGAGCAGGGAGCAGAACGGAAGGACCGAAGTACACTGCTGAGTGGAGCAGCGGGCAGCAGGAGAGGCCTGAGTGCCATGCGGGCAGGGATCGAACCGGCGTCGCAGAGGCTGCGGGCAGCTTTGCAACCCAGCGTTCAACTGCTGCGCCACCAGGGAGACCCGATCTGTGATCCTTCTTGAATTAATTTTTATAAAGTTTCTAGATTAAATATTACATGCAGATGTTGTTCCAGCACCATTTGTTGAAAAGTCTGCTGTTGTTCCATTAAATTATATTTGTTGTCAAAGATCCATTGACTGTATTTCTGGTGTCTGTTTCTTGGCTTTATATTCTGTCATATAGATTGTTTTTATTCTTTCGCCAGTGCCATACTGTCTTGGTTAGTGTAGTTTTATAGCAAGTCTTTAAGTGTAGTAATATGTCTTCTAATCAGCACTTCACTATTGGCTATTCTGGGTTTTTTAACTATCCACATAAACTTTAGAATCAGTTTGTCAATATCCACAATGTTACTTTCTGAGATTTTAATAGGATTGCATTGTCTGTAGTTCATGTTGGGATAAACTAGATATTCTTATCCATGAATGAGGAATATACATTTATTTATATTTTTTTGGTCATCAGATTTTTTGCTCTTTTTCTTTTGTTTATATAGTTTGTTAGATTTATACCTATATATTAATATCTTATTTGTTTGAAACAAATGTAAAATACTGAATTTTAATTTCAGTTTCCAAATGTCCATTGCTAATGTATAGGAAAACAATTTACTTTGGTAGTTTAAGCTTTTTTTTTTTTTTAACAAAACATTTTCACAATAGCCTATTAGTATCATGGTTTTTAATAATTGATTCTTTTTTTTTTTCCAGCAAATAGTTTTTTTTTTTTTTCAGGTGCATAGACTTTTTTTGTTTTGTTTTGTTTTGTTTTTAAATAATAAATTTTATTTTTATATTCCCCATACAATTGCAACCCCCTCATTCTGACCCCAATCCCTCCCCTCCCGCCACCCACCCCCCAAAAGTGTCTCTGGTTCATAGTTTTTTGTTGATTTTGATTTTAACTTTCTTATAGTTATTCATTTTCCTGGTCCCTTATTTAAGTTTTCTAGATTCCTGCTATGAGTGAGACCATCTGGTATTTTTCTTTTTCTTTCTGGCTTATTTCGCTGAGCATGATCCCTTCCAGCTCCATCCATGTTGCTACAAATTTCATGTGTTTATCTTTTTTGAATGCTGAGTAATATTCCATGGTATATATATACCACATCTTCTTGATCCAGTCATCTATTTTTGGGCATTTGGGCTGTTTCCAAAGCTTAGCTATTGTAAACAGTGCTGCTATAAACATAGGGGTGCAGGTGTTCTTTGGAATTGATGTTTCTGTCTCCTTTGGGTAAATACCTAGGAGTGGAATTGCGCTGGATCATATGGAAGCTCTATGTTTAGTAGGTCCAGAAATCTCCACACAGCTCTCCACAGTGGTTGGACCAGTTTGCACTCCCACCAACAGTGCAGAAGAGTTCCTTTTTCTCCACACCCTCGCCAACATTTGTTGTTGCTAGTTTTTCTTTTGACTTCTCTACATAAATCATCATGTCATCTTCAAACAAAGTTTTATTTATTTTTTATTAATATGTATATCTTCAATTTTTTTTATTAATTAGCTAAGATTTCCATTACAAAGTTGAAAACTGGTTGTAAGAGGAAAACATACTTAACTCACTTCTGATCTCAGTGGTAAAACAGTTCATTTCTCACAATTAAGTATATTAATTGTATGTTTTTTGTAGATTTTTTTTTACCAAGTTGAGAAAGTTCCTTTTTATTATTCAATTAATGAGAGTTTTTTTTTTAATTTTTAATTTTATTTTTTAAAGCTTTATTTATGCATACAAGAGCTGGGATACAGGCCAGAGATGCAGGGGGTGAGAAGATTCCTCAGAGACAGGTGGGGAACAGAACAGGCAGACTGACTGAAATATGCTGCTGAGGGGAGCAGCGGGCAAGACAGGAGAGGTCTGCCTTTCCATGTGGGTAGCTCCCTGGCTGGCCGGGGATAGAACTCATGCTGCAGTGGCTGTGGATAATCTCACAATGCTGTGCTTAACCCCTTGCGCCACCAGGGAGGCCCTAATAAGAGTTGTTATATTAGAGAATTCTTGTCTTAGATTTTTCCTTTGCTTCTATCTTTTGGAACATATTACAGAGAATGTCTTCCTTAAATGTTTGGAAGAATTTGACAGTAAGATCATCGGGGACTGTGATGTTCTGTTTTGGAATATCATTAATAATTGATTAAATTTCTTTAATAACTCCCTTCATATTGTGTTTCTTATTATTTGAGTTTGGGAAGATTATGCTTTTCAAAAAATTGATTCATATCATTTAGGTTGTCTAATATGTGGACAGAGTAATTTATAATATGCCTTTATGATTCTTTCAGTGCTCCTAGGTCAGTAGCATTGTTTTGTCTTTGATTGATGATATTAGCAGTTTGTGTCTTTTTTCTTAGTTGACTGACTAGAGGTTCATCACTTTTATTGATTTTTATAAAGCACACGTTTTTGGTTTCATTGTTTTTCTTAATTGATATCCTGTTTCAACTACATTGATTTGTGCTGTGATTGTTATTACTTCTTTATTTTTCTGTTTATTTTATATTTAATGTCCCCTTCTTTTCCTTTTTTCCCAAGGCAGATATATAGATTATTGATTTTAGAATTTTCTATTTTAATGTTCACAGTCAATATCACTTTCCCTCTAAACACTGCTTTTGCTGTAACACATTTTTTGATAAGTTATAGTTTCATATTCATTTAGTTGAAGTTGTTCTTTCTTCCATGTGTTTTTTGCATGGGTATTATTTAATCTTCAGGTACTTAGGGATTTTTCAGCTACTTTCTTTAGCTGATTTCCTGTTAAACTCACTGGGGTAGGAAAACGCACATCATATGGTCTTTATTGTTTAAATTTGTTATGATATGTTTGGTAGACCAGAAAGTGATCTGACTCAGTTAATGTTAAATGTGAGCTTAAGAAAACTACTCTTTTGCTAATATTGTATGAAATAATCTAAAGATGTCAGTTAAATACACTTGATTGACCATGCTGGTCTTCTGTTCTTTGTAGTGATCTGTGCATCACTGATAGAGGAATGTTGAAACTCCAACTATCACGATGGATACCTCTATTTCTCCTTGATGTTCTATTAGTTTTTACCTCATGTAGTTTGATATTGACTTCTTCAGCACATGCATGTTAAGGACTACTATGTGTTCTTGGAAAACTGGCCATTTATCATTATGCAATACATGTCTTTATGCCTGATAATTTTTTCTTGCTTTGAAGTCTCCTTTGAAACTAACATGACCACTCCTACTTTCTTTAGATTGGTGTTTGCATTGCATATATTTTTTATTCCCTAACTTTTTTTTTTTTTTTAAGATTTATTTATTTGTGCATACAGAGCTGCGGTACAGGCCAGAGGTTTGTGTGTGTGGGGGGTGGGTAGTGGTGAAGATTCACCAGAAACAGAGTGGGGAACAGAATAGGCAGATTGACCAAAGTACACCGCTGAGGGGAGCAGTGGGCGAGTCAGGAGAGATCTGCTATGCCACGTGGGTAGCTCCCTGACTGGCCAGGGGTCAAACTTGTGCTGCAGTGGCTGTGGATAGCTTCATAGGCTGCGTCTCAACCTCTTGCACCACCAGGGAGACCCTATCCCCTGACTTTTAATTAATGTATGAAAACAGGTTTCTTGTAAGCAATGTATGGTTGTGTCATATTTTTTATATACTTTCGCAGTATCTGTACTTTATTTGGTCTATTTAGACCATTGAATTTTTAGGTCACTACATAGCTGGAGTAATATATAACATAATTGTTTCACTTTTTCATTTGTTATCCTTGTTCTTCATTTCCTTTTTTACATCTTCTACTTATATTTGACTTCAGTGATCTTAATTGAGTATTTCACATGATTCCATTCATTGCATAGCAATGTACTTATAGTTTTATCTTTTATTAATGGTTGAACTATAGGTTGCACATATATTTACAATAAGTTCACATCTACATTCAAATAGCTCTTTATCACTGCGTGAGTAACTCTATAACAAGTAAATACTTGCTCCTAATCTCTCCCTCCATTCTTTCCACCAATTTTGTACTTTATTTCATTTATCTGCAAACTATAACTATCAGATACTATTTGCTATATTTAAATATATGCTGTTATTATTAGTTTGAGCTCAGTGTTATACTTAGATCAAACAAGTATGAGAAATGTAAAATATTTTATATTCCCTTTACTTATTTCTCCTTTAATCATTTTTTTCTTAATATAATTCTGAATTTTTGATAATGGTGGTAATAGTGTTAATCTTTGTGATAAGTGTAGGTGGGAATGTGCATTGTTCTCTTTATTTAAATTAGAACTTCAGTATAGAACTGAAGACAAAGTTAAAAACTATAAAATGTAAGAAATATGTACCATAAACTATCCAGCATGAGATACAGTAGGAGTGTTTTGATTATTTTCATGTTATGATTTGCTGACTAGGAGACTTGACCACTGTGGTGGATTTGCTTGGAGAGTAATTCAGATTAGTATAACATTATTTCCTGTGCAATACAATTACCTTGATTATTATTTTTAGGTTGCTGTTTCAATCTGTTATAGTTAGAAAATAACTCCAAGCAAAATCAAATATTTTATAGAAGCCAGAATGATACCATGAATTTTAATATTTCATAAGAAAAAAATGTTCAGATCTAAAATTGGGAGACATAGCAGGTAGAGAAAGAAATGAAGCTGTGAGTTTAGTCATATTATAGGAAAAATATATGATTTCAGGTGCACTGGCTTTCTTTGGGTTGTGGTTTGCCTCTTCAAAGGCTAAAGCACCTTTATCATTAACATGCTGCATGTGCTTCATGCTTGACTTTTACATTATTGCTCTAGCTATTACCATGCATGCATTATTTATGTGGTTGGCTATCATGGAAAAAAGGCAAGCAATTTACTTGTCAAAACACATTAGAATGCATGACTTTAAATCAGAGTCGCATGGGTTGGTAAAAAGCTATAATAAATGCACTTTGGCTAATATGTTAGTGTCATGCAGTTTGAGAAGGCCACTGTATTGTCTGAGAAACCAATAACCATCTCTAGGACTCTGAGTAGAATAACACTTCACATAATTTACTCTATGCTTTTAATTACATAATAGCAAGTTCTATTATAATTTTTCTTTGCATATATGAAACTAAACACAGAACAGCAAGTGATTACAAATTAAATTCTTAATGATAGAAGTCTTGGCATTAATAGTATTACTTATGTTCCACAGTTTTGGAAGTACATAAATAATAGTGTTATAGTCATGTGTTTCCCTTGATTTTCTATCAGTTAAGCATTTCCATTGTTATTTGACATTCTCATTACTATACAGCAGTTCAATTTATACCACAACAAATGTTTAAATAAATACTAGCCACTTTCTATCTCTGTTAAGTATTGGTAAGACAACTTCAGACTTTCATGATCTATCTATAATGGCCACTCTATTAAAGATAGCTAAAGGAGGTCTCATATGAGCTATGTTTGAAGAACTTTAATTTTGTTAGAAATTATTCAATTATAAAATTAATTGTAGGAGTGAATAGAGATTCTGAAGAGTTCAGCATTATTGATAAATGTTATCTTGCAGGGAGACCAGTCAGGTTTATGCTGGGTAAAAACTTTTCCTTTCTCTTGGAAAAGTTAATGTCCATTATCAAGAGCTCTAATAAGAGTCCAATGGTTTTGACCCTGCAACTGTGTACAATTAAAGAAACAGAGATTGAATTCAAAGTGGTCATGCTGGCATTTCAAATTGGTATTACAGCAGAGACATTTGAGTTCCCTTTGGCTAAATTCACCTAATCTCACATTTTCCCCATATAGTATAAATAGATGATGAATAGATTCACAAGCTGGAGATATTATCTCATCGCAAGTCCTGAAATTAGAAGTAGATTACATGAGTCCAGAGAATTCAAATCACTCAGTCCAAGATGTCAAGGTTTTAGGATACAGAAAAAATAAAAACACCATCCATTTAGTTCTTTAATTTCAAAATAAACCTTATAACCCTGCAAAGACAGGGGTTAGGAGAAACACTGATAGGACATTTTGCTGGTGGTGTACTGGAAGTATCCTTCCAAGATGCTTTGTCTACCAAAATGGACCAGAAGAGTAAAGACTGCCAGAGACTACAGGGTGGGGGAAAACAGAAAGAGCCTGGTAAAATATATTAAACTTTCAATTATAAGATAAATAAATAACTTGAGAGTTAAGATTCCACAGATCACATATCTTTTATTTAGAGTAACATAATATGCATATTGAACAAATGCCTAAGATGTAAAGTGAAACAGGATGACTGTGAGTTGATATTGCTGTATTATGTAATTGAAATTTTTAGAGACCCCAAAGTAGTTTCACCAAAAAATCAGAAGGTAAATATGTGAGGTGATGGATGTATTAATGAACTTATGGGGGAAATTGTTTCCCAACATTTATAAAATCACCACAATGTACATTTTAAATGTCTTTCAGCTTTGTCAATTATGCTTAAATAAATCTACAAAAAAGGCACATGGAATACTAATAATACTTATTATGTCTGAATGTATGTTATATTAGGAACAACCCAGGGAGCTGACTTCTTGCTTCTGTGAAGTGGGATTTTAGTTATCTCTACATGTTATTCTTTTGAAAATGTTTTGAAAATTGAACTTTATAAGTTACACAAATGATTTTTGTGTGGTGTAAGATATTTGGAAAACAAAAAAAGGGAAAAAAAACAAAGCAAAAGAAATATATATTTATAATCATAAAATAACATATATTTGGTTGCAAGTAGATGTCATAAAATACATGTTTTATGACACTGCATGACACTGATTACTAGAGTCTGAAATGAAAAATATCAATTAAATATTTTAGAACATACTTTACTACTGTCATCTTAAATATTGATTTTTTTGTTTTTTATTTAAGATTATATCTTCTGCTATTTATATATTTATTTTTATTTTATATATATATATATATGACATCATTCTTCCTTTTTATAAAATGCATGTTTTCTCCTCTCAGGTGTATAAAATTCCCACCACCAATTCACCCGTGCACCATTACCATAGTCCCTTGTGTAAAAACACATTCCCTCCCCTGTTTTGATCCTTCTCCCTTCCTGCAGAGTGTCTCTGATTAATAGTTGCCTGTTAATTTTGTTTTTAAATTTATTATAATAATTATTTTTCTGATCCCTTAGTTGGTTCCCCTATATTCCTCCTATAAGTGAAATCATCTGATAGTTTTCTTTTTCTTTCTGGCTTATTTCATTGAGAATAACCCCATCCAGCTCCATCCATGTCGCTGTGAATGGCATGAGTTTATCTTTTTTTAATATTAATAATTAGTAGCCTTTGAGATATGCCCTAAATATATTTGTCAATGATAAGAGAGATCGGCAAATGTAATTCACTAATCAACAAATATTCCATTAGTAACAGTTATTTCATACACATTTTATTTTATTTTTTTTTTTTTTTTTTTTTTTTAATAAATTTTATTGTTATATTCCCCATACAATTGCAGCCCCCCATTCTGACCCCAATCCCTCCCTCCCACCCCCGCCCCCCTAAAAGTGTCTCTGGTTCATAGTTTTTGTTGATTTTGATTTTCACTTTCTTATAGTTATTCATTTTCCTGGTCCCTTATTTAAGTTTTCTAGATTCCTGCTATGAGTGAGACCATCGGTATTTTTCTTTTTCTTTTTGGCTTATTTCGCTGAGCATGATCCCTTCCAGCGCCATCCATGTTGCTGCAAATTGCATGTGTTTATCTTTTTTGAATGCTGAGTAATATTCCATGGTATATATATACCACATCTTCTTGATCCAGTCATCTATTTTTGGGCATTTGGGTTGTTTCCAAAGCTTAGCTATTGTAAACAGTGCTGCTATAAACATAGGGGTGCAGGTGTTCTTTGGAATTGATGTTTCTGTGTCCTTTGGGTAAATACCTAGGAGTGGAATTGCTGGATCATATGGAAGCTCTATGTTTAGTAGGTCCAGAAATCTCCATACAGCTTTCCACAGTGGTTGGACCAGTTTGCACTCCCACCAACAGTGCAGAAGAGTTCCTTTTCTCCACACCCTCGCCAACATTTGTTGTTGCTAGTTTTTTTAATATGTGCCATTCTCACTGGTGTAAGATGGTATCTCATGGTAGTTTTGATTTGCATTTCCCTGATGACAAGTGATGTTGAACATTTTTTCATATGCCTGTTGGCCATTTGCATTTCCTCTTCAGAGAAGTTTCTTTTAAGCTCTTCTGCCCATTTTTTGACTGGATTATTTTCTTTGTTGTTGCTGAGTCTCATCAGCTCTTTGCAGATTTTTGTGATCAGTCCTTTATCATTAGTGTTGGGTGCAAAAATGTTCTCCCAGTTGGTGGGGTTTCTCTTTGTTTTTGTTATTGTCTCTTTTGCTGTGCAGAAGAGCACAGCCAATTTAATTTGATGTAGTCCCAGCTGTTTATCTTTCTCTTCACTATCACTGCTTTGGGTGATGTGTCTGTAAAGATGTCTTTGATGTGCAAATCACGTAGTGTTTCGCCTATATTTCCTTCTATATATTTTATGGTTTCAGGTCTTATGTCTAGTTCTTTAATCCATTTTGAGTTGATTTTTGTGTATGGTGTGAGGTGGTGGTCAAGCTTCATTCTTTTGCATGTAGCGACCAATTTTCCCAGCACCATTTATTGAACAAACTTTCTTTGCTCCAATGCATATTCTTTGCTCCTTTGTCAAAGATTAGTTGACCATAAATCTGTGGGTTTATTTCTGGATTTTCTATTCGATTCCATTGGTCTGTATGTCTGTTCTTGTTCCAATACCATGCAGTTTTGATGATTATGGCTTTGTAGTATAGTTTGAAGTCTGGGAGTCTGATGCCTCCATTCCCTTCTTTTTTTTTCAGGAGAGCTTTGGCTATTCGGGGTTTTTGGTGATTCCATATGAATTTCATCAATAATTGTTCTATTTCTTTGAAGAATGACATTGAAATTTTGATTGGAATAGCATTGAATCTGTATATTGCTTTTGGTAGGATGGCCATTTTAATAATGTTTATTCTTCCAATCCATGAGCAGGGGATGTCTCTCCATTTCTTTGTGTCTTCTTCTATTTCTTTTAACAGTGTTTTATAGTTTTCTTTGTATAGGTCCTTTACCTCTTTTGTTAGATTTATTCCCAAATATTTGATTTTTTTGTTTCAATAACAAAAGGGATGGTCTTTTTGATTTCTTCTTCTTCAGATTTATTGTTTGTGTATAGGAAGGCTACTGACTTTTGCGTGTTGATTTTGTATCCTGCCACTTTACTGAACTGATTGATGAGTTGAATTAGCTTTTCTGTGGAGTTTTTGGGGTTCTCTATGTATAATATCATATCGTCTGCAAATAGTGATAGTTTGACTTCTTCTTTTCCTATTTGGATTCCTTGGATGTCTTTCTCTTGTCTTATTGCCCTGGCTAGGACTTCCAGTATTATATTGAAAAGCAATGGTGAGAGTGGACATCCTTGTCTTGTTCCAGATCTTAATGGAATTGCTTTCAGCTTTTCACCATTGAGAATGATACTGGCTGTTGGCTTGTCATAGATGGCCTTTATGATGTTGAGGTATGTTCCTTGTATCCCCAGAATTTCAAGGGCTTTTATCATGAATGGGTGTTGCACTTTGTCGAAAGCTTTCTCAGCATCTATTGATATTATCATATGGTTTTTATATTTCTTTTTGTTGATGTGTTGGATAACGTTGATTGATTTTCGGATGTTAAACCATCCTTGTGCCCCTGGAATGAATCCAACTTGGTCGTGGTGAATTATCTTATGGATACATTGTTGGATTCTGATAGCTAAATTTTATTGAGGATTTTTGCATCAGTGTTCATTAGGGAGATTGGCCTGTAGTTTTTTTTTTGTGTTGTCCTTGTTCGGTTTTGGTATTAGTGTAATGTTGGCTTCATAGAACGTGTTTGGTATTGTCCCTTCCTTCTCAATTTTTTGGAAGAGTTTGTGAAGGATAGGCACTAATTCGTCTCTGAATGTTTGGTAGAATTCATTTGTAAATCCATCAGGTCCTGGGCTTTTGTTTTTGGGGAGGTTTTTTATTACCATTTCAATTTCGCTAATTGTAATTGGTCTGTTTAGGTGTTCTATTTCTTCTTTATCTAGCTTTGGGTGATTGTAGAGTTGTAGGAATTTGTCCATCTCCTCTAGATTGTTAAACTTGTTTCCATATAACTGTTCATAGTAGTTACTGATTATTCTTTTGATTTCTGCTGTGTCCGTTGTGATTTCTCCTCTTTCATTGATGATCCTGTTTATTTGTGCTTTCTCCCTTTTTTCCTTTGTGAGCCTGGCTAGGGGTTTGTCTATTTTATTGATTTTTTTCAAAAAACCAGCTCTGGTTTCATTGATCTTTTGGATTGTTTTTTTAGTTTCAATTTCATTTATTTCTGCTTTGGTTTTTATTATTTCTTTTCTTCTACTGGTTTTGGGGTTTTTTTGTTGTTCTTTTTCTAGATCTTTGAGCTTCGAGATGAGGTTGTTTCTTTGCGTTCTTTCTTGTTTCTTGATGTGAGCTTCTATTGCTATATATTTTCCTCTTATTACTGCTTTGCTGCATCCCATACATTTAGGATATTAGTGTCCTCCTTGTCGTTCAATTCAAAAAATTTTTTAATTTCTTCTTTGATCTCCTCATTAGTCCAATGGTCTTCAAGTAGTGTGGTTTTTAATCTCCATGAGGTAGGAAAGTTCCTTGCCTTCTTTTTATGGTTTATTTCTAGTTTGATGCCTTCATGGTCAGAAAAGATGGTTGATATGATTTCAATCTTGGTGTATCTGTTGATGTTTGTCTTGTGCCCAGTATGTGATCGATCCTGGAGAATGATCCGTGTGCGCTTGAGAAAAATGTGTACTCTGTTTTTTTGGGGTTTAGTGTTCTATAGATGTCTGTTAAGCCTAATTGCTCTAGGTCCTTATTTAGAGCTTTGGTTTCTTTACTTATTTTTTGTCTTGTTGATCTATCCATTGTTGATAGTGGTGTGTTGAAGTCTCCCACTACGTATGTGTTTTCTCTGATGTCTGTTTTCAGAGAGGACAACAGTTGTCTGATATATTTTGGTGCTCCTTCGTTTGGTGAGTATATGTTAATGAGTGTTATTTCTTCTTGAAGTATTGTCCCCTTGATCATAATGTAGTGACCATTGGGGTCTCTTTTTTCTTTTTTGAGTTTGAAATCTGTTTTATCTGATATAAGTATAGCTGTTCCTGCTTTCTTTTTTGGTCCATTTGCTTGTAGGATTGTTTTCCATCCTTTAACTTTGAGCCTATTTTTATCTTTTGTAGCTAAATGTGTTTCCTGGAGACAGCAAAAGGTTGGGTTTTGTTTCTTAATCCAGGCTGCCACTCTGTGTCTTTTTATTGAAGAGTTTAGTCCATTTACATTTAGAGTTAATATTGATATGTTAACATCTGTATTTGCCATTGTGTTTGTCTTTCCTTTGATTTTATTTATTTATTCTTTTAATAACTTTTTTTTTTTTTTTGGCCTTCTTTCATTGTTATTCGTCCCTCTGAGGTTCTGGCTTTAGGACTCCTTGTAGTATTTTTTGGAGTGGGGTTTAGTTGCAATGAAATTCCGGAGTTTCTGTTTGTCTGGAAAGGTCCATATTCTTCTTCAAAGAGGAAGGAGAGCTTTGCGGGATAGAGTATTCTTGGTTGGCATCTGTTTTCTTGGAGTCTGTTGACTATGTCCCTCCACTCTCTCCTTGCCCGTAGTGTTTCTTCGGAGAAGTCTGATGTCAGCCTGATTGGTTTTCCTTTGAATGTTATCTGTTTCTTCCCTCTTGTCAGCTTCATTATTTTTTCCTTGTCCTGGATTCTTGGGAGCTTTACTATTATGTGTCTTGCTGTATTTTTCCTTTCGTCGTGGAAGTTTGGTGTTCTTCTTGCTTCTTGTATATCAATTTTCAGCTCCTTCTTCACATTTGGGAAGTTCTCTTCAATTATCTCTTTGAATATTTTCTCTGTTCCTACATCTCTCTCCTCTCCTTCTGGTATTCCTATAACTCTTATATTTCCTTTCCTCATGGAGTCAGATATTTCCCGAAGTCTTTCTTCGTTCTTTTTTCTTCGTACTTCTCTTCCTTTTCTGTTTTGGTTCTTTTTATTTCTGTGTCTTCAAGATTACTTATTCGTTCTTCCATTTCATCTATTCTGCTTTCATTGCTTTTCCCAGAATTCTTTAGTTCTTCCATTAATTCTTTGATCTCCTGCATTTCTTTTACTTCCCTCTTTAGGGACTCAATTTCTTTCTTCTGACCATTGTTTTCCCTCTCTAGGGACTCAATTGCATTCTTCTGATCGTTGATTATTTTTCCCTTATCATTGTTTTCCTTTATGACTTCTGTTAGTTTTTTAATCACGGCAATTTTAAATTCTCTTTCTGGAAGGCTCAGAAATTCTTCCAAGTTATTGTCTTTGCAATCTGGGGGCTGGCTTTCTTTTTTGTGGTGTGCTTTTTCTCTGGAGAGTTGCTAGGTTGTGTGTGGTTCTTCTCCTCCCTACTGTCTGTTTTCTAATTTGCCGTATGCGTTGGGACACTGTGTTGTTGGGACTGGCCGGCATCTTGGGTGGGCTTCTCTGTTCCCCTCTGGTTCTTCCAGGAGTCATCTGTCAGTTTCAAGCAGCCGGGCGGCCGGGGCTGTGTGCTGGTGCTGGTCTCCTCCTGGGGGCGGGGCTCTCTTTAATGGCGCCTGGAGCTCACCTCCGCGGCGGATCCTGCAGGGTTCGCCTCAGCTCCGTTCACGGGGTGTGGTGGCTGCAATAGTTCCTTTCCACTCCCAGTCCCGCTTGCTGTGTCCGTTTTTCTTGTTGGCGTTTTGGTTTGTTTTTCCCCTCCTCTCTGCCGGGCGTAGAGTGCCGCCTCTGTGGGCGGGGGAGGGGAGCAGGGTTCTGTGCTTCCCTCCCTTCTCGTCCTCTTTTATGGCAACTTTTTCTTCTGGCAGTTTGCTGGAGTCGTCCGTTATCTTCCGTGTCCCAGTTCTCACTGGGACCTGCCGCTTTTCCTCCCTATTAACTTTTTTTAATGGGGAGATCTTACTCGCAGCGTCTCCTCGCTGCCATGTTGCTCCGCCCACCCTCTCATACACATTTTAAATTGGGTAAATCTTTTTAAAATGTTTATTGAGGGCCTCCCTGGTGGCGCAGCGGTTGAGCACTGGGTTGTGAAGCTGCCCGCAGCCTCTGCAGCGACGGTTCGATCCCCGGCTGCTCCCCGGCCACCGGAGGAGGGTCCCACATGGCGCGCAGACCTCTCCTGCCTCCCGCTGCTCCCCTCAGCAGTGTACTTCGGTCCCTCTGCCTGCTCTGCTCCCTGCTCTGGCTCTGGTGAATTCTCTCACCCTCCCGCGCTTCTGACTGTACCCAGTGCTTGTATAAATAAATAAATAAATCTTTAAAAAAAAATGTTTATTGAGGTAATGGTTACAGAACTGTATATGTATTTAAGGCTATAAGTTCGCATTTCTACAAATGTTTGTTATTGTACTATACCCACCACCAAAACACCTACATTTAGTAAATCTTTTTTTTTTAAGATTATTTTTATGCAAGAACTGGGGTACAGGCCAGAGAAGTGGGGGGGGTGGGGGAGAGGTTCCACCAGGGACAGAGTGGGGAACAGAACAGGCAGATCTATTGATACACACTGCTGAGGGGAGCAGTGGGTGAGACAGGAGAGGTCTGCCATGCCGTGTAGGACTCTCCCCGGACAGTCAGTAATTGAACTGGCACTGCAGGGGCTGTGGACAGCCTCACAGCGCAGCGTTCAACCCGCTGCACCACCGGGGAGGCCCATATCTAGTAAATCTTAAGGCATTTATTTTCACCATAGTTTTATGCTACTGTAAACTGAAATGAATATTGCCTATGGAATCAACTATCTTGTTTAAGAATTTTGACTTTACCTTCACTGCAATAGGTTTTGAAAGTGAAAATAAATTAAAACAAGCATTTTATTTTTAAGAGTGGACTGTTGCATAAAGAGAGAAAAATTTGTGGTTTAAATTATTATATGACACAAGATTTGACTTTAATTTGCGTTTGATGTTAATCCATTTTTTTTAAAAGGACATTATCAATATGTTTTCTGCAACTGTGTGTTTGCATAAGCATGGTTTTTAGAAGTTTTGCATTTAGATGTTTTGTTATTTAGAGAAATGCTTAGGTTAAATATTTGCATGTGAAGTTTTTTTAATTAGTGTTTCTGAGTGAAATGAAGAGTCATTGAATGGCCAATAAATAGTATGCTAAGTTTTTCAAGTGTTATTTTCTTATTTAATCTTATTTAAGCCCCATCAGCATTCTTCACCATGCTGCTTGTTTCATTGTTATTAAATTCATACCACTAACATTTTATAGTACTTTGGAGGAGGAATGGATTGCTTTGGAACCTAAATGGAACACCAAAGTGCTTATTCAACTAGAATTCTGGAATGGGTTGAACCCTCACAAACTTCAGGGAGGTAAAGAGCACACTAATGGGAAAACATTACCTGATTCACAATATGAGTTTTTTCTTATCACAAATGTAAGAGCTTGCAAATAATAAAGATACTAAAACTCTAGTGAGAATAGTTAAAATGGAATCAGGGAAAGGACAGGATCTCACTGAGTCAGGAGTGGAATTAAGGTTATTTACAAGGAGATTTCTGCTGAGAATTACAGAAGAGGCACTTTTGACTCAGAAGTTGCCCAGGAAGTAAGAGATCATAGATCATCAGACTTAGAGAAGTGGATTCTATGAGGGTAAGGTGGCACTTAGAAGTCAGACAATACTAGATATCTGGAGTGGGAGAACGCTTCCAGGAAGGAAGGGGAAGAATGTAAGTCAAATGTCAGCAAAGGTAAAAATTATGTCCATTCTTCAAACATACCCAATAAGATTTAGCTTAATATCCCGGTAGACGGAGAAAATAATCCCAATTTAGCATGCAATACAGTCTAGTAGACCCAGAATCATTCAGGATGGATGTAAAACAACTCAATTAGTAACAAGATGAGTAAGAGTAAGTGAGGGCAGTTAACAAGCTTCACTTTATAGCGATAAAGCAGAAGAGGGGTCTTGGGTCAACTTAGGAGAGGTGAGAAGATGAAGACTGACAGAGTGTGAGCCAGGACCAGCATTGAACAGAAAGCTACTGATTTCCTTATATTAGGCCTACATGAGTGTGTGTGATAGAATGCTTGGGGAGATAGGCAGGGCCAGAGCAGGAGACTTGGATTATGGATCTGCCCAAGCCTGGCTAACCTGCAAGCTCTGGGTCGTGGGATCTGTGCACCAGGGCAAGAGAACTTACTTCCCTTCCTCAACTGAAGGAAGAGTGGCTACTTCCTGGTGTCTGCTGAAAGGTTGAATTTTAAATGTTCTCACCACAGGAAGAGCTTCTATGTTGAGATGGTGAAGGTGCTAAATTGATTGAGGTGCTAAATTGATTTAACACACATAATACCTATGTGTGTTAAATCATAAAATAGTGCTTCTTAAATATATACAATTTTAACTGTCAATTAAAAAAATTAAGGATAAGTTGGGTGGTTATCTCTTAGACCCTGTTCTACTTCTGAAACTAAAATAAATCCTAGTGAAGCTCATTGCTGAGGTGAACTTTGAAATATCCATTTTGATTACCATTAAAGAACTAGTTATATATGCCCAACGTGACATCCACCCCATATATCTAAATTAGTGAAGATAACATGGCTGAAAGGAAGATGGTTTTGGTGTCCTGAGGGCTGCATTGAGCATTTGACTCATCGATCCCAGTGAGGATGCCCCATGTCATTGTGAGTCAGCACATGTCATTGCTCAACTCTGGCTTCTTCCACCAGAAATCTTACTCAAGGGAAGAACAACTTTCAAGTCTGCAGCTTCAGTTTGCTGATTTCTTTTTCACTAACTTTCTATACCCATGTCTACTGTGGGACTAAGTGTTTTGTGGTAATCAAAGAAGGGGAAATTAAATCTTTATGTTCAGTCCCCCCCTTTCTGAAAAGAAATATCTAAAACCACTGTTTTGGTATTCAGTTAATATGGATACTAATAAATAAAACAGTCTTTTCCAGATCTCCCATGGTAGAGAGTTACCTTAGCAACGTTGGTGAAAAAGCAGATGATACACATTTGACCTCCTATCCATTGCTTTCAGAAATATAAATGATTCTATAAAAAGCTTCAACATTTATACAAAGAGAACGGTCTACCACAAGAAATAAGTACTTTAGCTTATACTTTGGTGGGTACAAGAGGATCACCCTAAATGTTACAAAGAGACAAATTGATATTTGTAACTGATGCCTTTCAGGACTGAGTTTACCAAAATCTTTTTACCACAAGTTATGCTTTTTCCTCTTCACATCATTTATTTATACATTTTATAAAAAACTAATTTTGGCTAATGTGCTACTTAGAATTGGTGCCTCATAAAAATTGTATTGTGTATTTTGTTCAAGATGCAGAGCTTTAGGAGAAGGGGGTTATATGAAAGTTTGAGTGGAGGCCTGCCCTGCACTGGCTCAGCTCTTTCTGAGGTGCCAGCAGTTGGGGAAAATCTACCACCAAATCCTGCTCAAAATCAGGTTGCATTTCTCCATGCTCAGCAGGCTGTCCCCACCTAGAAATCAGATAAGTATTAATCAACACTCCTTCTTTTATGCATTGATTTTCCCTTTGTCTCTTTAAACCATCTAGAATTAGATCAGGAATATTGTGAGGGCATTTTTTCCATAAAACCAATAGTCTAGCCATATTTATTAAATAATTCAGGCCCTGCATTATTTTCTCCTATCTCATTCTACATATAGAATGGACTATATATTTAAAATAAGGTCTATATCTAAAATGAGGCATTGTAAAACAATAATGATGAGATTGTATACATTAACTAATTTTTAACCTGACTTCTCTCCTATGCTTACTTTAGCATTGTAATATTTTAGGATTTTGAAGTTTTTCTTACTTTTCTATGATTATATTTTCAAACCTACATAATCTGAAATCTTTTTCAAATCTGTACATTTTGAGAGGAATTGATCTCTTCACAATAGTTGGTCTTTCTGAATTGAAACATTGCATGATACTGAACTTGAATAATATTTCATACATTTAAAAAGTCAAATTTTGGGCCTACCTGGTGGCACAGCGGTTGAGCGCTGGGTTGAGAAGCTGCCAGTAGCCTCTGCAGTGCCAGTTCGATCCCCAGGCACTGGCAAGGGTCCTACATGGCGTGCAGACCTCTCCTGCCTGCTGCTGCTCCCCTCAGCAGTGTATTTCATTGGTCTGCCTGTTCTGTTCCCCGCTCTGGCTCTGGTAAATTCTCTCACCCTCCCACACTTCTGACTGTACCCAGTGCTTGTATAAATAAATAAATTTAAAATAAATAAATAAATAAATAAAAATTCAAATTTTGTACAAGGTTCCTTGGTATAGCTTATTCAAGTTATTTTTAGCTAACATATTCATTTCATTTATTTTGTAAGTGTATGTTTCATTTTAGTTGATTATTTACTGTGTATAGAAAAGCCAGTTAAATGATTATGTATTGGATAAAGCCTGAGTGATACTCACATGTTTCCTCAAACACCTCCTGTGTCACTTAGGATTTTGCTTGTTTCACAGACCAGCTGTCTATATCCATCCATTCACACATACTCACTCTTCTAGGTAAGTCATCTCTCACATGAACAGGTTGGGAGATAAGGATGGTGACTTTGGACTTTTATAAAAATGAAAACAATATTTAAATTTAAAATAAAGATTTCTTGACTTTCCAGTTCTACTTCTGCCAAATATATATTTCTATTGATATACTCCATTTAATGAAATAATGAATTGAATTAATAATTTTATACCAATAATTGTTGAATTATTAGTGTTTAAAGAATTAGAAAGCAGTAATGTATACTATTCTAACCATTATGAACATATTTGCAGGGTAACACTTATTTTACTTTATAATTCACTTCAATATTTTGAATTCAAAAGAAGTTATTATGGATTAGATTAGTTTGATTATATTTTGATTTGTTGAGAATTCTGTAAAATTCAAGTGAGTCGTCATTAACCACTTGTGGTTATTTAAACATAAATATAAATAAACTAAAGTTAAATAAAATTAAACATAATGGCATTAGCCAAATATGAAGGTCTCAATAGCCATATGGATAATTTTGTAGTGCCAGCTATTGTTATTAGATAGCTTTGATAAAAGACAATTTAGAGGTTGTAATTGTAATATATTAGCAGATTTGTATAACATTTCAGCCTTTACTATTGTTTACATATTGTTTCATATATGAAATAATATTTTCACTATAACAAATCTTGTGGGACTATTTTGCAATAAGAAGAATAGGGGACTATTTTGCAATAAGAAGAGATGGAATGATTTTCAGTTATAATTATCTCTGAAAATATATACAAAAATAACAGAAAAGATTCAAACACACAGTATCAGCAAGAAAAAACAGAACCAGGGCTTATCACCTTCAGAAAGACGAGTTGTCTGGAATCATTCACAACTTCGAATACTGTGATGAACACTTTTATAGACAAATACGGGTGAAATTAAAATTATTTTGCTAAGTTCCAAGAAAATAAGCCAATCTGGAATTTAGTTGAAATGGATTTAGAAAATCTCTTCAGATGCCTCAACATTTATATTCACACCTATGTTTGTTAACAGATTTCTATCTCCAGATGTCTTGCTTAGAGGTGACTTATCTGGCAAATCTTAATTTTGTTTTTTTGCAACAAATATACAAAGTTAGAGTAGTGAAATTAGTTAATAAAAAAATCAAGAAAGAGAAAAAAATATTGAAGATGTAATGGGCTTTCTAAAGTTCTTAGTAAAATGGATTAATTTTTTAAGACTGATGTCAGTATTGTAACTGATTATGTGATTAAATTATTAGCAATTTTTATCAATATATTTAATGTTCTTGACAAGATAGAGAACATTTTTCATCTACACTGGCCAAAATTATAACATAATGAAGGATATTTATATCATCAGAAAGTGAGTGGGTTTGAATAAATAAAAAATAAACCCTATTGTAGTTTAAAAATTATAAATACACATCAACAATTCTTAAATCTTTTTATAAAAATAAAATAATTCTAATAAAATGTGTGAAAAATATTTTCTTAGAAATATATATTTCTTAGAAATATATATTTATAGGATATATGATATATTTCTTAGAAATATATATTTATATTATATAGAATATAAAATATTATATATTTTATATAAAATATATAAAGTTATCATAAGTTAAAAAATACTTCACATACATAAATTAAGGAGATAAAGCAATGGAACATGTATTAATTTCCAGATACAGATTCAGTTCCTACAGAAAGCTTTGAAGGTTTAAGGTGATGCATTATTAATTCACCAGCCCCTCCAATAGACCCTGGAATCAGGGACTCCTGTGAGATGAGGCCTTTGGTTCTTGAGAACCTGAGTCCAGAGTCCAGGGAGGGTATGACCTACATCCTGGGATTTAAAGAAAAAAAGTCATTTCCCTTGCTATCATCCAGGTGTTGGATTGCTCCCTTGTAACAGCTGAAACTAAAAGGGAAGAAAAGTATGGGGTGTAGGAACAGTGAGTAGCTATGATGCCTCTGTTCTTTGGTCGCTGGATTTGCACACAGACCACCCCCACCCCCGTCCTCCAACATGTGGAAATCAAAATGCTTCTCCTCTATTCAGATAACCACGATATTGCCTGGCTACTGCATCCTGCTCAGTCGTCAACTGCAACAGGCCATGATGAGTAAGACGAAGGTAGCTTGTACAAGATAGATCCGGAAGGGTGAAAACACGAGGAATAGGGATTCGCTATGGGAATGTTATTGGAAAGGAACTGCAGACACCTATTTATAAATGACACAAATCTGTTACTGGAGCCTTGCTCCATTCCTGGGGATCCTCCTTCTTGAGTGCACTCCATCATTCCAGGCCTTTCCTGGAGAAATCTTCCTTCTACTTCATCCTCCATAGTCACATGGAAATCAAGAATGCAGATTCCTTTGTCACTTCACTGCGTGGTATTAGCCAATACCTTGAAGCTATAGGCTTGGATTCCAAAATTCCTCTTTAGGAATCAAACTGTCCCAGATTGTTTTAGAAAGGCTCACTGTGGTTTCTTTTGCAATGCATTCCTACAAAGGCAGGTAGATTTACTGTTATGCAAGGAAAAAATTACCACAGTAATACAAGGACTTGTCAGAGTCCCTAAGTATGTAGAATCACTTATTTCCTGACCACAGCCTGAATAGAAGACCATTAGCAAAATTTTCTTTCATTCCATTTGTGTTTTCAAAGGGCTGTTCTAATCTAATCTTGGCCTAATATCTTGTTAAAGCTGTGATGAAGGGCACAACCAAAAATACATTTTAATATTTTTGAACATCTCCCCCAGAGATACTAGCTTGCTAGACAATGATTTCACCTTCCAATGCATTTCAGGCTATTTATATATATTTTTAACTGCTTTGTATAGCAAACTCAAGGTAATCAATTTTTTTTTAATAATAAATTTTATTTTTATATTCCCCCATACAATTGGAAACGCCCCATTCTGACCCCAATCCTTCCCCTCCCGCCCCCCACCCCCAAAAAGTGTCTCTGGTTCATAGTTTTTTGTTGATTTTGATTTTCACTTTCTTATATTCATTTTCCTGGTCCCTTATTTAAGTTTTCTAGATTCCTGCTATGAGTGAGACCATCCGGTATTTTTCTTTTTCTTTTTGGCTTATTTCGCTGAGCATGATCCCTTCCAGCGCCATCCATGTTGCTGCAAACTGCATGTGTTTATGTTTTTTGAATGCTGAGTAATATTCCATGGTATATATGTACCACATCTTCTTGATCCAGTCATCTATTTTTGGGCATTTGGGTTGTTTCCAAAGCTTAGCTATTGTAAACAGTGCTGCTATAAACATAGGGGTGCAGGTGCTCTTTGGAATTGATGTTTCTGTTTCCTTTGGGTAAATACCTAGGAGTGGAATTGCTGGATCATATGGAAGCTCTATGTTTAGTAGGTCCAGAAATCTCCACACAGCTCTCCATAGTGGTTGGACCAGTTTGCACTCCCACCAACAGTGCAGAAGAGTTCCTTTTTCTCCACACCCTCGCCAACATTTGTTGTTGCTAGTTTTTTTAATATGTGCCATTCTCACTGGTGTGAGATGGTATCTCATGGTAGTTTTGATTTGCATTTCCCTGATTACAAGTGATGTTGAACATTTTTTCATATGTCTGTTGGCCATTTGCATTTCCTCTTCAGAGAAGTTTCTTTTTAGCTCTTCTGCCCATTTTTTGACTGGATTATTTTCTTTGTTGTTGCTGAGTCTCATCAGCTCTTTGCAGATTTTTGTGATCAGTCCTTTATCATTAGTGTTGGGTGCAAAAATGTTCTCCCAGTTGGTGGGGTTTCTCTTTGTTTTTGTTATTGTCTCTTTTGCTGTGCAGAAGCTCTTTAATTTGATGTAGTCCCAGCTGTTTATCTTTGTCTTCACTATCACTGCTTTGGGTGATGTGTCTGTAAAGATGTCTTTGATGTGCAAATCCCGTAGTGTTTCGCCTATATTTCCTTCTATGTATTTTATGGTTTCAGGTCTTATGTCTAGTTCTTTAATCCATTTTGAGTTGATTTTTGTGTATGGTGTGAGGTAGTGGTCAAGCTTCATTCTTTTGCATGTAGCGACCCAGTTTTCCCAGCACCATTTATTGAACAAACTTTCTTTGCTCCAATGCATAGTCTTTGCTCCTTTGTCAAAGATTAGTTGACCATAAATCTGTGGGTTTATTTCTGGATTTTCTATTCTATTCCATTGGTCTGTATGTCTGTTCTTGTTCCAATACCATGCAGTTTTGATGATTATGGCTTTGTAGTATAGTTTGAAGTCTGGGAGTGTGATGCCTCCATTTCCTTCTTTTTTTTCAGTAGAGCTTTGGCTATTCGGGGTTTTTGGTGATTCCATATGAATTTCATCAATAATTGTTCTATTTCTTTGAAGAATGCCATTGAGATTTTGGAATAGCATTGAATCTGTATATGGGATGTCTTTCCATTTCTTTGTGTCTTCTTCTATTTCTTTTAAAAGTGTTTTATAGTTTTCTTTGTATAGGTCCTTTACCTCTTTTGTTAGATTTATTCCCAAATATTTGATTCTTTTTGTTTCGATAATAAAAGGGGTGTTTTTTTTGATTTCTTCTTCTTCAGATTTATTGTTTGTGTATAGGAAGGCTACTGACTTTTGCATGTTGATTTTGTATCCTGCCACTTTACTGAATTGATTAATGAGTTGAATTAGTTTTTCTGTGGAGATTTTGGGGTTCTCTATGTATATTATCATATCATCTGCAAATAGTGATAGTTTGACTTCTTCTTTTCCTATTTGGATTCCTTGGATGTCTTTCTCTTGTCTTATTGCTCTGGCTAGGACTTCCAGTATTATATTGAAAAGCAGTGGTGAGAGTGGACATCCTTGTCTTGTTCCAGATCTTAATGGAATTGCTTTCAGCTTTTCATCAAGGTAATCAATTTTTTGAAAGATTTGTCTATTCTATTCCTTTTGTCAAAGGACATTACCTTACATTTTAGGTTTTTATAATGTCAGTACAATACTCCCAGATACAAATTTCGTCATTACTTGGGGTGTGTGTGTGTGTGTGTGTGTGTGTGTGTGTGTGTATATATATATATATATATATACACACACACACACCCATACATACATACACACACACATACACACATATAAAATAAAACTGGGAAATACCTATCATCATTCTAATGTTCTCTCTTTATTTACAATACATGGTTGTTTTCCTGTGGTTTCTTAACTTCCTAAAGCTTAACTGATGCTTAAGATAGAGTTTTTTCTTAAACATTACTGCAGCTGCCATCTACCATTTGCTCAAAGTTTCCTGATGTCTTGAACCCACCTTGTTTACATGGTCTGCAAGCCCTTCATATACCTCCCCACACACTTGCTTTCCCCCTTACCAAATAGCCTCTATTCCTCTCACTTGGTATCTCTGTTCAGTCACATAAGCTCTGTGCTCTGGGGGTTCTCTCCTCATGAACACACCCTGCATCTGCCACAGGACCTTTGCACCTTCTGTTTGTGATGACTAGAGTCCCCTTCCTAGCTATCCATAGGCTGGCCCACTTGCCTTTGTAGCAGAGATGAAGATTCATCTTGCAGTCTAGCCTTTCTCGATGACTCAATGTGAAATTCTATGCTGTCCTTCTCTTTTCTTTTTCCTGCCTAGCTTTACTCCGAAGCACTCATCTCCATTTTAATATTCTCTCATGTATTTCCTTAATTTGTTCACTGTCTCCTTCTTTTTCCACTAAATACATAGTTAATAAATCCCCATTCACCAGTGAGTTATTTGATATTTTGTTCCTTAATTTAATGAAAGTCTCTATTTTATGGCAAAACACCACCCATTGCTGAAAATCTTTTTTTAAAAAAAGATTTATTTATTTATGCATGCAAAACCTGGGGTACAGGCCAGAGGCATGGAGGTGAGAGGATTCACCAGAGACAGAGTAGGGAACATAACAGGCAAATTGACTGAAATACACTGCTAAGGGGAGCAGCAGGTGAATCAGGAGAGGTCTGCTGTGCCATCCATGTGGGCAGCTCCCTGGCCGGGGGTGAAACTGGTGCTTCAGGGGATGCGGATAGCTATATAGGTTGCATCTTAACCCCTTGCTCCACTGGGAGGCCCCCATTGCTGAAAATCTTTCATTTTGTCTTTGCCTCTGTCACTATAATAGCAGTTGGGTTCTTCGTGTCATTGTTTTTTCCAGGCACACACACAGAGCAGCATTGTGCCGTGCTCCTGAGGGGTGTGTGCATGTAAATGGCCAGAGGAGAGGGTCCCTGAGGGTGGAGACTTTTTGTGGCTAGAGATGTCAGCAAATCCAAGATTACTTATTCTTACTCATTCAGACTTACAAATACCTGCCTACCATATGTGTGCAGCACTTTAGAATAACCAAAATTGAAGACAATGATTTTTTTTTTTTAAATTCTAAGTACCTGTTTACCATTAACTTGCAGTAGTCTTTATTCTAAATATTCAGTAAAATGTGCTTTGTTTCTTAAGTACATATTTTGAGGTTCTGGGGTAAATTCTGGACAACCAATCTTTTAACTTTATTCAGCTTAAAGCTATATATATATATATATATATATATATATATATATATGATGAGAAAAATAAATAAGAAGAAATGACTAAACATAGTTGTAACATGGATAAATAATGCCTCTTCTCTCTCAGAACAGGACTTTGATTTTTCCACTGTGTTTAATGAAGTAAAACTAGAAAATGTTTTAATTTTCTAAGATTTATTTTTATGCATGCATGCATACGCGAACTGGTATGTAAGCCAAAGGTGTGGGGTGGGGGTGAGAGGATTCACCAGAGACAGAGTAGGGAACAGAACAGGCAGATCTACTGAAATACACTGCTGAGGAGAGCGGTGGAGAGACAGGAGGGTCCGTCCCCTTGCCAGGGCTCAAACTCAGGTTGCAGTGTCTGGCAATAGCTTGGTAGTCCTGAGACTTAACCCCTGCACCACCAGGGAGGCCCGAGAAAATGTTTTAGATGAAATACTGCTTATACATCTGTTTAAATTTTTCCCTCCTTCAATACCAGAACATATAATCCTCAGGAGACCCCAGCACCTAGAAAAAGGTCTGGTATATATTAGATATGATCTATATGTGCAGTAGATGAGGGAACAAATGGTTGATTAAAATTCATGGTTCTAGCCATCTTCCACAGAAAGCTGTACTCTAAACAACAAGGGGAATGGGAGGAAGTAGGTAGAGCTACGCCAGGTGGAAAAATGAATAGTTTGACCAGGATAGTATGGAGTGTGGGTTTCTGGGAAGGGAGTGAATACAAAAGGAGGCTTAAAGTGAGGTATGTGGCAGTACAGAGTATTTCCAAAAGCATCTTATTGCTTTATCTTCTCAAAGTGTAGTATGTTTTATGTTTTCAGACAAGTAGTCATTTATGACCCAAGGAACAAGAACATGAGTAAAGACAAAATCCCAACAACAGTTGCAAATTAGTAATGCAATAAGCACAATAATTCTACTAGAAATTAAAATGGATGTAACAATAAAAAATGCTAATATTTGTAGGCTGCCACCTTCCCACCTGCCCATTTTGTCAGTTGGGTGAAATTTTACACAACTTGTAAGTTTTTTAAAAACGTTGTGTGGTTAATTCTCTCTCAGTTTGAGAAAATATTATTACTTTTCATGTGACTATATAAATAACATAGATGCTTGCCTTATTTTGACTTCCCAAAAGGATGAATTTGAATAAAACAGTCACATATGTGACCTAAAATGATCTCTGGGGCAACCTGCAGTAGAGCAAAGAGTTCATACATGCCAGGATGCAGGTTTGAAACAAATTGACAGTTCAGTGATAAATTCCTGGAATTGGAGAAGGGGTCATGCTCATAAAAATGCAGGCATAACCTTAACTATAGAGGTATGAATGGTTTTCCACATCTACAATTATTTCATAATGTGCAGGAGGGTTTATCAGACTAAACAGACCATATGGTGAAATGAATCCTTAAATTGAAAAACAGGAAGGCATTTTAAAAGTGTCAGAGAGGAGATAAAGTCATCTACACAGTTCTATAGAGAAAATGCAAGATGAAAATTCTGAAAAGCAAAAATATGGCATGATAAAAAAATTAAAATTCAGGACCATGGTGATAAAAAAAATCAAAATTAAAAAAATATATAGACTTAACTTCTGGCCTCCATGGATTATTATATAAGAGAATGTAAGTCAGACACTTTCTTTCAAAAATATAATTTCTGTGATAATTTAAGAAACAATTATGTCTAATTATATTCAGTGCCTTGTTTATGTTATGATTTCTTCAAAGAGAAAAGAAAAAAAAAACTTGTTTTATTGATGAGCAGCAAAGACTAGAGAAATTGGTTACTACTATTATACAGCATTAGTTGCCAAAGCATATGCTCCTCTGAATGATATTAAAATAAAAAGATGAGGTAACAATGGCCTGAAGACAGCAGTGAAACTCATCTAGATGGGGATAAACAGTCTAAGTCCCTTGATTTTCTCTTTACCTTGATCAGAAGTGAATTTAGAATATTAAGAGCTAAACTAAATTGTTCCTGGTGTTCTAGTTATTCTTCAAATAAACACTTTCACCTGACCATGGAAGGACAGGTGTGTGTCAATCTTTTGTTTATTGGGAAATAAAAGACCAGTGATCTCCAACTGCATGAAAAATAGGTGGCTGAGTTGAATATGGCATCTGCTCTCCACTAATGCAATTTCTTCAGCTTAATTGCTTTCTGACAGCAATCCCTGGATTTTTTCAGAAGCCTTCTGTCCAATATTTAGCTACAGAAGATTCTCCCAGATTTCTTTATTGTGCCAAAACCAGAAAATTTAAATTGCATAGCATATATGTAACATTTTTATTAAAGATCACATGGCTTTATAAGTGTATATCTATTTTCAGTGCAGAAATCATCATAGGCTAATGGTATGGACTCAGAAATATCTTTAAACACATATTAAAATTAATTTCATGATTCAAAACACACACACACAAATTATGCCAATCCATCTTGATTTTTAAAATTTGAAGTTTTGCTACAGTACAAGGACTATTACCCATTAGAGAGTTGAGCAACATGGTAAGATCACAGTGAAAATTATGGTCATTTAGAGTCAAAACATGTGCTAATATAATTAATTCTGATGAAGAAATATATAGGAGCTTTATTTCTAATCCATTGTGAGAGGGTAACAATATTAGATTAGAAACCAACATTGTTATGGGTACAGGAGTTAGAAGTATCTGGGAGCTCTTAAGAATTTAAGTCTTGAAGACAATCAAATCACCATAGACTTTCCTCTTAGTCCCATTTTCTCTTAGATTTCATTTCTGCACCAACACATCCTCATACATTCAATATTGCCAGAAAATGAAAGATCCATTTTTGAAATTTTCCATGACCTCTAGAACACTTGCATTGTATTGGCTGGCTGACTTCTGTTTTCCCATCCCTCTGTTTTCTCATCTACAGAAACCATTTTTCTAGAACCTCTGCTGAGTTGAAACTACTAGTGCTACATTGATCATGGACATAAACTAGTGAAAGTGAGAATGTTTTCTAAACTGTAACATTCCAAAGATTTTTAATTATTTATCTTGTTTCAAAAGGTTAGATTAAGGAGTTCTCATTAAACCTAATACACAGTCATGACCTGAAGAGTTGTTAGTATGTAGATGTTTCAACTGGGGGAGAAATAGTATGGATGAACCACTTGCTTGTTTATTAATGTATGCATGTATGGATGTGTTTTTATATATTTGTATTATTTATATTGAGGTAGCATTGTTTTTCAGTGTTGCTTATGTTTTAGTGGCATAAGATCTCCCATTGCATTATAACTAATTTTTTTTGAAAGATTTATTTATTTATGCATACAAGTGCTGGGGTATAGGCCAGAGGTATGGGGGGGTGAGAATATTCACCAGAGACAGAGTGGGAAACAGAACCGGCAGATTGACTGAAGTACACTGCTGGGGGGAGCAGTGGGTGAGTCAGGAGAGGTCTGCTGTGCCATGTGGGTTGTTCTCTGGCCGGCCGGGTGATCAAACTTGCTGCAGAGGCTGCAGACAGCTTCATAGGTTGTGTCATAACCCCTTGCACCACCAGGGAGGCCCCCACTATAACTCATTTTTAAAAAGCATCCCAAACACCTTAATGTTGGGGACCAGAAACCACGTTTGAGAATTTATAAATTATAAAAGAAACCGAAATCACAGTAGAAAATAATAGCAAAATTTCACCTATGTGACCAGTGTGAGGAGAGATCTAGGATTGGTAATAGAGCATGAGATTAAATTATAATTAATGATTAATCTGAAGATGACAGTTATGTTCTGAACAGTTGGTTTCCCCTATTGAGATAAAATTGATTGATGGATTGATGGATATTATTACTAAAATACATCAAATGCAAAAGTTCATTCCAGACAAAAAGTATATATCAGCAAAAAAAAAAAAAAAAATAAGAAACAAAGAGTTTTGGGAGACTTAACTCTAAGTTGAGAGACAGATATTAGAACATTTTAGAAAGAATCCTTGAAACATTTTAAAATTACATCTTGTAAATTAAAAAAAAAAACAAACTAAAATCAAAGTTGAGTTTAAAGATTAATGTCTGATCCATTCATTTTGTCTCAATCCTATGGGAAGAGAGATTAATGATTTCGGTAAATTAATTAGGTAAAAGCTGCATTGTAGTTATTTGTCACCATTGGTGGAAAATATTAGTCAACATTATTTTATACTGTCATTTAAAAAATAGTTTTAAGTGATAAAAATTAGTATTTTCAGCTTTATTGCTTTCATTCAACACTAAGTTCAAGAATGGAAATATTTCAGTATTACAGCAATATAAATTAATTTAATGCCAAAGATCCATACAATTAAAATGGTCAAACAATAATTTTTATTTCATGTGTATTTTTTCACAATAAAAATGAAAAAAAAATGGATACATTATAAAGCTTTGCTACTTGTACAATTGATGGCAGTACCTTAACCCCTCATTAAAACTTTCTAGGAAAGATGGAAAGGGTATATAATAAACATATTTATGATTTTTAGATAAAATAATTCACATAGAAAATTATAAAACATTAGTTATAAAAGTTGATAAAATATTTATCTTAGAATTAATGTTCATTCATCCTTAATGTTCAAGTCAGAAAGCCTAGAAGGAGCCATTTGAATAGAGAAAGGAGCAAATGTGAGAAATTCCTGGGCTGTGTTACTGTTGATGTGCAATGGTAGTCCCAGGAGCTGACCACTTCTGAGAAGGCGACAATCTTCAGAAAATAGGCAAGGGGAGCAAAATTCACTGGGGGTGATTGGGAAAGCTGCACTGGTGAGAAGTGAAGCTTACAAAACTAAACCACAAACCCCAAACAAAGGCAGAATCTAGGGAAAATATAACTAATCAATGCAGAATATAAACTCCATAGTTATTTTGAAAATAACTAAATTAACTGCATTTTAAGAATAAAATGTAACAATAAGTCCCAAACCACTTTTTTTAAGATTTATTTATTATTTATGTATACAGGAACTGGGGTACAGGCCAGAGGTGTGGAGGGGTGAGAGGGTTCACCAGAGACAGAGTGGGGAACAGAACAGGCAGATTGACTGAAACACACTGCTGAGGGGAGCAGCGGGTGAAACCGGAGAGGTCTGCTACACCATGTAGGCCAGGTGGCCCACTGGGGATCAAATTCGTGCTGCATAGGCTGCCAACAGTTTCATAGGTTGCGTCTTAACCCCTTGTGCCACCAGGGAGGCCCCCCCCGCAAACCACTTTGAATTCATCGTAATAATAGTGGAGCATTATGGGTGCCTTGGTGGTGATATGGTGGTATACACCTCATTAAAAAAAAAAAAAAGTACATTTAAAAGAAGACTTAAAAAACAAAAGTAAAGGTAAAATACTAAAATTCTAGAAGTTTATCCTAGAGTATCTAGACATACTCAATTAAAATAGTACTAGACACATGAACATAAGAAAACAACAGTAGCAAAATAGAAAGAATGAATTCCCAAAAATCAGAAATTTGGGTTTGGTATCTTTAAAAATATTAAGAGGTTGTTTTTTAATGAAATACACAATTGGCTGGGTATTTATCCTAAAATGTAGGAATATAGAAATACACTTTGATAGTATTATATTGGAGGAAGTAACCACATGCATATGTTGAACAGAAACTCAATACACGACATTCACAATTTTGTTACTTAACATTTTCTCTTAGTGTCCAGCATCAGTAATTTAATACCCTAATGCCATTCAGAAACACCAAGTAAATGCAAAGCAACAGCAAAAACAGCTCTTAAGCACCGACTTCTGACTTATCTCTCAGTTAACTGGAGTGTAACTTCAGATAAGTTTTAAAAATGAGTCTAGAAAGAGAACACAGATTAAGTCTGGTATACTTATATTGTTTTACATAGTGCATTCTTTTTTAGTTTATGCTATATAATTTTATAAAATATAAATAAAATAATAAACATCTGTAGTTTTAAGTAGTTATATATTTATAATAGTATAATTTATAATTGATGTAATGAGTTATTAAATTACTTATGTAAATTAGAGTCATAATCATTTCCCTCATAATTCAACAGATCTTAATCCATGGTATCCTATTATATAATAATGTTGAAAAAACCAAAACCAAACCTTTTCTTTTTTTTGCTTGTAAGATATTGCTAACATTCTTGAAGTTTTATAGTAGCAGAAAGAAAAGATTTCTCTTGGTTTGGTAATACAGACTCTAATTTAGAGTGCGATTTCGTAATACAGACTGAATATATTTGTCTGTCGATTCATTAGGGGATGAGATTTGTATAATGTGAACTGCTATTAGTCAAAATGCAATTGAAATCAGTAATTAATACTACCATCTGGAACCAGCCCCAATTACCAGGAAACAAAAGCTGCTGAACATGGACACAGCTGCTACACTGGAGTGGATTTGTACTTTATCCTGACAAAGGGCACAAACATTTGAAAGAAAATGTAAACCCATACTGTGCGGGTGCCCTGGTCGTGAGGAGACTAGAAAAGACAGTGAACATGTGCAAAACCTCATGTCCAGGAAGAGATGAGCATCAATAATGTGAGGCTGTAAGACACAGACTGTTTTTAATTGAAACTCCAGCACTACAAAGTGAACTTATGAGTATAAAATTCATAAAAAGTAACCCCAATTTTACCATTAAAGCGATTGTTTTTATGAAATGGCTTTTGTTAAAACATCTTTGTAAGCCTATAACCAGCATAATTTAAGTGAATTTGTGTGTGTGTGTATGTGTGTGTGTTTACTTTTTGGTCTATTTTACCTAGGAAAGGAGGCAATTTTCTTGTGAGACTCAAAAGTTCAAGGAAACCTGATTTTTAAGTATTTTGCTTTAGATTCAGGTTTTGTTTCCACCTAAGAAAGTTTTCTTTACTTGTATTTTTACTTGTAAAATCCTTCCTTTGCCTCATTCTAGTGTAGAATCAGTTGTTAACCTGATGTCCTCATCATTGATTATAGCCAATATACTATGGATTAATTCCTTTTTAGCTTCTTACCTAATTTTGATTTATACCACCTTTTTGTCTCTCATTCTTTGAACACAACCAACTCTCGTTCTCATCTTAGACTACTATCACTCTGGTATCTATCCTTCCTTTCCTGTTTCATAGAACCCACGACACTTTCTTTCATTTCTAAGAGAGTGCAGAGAGATATAATTTAAACATTTTAAATGTAAATATTTGACAACAGAGAGATAAACTTAATAGAGGATGTTAGATATCAAAGAATTGAATACTAAACACCCAGGAGTTTGTTTTCTTATTGAGACTATTGCTTCTTTGAATTATACAACATAAACAAATACAGATCTAATGCTTCATTCATAATAAATAAATTGGATTATAAGTGAAAAGTAGAATACAGAGTTTATCTCTGCCTTCCTACCTGCATGTACCCTCCCACACCTGTCTTTACACTGCAGAGTCTTTCTTCAGTCCTCAGGCATGAGCA
Source organism: Talpa occidentalis (assembly GCF_014898055.3). Taxonomy (NCBI): domain Eukaryota; kingdom Metazoa; phylum Chordata; class Mammalia; order Eulipotyphla; family Talpidae; genus Talpa; species Talpa occidentalis. The sequence goes on from NW_023601433.1 coordinate 52,738,082, forward strand.
TGTTAACTGATTGCTGTCAAAATTTCTAACTCAAAGTTCAATTTTATTTTAAAAAATGATATGATTTACATATTTTAAGTGAGAATAGCAGAATTACTAAATATGTTTAATAATTTCTATTTTTGTAAAAATATTGTATGGCTATTTGCTTGGAAATAAGTCTAGATATGTACACAAAAAAGTTAAGGTAGTTCTCATGTTTCTGGAAAAATTTTTTGACTTACTTGATATCTGAAATAAACATATGCTGTAAAAGTAAAGAGGAAAATATTGCTTGTTTTCCTTTTAACAGTTTTTTCTCCTATATTATGTGCAAACATTTATTTTATCATTTATTATTTCATATTGTATTTATTGAAGTAAAGTAGGTTTGCATCTTTGTATCTGCTCTGGAGGTCATAAGTTTGTAGTTCTAAAATGCATATTTTCACACCTTGACCACCAGTGCACCAATAACCCTCCACTATGTTCCAGTTAGCCTTTTACCTCACCTACTTATACCACACTACCCTTTCCCTATGGTTGCCTCTATTTTGCAGTCAGATAATAAGACTTTATTATTGGATTTGTTTTGGTTGCCCCTTTATGTTTTTCTATATTTCACATATAAGTGAGACCATCCAATACTGTCTTTCATCTTCTGACTTACTTCACTTTAACATTATCCTTACCATTTCCATATACATTGTTGCAAATGGCAAGACTTTGACCTTTTTATAGCTGTATAGTATTCCATTGTGTGTGTGTACACACAATGTCTTATTTGATACCTAAAATTAGTTCAAAATGGATTAATATATCTTACATATTATATTTTTATGTAGAACATAAAATTATATAAGAGAAGCATAAACCTAGAATATATGTAGAAAGAGCATACTATCATATTTAAATAATCTAACAGAAAAATGAGAGAAAGCATGTGAATAAGAAATTTACAGAAGAGGGTTTTGAAACCAAGAATAAGAATGGATTTTGCTAAACTCATAAATAACTATAAAAATTAAGTTGAAATAACAGCATATCCCTTTCAGAAAATATTATTAAAAGTCAAACAGCATAAACAATTAATAAATGTATGAGAAAATAAAATATCTTATATATTGCTATAATGAGCACAGATTGTGTAGACATGGAGAACCAATTCATGATACCTACTAAAGCAGGAAATATGTACTTGTCATGTACCAGTTATAAAATTTGAATGGAACAACAGAAAACCTTGAATAGCCAAAGCAATCCTGGGAAAAAAGAAGAAAAATGAAGGTATCAGGCTTCCTGGCTTCAAACTATACCATAAAACAATGGTAATCAAAACAGTATGGTACTAGAACATAAAGCTGTAGAACAGAATAGAGAGCCTAGAAATAAACTCACATAATTATAAACAGTTAATCTCTGGCAAAGTAGCCATGGCTGTAAAATGGAGAAAGCAAAGCATCTTTAGAAATGACAAAATATGCTAAAAAATTAAATTATATCATTGTTTCACTCCATAAAAAATTAATTCTAAATAGGTTAACTACTTGAATATAAAACCTGAAACCAGGGCCTCCCCTGGTGGTGCAGTGGTTGGGCACTGGGCTGCGAGGCTGCCTGAAGCCTCTGCAGTGCCGGTTCATTCCCCCCCCGCCGGCGAGGGTCCCACAAAATAAAAAAAAAAAAAACAAAAAAACCTGAAACCATAAAACACATTAAGAAAGCATAGAATACACTCATGGATATCAACTTCAGATATGATAGGGGTGTTACATTCTAGTAGTTTGTAGTTTTATATCTTAAACTTTTGCAATAATGCTTGAAATAAGGATTTGTGATGCCCACCGCTTTGCTAATCTTTATCAGAATTGCTTTGGCTTTCTGAGATGATTTGTAGATTTTTTAAGATTTAAAAATATTATGTGAAGTCGCTGGAATTTTTACAGAAGTTCTGTTGAAGCACAGATTATTTTAAAAGCGTGACCTATTAATTATTCTAATGCACTAACATTGAATATCTTTCTATTTATTTATCTGTATTTTCAGTTTTTCCATCAATATGCTGAAATATACAGTGTACAGATCATATCTTTGGTTATATTATTTTTTATTTTAAAAACTAGAAACACATATTAATTGTTGCTTTCTAAGTAAAAGAAATAACATTGAAATATTATTTCAATTTGTTTATTTTTCAGATTTAACCAGAAATCCTCCATGTTTTATAAAAAGTTATTTCAGTTTTTCTAAAGATTGAAAATAAATCTTAATTCATGTTTTTTATGTTCATATTGTTCTTGTTCACATTTTGAAACTTGGCTTGATGCTATGTTAATGTCAATTGCCTAATGCTTCTTCGTTTTGTTGCATGATGAATTAGAATTTAGTAAAACCTAATGTGTTTAAGTACTTTTCCATTAATAGACATTGAATTGTTATAGAGAAATCTATCAATTAAAGTGTATGCAGCTGTGCTTAAGCTGTAATGATTTTTTATGGAAGCAGATTTTATAATCAATACCTAACACATAAACCATAAAAGAAACCTGTTCTTTAAAGGCATGTGGTCAAAAATATCCCTCTCATGACTTGGAAGTGAATTTTCTAGCCAGGGAAGAAAAATTTGGTTCATGTGTGGATAAAGATCCTGACATATTCTATTTGTCCATATTCCAATCCAGCTCTGCCAAATTAATAAGAATGAGAATGAGATGTCTTTAAGATCAAAGGTTTACATTATTCAACTCAGACTATGGAGATTCACAATATCCCACAACCTCTCACCTATCTATAAGGGTTTTCTGGAAATTCCCTGATATATAAAATACATGCACACACACACATATGTACTTTATGTATATATGTGTGTGTGTGTGTATATATATACACACACATATATATATATATATACACATGTATATATATATATACACACACACATATATATATGTGTGTGCACCGCTTGAGCTATTGCACTAAGCTATTGCATTAAGTTCCTATGCCTATGCTTTATCACTGATCTAGCTCTACCCTACCAGCATCTGAGAGATGAAAATCCCAGTATGAGGTTGAAAACTAAAAGCTCCACAGGACACTCCTGCCCCAAGAGTGTTGGCAGTTTTATTTCAAGTCACAAAACATAAATACCATATTACATTTTTAAAAAAGTTTTGGGGGGCCTATTCTTCTGTCTCATCTCATAATTTCCCAAAGACAGTGAAAGACAATGCAGATGAGCTTAATTATAATCTTCTTCTGCTTGAACATGCTGTGAAGAAAGATTAAGGGGAGGGGGAAGAAGAAGCAATGAAATACCCATGACACAAATTAGTATTTAGCACACATTTTGAAATCGTGCTGCTTCTGCCAGCTTCAGTTCTTGTTTTCAACATAGAACTGACCCAAACTCTTCATTTTTAGCTCGGTAATGTTACTGTCTACATTTGAAATATATTTTCTCTTAAATTCTTGATTATCTCCAAATGTACTGCTCTAAGTAATTCTGCATTGAAAAGATCAAACTTGATCAAATTAAAGCAAACAATTTTGCTTTAAGGGCTGAAACATCTTGGTACTATTGTCACTATTGTGCTTAAAGCTTGGGAAATTTTTGGTTTTAAGCTTAGTTCAGTGGGAGCTATGATATCAGCATACTGCCAAATTAAACAAGAAATAGGTTGATACAGTGTGCAAAATGAGTGGCCACATTTAGTTATTTATTGAAATTCTAGAAATAACTTGAAGCCACATTGTTTAGTAATAGTCTAAGTAGTCAAAGTAATGCAGTCGGAAATGATACATATTTATGTCAACGAAGGGCAAACACATTTGTAACCAAGGAACTCTTTCAACATGAAATAATTTCCAAGGAGTAGCTGAATTTCAAAGAAGGCATAGAGCATTGGCAAAAACCCACCTCTCTTTCTCAAAACTTCTCACTCTGTAAGTCCACTTTCTGCCACTGGGCATTTTCTAACTACTTTAATGATTTCCAATAGAGAGAACTTTTCGTCCATGGTCTGCTAAAATTTTGCCCTGAGATTTTTTATCTCACTAGTAGGTTCAACACTCAAGTCTCTGGAGGACTGAAGAATAAACTTGGCCTCAAATGTTGATAGCAACCCAAGAAATTCAGATTTATAATTTGAAAGTCGGAGGAGCTAAAGATTACTTCAGATATTCGTTAAGTTTCTATGACCCAGTGTAAAGAAATAGTTATTACTAAAAAAAAGTGAGATTTTAGCAATCCGCCCATACATCCTTTCCAATTTGATACTCAAATTGAGGTGAAAGATCCAGAAAATTATGAAATAAATGGAATTAATGGTGCCACCTATACCTCTTTTTTTATCTTTTGCATGCTATATGGAATATTTCTAAAAGCTTTTCCACAGTGATCTACATACAGAAGCAGGTCAATGAAGAAAACATCCAGTGGAAAAACACCCAAGCATCTGTGGTAGGGGAAACAGGCACATCCTCCAGCTTGAGGCACTGCCTGCAAATACACAGCTTACCCAGCTGTCCCCTGTGAGTTGGAGGACCTGGTTCTCTGTGCAGACAGAACTGTTCAGAACTGTGTGAAGGATAATGCAATCTAGCCCAAAACCATTAGCCGGGAATAAACTACAGTGCGGTGTACTTCCCCAGAGCTTGTTTTATTCTGCAGCTTGGGACATCAGTCTCTTAGTCACAACCACTAACAGGTTGTGGAGCACACTGCAGGGAGCTCGCTTATGTAAACAAAAGCCTAGGCCTATTTTACGCAAATGAAGTTTTCAAGTCACTGCAATTCTGATTGGTCCAGCGTTTTACAGACTGTGATTGTTCAAATCCTGTTCCATTAGATTCTTTGCCTGGGTGTGGATTGCCTGTGTGGTTTCATTTTCTTCTTGATTGTGGATGAGTTTATTAGTGCCCGGACTTGGTGGGTGTGGGGTCATTGGACATGCCTGGGATCTACCCTCAACAGCCTCCTTGCTCTGATTGTTAGACTCAGACAGGCCCATGTTTGCTTTTCTTATTTTATTTATCAACCTCAGACATAATGGTCTTTCATTTCACTAAAAGATTTACAAACTTATGTATTACCAATTCAACCTAAAGAGGAATAATTTCTTTCAGCTTATTATGAACAGGTCTGCCCAAGTGTCTCTTAGGATAGATATTGTGGTAGAGGAACTCACACCTGCTAAGAACACATTTTTCCCCCAGCCTTGTGTCAATACTTGTCGTGGCAGGATGTGCACTGAGCAGGTTTTATTATCCCGCAGATGGATAAAGGAGAGTCTTGGAGCCCTCAGTGGCTTTCTCAGGCTTTTAATTGAGCCTGACATGCACTGCAGCAACCAGATACTTGGCAGGCAGGAGTGCCAGGGGGCCAGGAGACCTGTAGGCCTCCCGGCCCCCCGCAAGTCTTCACTCTGGGCTTCTCTGGCTTCTTTAGTCCCTTCTCTCTCCTGCCACTTCTTCTCTCTGTGACTGTCTCAATACTCCCACAGCCAGCAGAAGTAAATATGATAGTTTGCAATAATGTAACAACTGTAGGTGACCCATCAGGCAGGGCAATCCTAATGGTGGAGGGCAGAAAAGCCTGAAAACCATTTACCAAAACATTTACCCTACAATACTGAATATATAATAAATCAATGGATATTTAACTGAATAAAAAGCTAGAATGATGGACACCAGACTACTTCCCACCACTGATAGAAATTCATAGTGGAAGCCATACAACACATATGTTCCATTTGATAAAATGATTTTATAGTTAAAAATGTAGGAAATTTCTATTTAAAAAAGAACTCTAAACATTAATAATTGAAAGAACAGATAATTATCAATTTTAAAATTCATCCAGGAGAGTGATCGACATAAGAAGCCTAATAAGATTTTAAATTCTGACCTCTGAGACCATCTTGGGAAATTATTCTATGACATGGAGTAAAGCTATTAAGAAAAATGAATATATGAAAGCAAACCTGAGGACCATGAATAGGAACTGAAGCAGGACATGTAAACTTGCCTTAAGACGTGTAGGGGAGATGGACTAACAAGAGAAGTAGTAGTCAGATTCTCAATGGAAGAATATTTCCCTGAGATAAAAATACACTGAGTTTTCTAAATCAAAAGGGTTCATTAACCATGGGGGATGGTTAAAAAGAAAATAAGATACGTATATCCTAATAAAATTTGTAATGTTAAGGTTGAGGAGAGAAACAATAAGCTTTCAAACAGAGCAAATTTATTATGTACAATGACAAGGTTAAAGTAGCATCAGATATATTAACCTAATGACAATAACACCTTATATTAATAGAATGTCATGAAGGTTGAATTTGTATAAATGTCTGTTCATTAACTGACAAATATAAAACACTGTATTAACTTCTTGTTTATTATTATTAGCATTTAATATTAGTGATTGATAAAGTCAAGTAAAATGATTTTTATACTTTCAGGAGATTACAGAATTGTGATATGAGAATTTTAGAACAGGCTGAATTTTCTTAATGTCACTTAGGGGGAAAAAAGGCATTTTTGGGCAAATGTGGAGCAGACATGCTTTCAGAACAATAAGGACTTGTGAAATGATCAGTTGTAATCTGTCAAATTAAAACTGAATCAGGAAAAAAGTCAGACAAGTCTGACATGACAGAATAAGAGCATTGATGAGCAGTGAAATAAGTACATGCTGATGCTAAGTTTAGAAAAATGACTAACATTAATTTTAAGTATGATTAAATTATTGATAAAATGCTATTTACATTTTTATAATAACTTTATTTTAAAAAGTGTATTATTAAAATAAGTGATCACCTGGAACTAAAAGCAAAGTTTAATAATATAGGGATATACATATAGGAGCAGCATTGCATAAAGTCTGATTATGAGATAGTATGTTGGTCTGAAGCATTATCTGTTTCCTGATTTTAATAATTATATTCATGTTCAGTAATGTTCACTTATAAATCAAAATAGTCAATAGTGAAATGAAAAACGTAAAGAACACTTATGGAAATATTTAACAACTCAGCCAAAGCAAGGAAAAGAAGAATGGAAACACAAACAAAACAATGAAAAGAAAATGCAAGTACATGTGACTCAGGTCTAGTTCAAAAAGAAATTGCAAATGGGAATCTTTCAAAAATAAATGGGCAGGAAGATTTATGAAGTAATAAAGTATGCCATACAAAGAAGTAATTATTGTTAACTATTAAGTTTTACTTCACTAATTTTGGATACAAAAAGAAATCTATTATGGGATATGATTAAAGTACACTAAACTTCTTGTCTTTAAGCTGCACAACTTGACCTTTTTGAATACACCTGTATAAACCAGCACTCAAATCAAGACAACACAGTCTATGTTATTTCAGCATGTAAACCATAATGAGTTTAACCATAAGTTTTCCCTGACAAGATATATAACACAATTTTATCCTTCTAAGTATCATGAGTGTGTTAATTCTTAGGATCACCAGAAACACCCAGCACAGACTGGTAGTATTAACAGGAAAAATTATTTCCTCACAGTTCTGGAAGTTGAAAGTCCTAGACTAAGTTTTGGCCAGTCTGGTTTTCTGAGACCTCAATTCTTGGCTTATAGGTGTGTGTCCTCATGTGGATGGTCTTCCCTCTGTGTGTGACTATATTCTCATCTCCTTTTCTTATATGGACACCAGTCAGATTAGATCATGGCCACCCATATGACCTTGTTTTAACTTAATCAACTCCATAAAGGCCTGTCTCCAAAAAAGGCCACATATGTAGGCTTTGGGAATCAGAACTTCATATGACTTTGGGGGCCCATGTTTCAGCTCACTGCAGTGGAAACTGCCAGAATCCCACCTTCATCTGGTGGGCAGTCTTCTGCACCAGCAATCAGTCTCAATTCATCTCACTCACCAACAATTAACTACCAATAATTAAACAGAATACTCATTCCTAGCATGCATTTAGTGCTCTGGAGAAGCAATGTACAAAAAGAAATTGCAGCATGCTTGTGGAATATTAGAAGCTGAGTTGAGAGGAGTCTATACTGGGAGCCAGGCAGACCCTGACCATAAAGTCAGATGTTTTGCAGGTAGGTGTGGGGGGAGGTGAGGCACTTATACCTGTGCTATTGAGATATCTGGCAATGACCTATTACCTGAAATCAGATGCACAGATTTCAAGTTATTTGAGCCTCACACATTAAAACTGACTGTCAATATTAGTTGTGCCTGACCCAAGAGAGTAGAATCACACAGTCAACTTGACTTACAAGAAAGCATGATGTTTGCTATACCCACTGCAGGGTTTGTAGGTGTTTATGATTTTCCAATATTATAGTCATATACAACTGAGGTAGAAACTTGGCTCTGAGCAGTAAGGAGGTGATAGAACAAACCATTTTATGCACAGTCCTGCCATTTGTACTGGTGATGGGGATATAAGAAAAGCTATGAGCAAAATATTGGAGATTGTTGAGGGAAAGTGTTGAGAGACTTGTCACAGGAGGCTATAAATGATGAACCATGTTATGTGGTTTAGGAATAATTGCAATCTGTCATCTGTAGTAGCTTGAAAGATGGAAAATATACCTACAGAATTTTTAGAATTGGCTAACAAGATTTCCAGCCAAAACATCAAAATAGAAAATTTGAAAAGCAAATGTATATTAGAAAATTTGAAAAGCAAAATATGTGTGAACTGGCCAGTTTGTAATTAGAATGTATAGGGGATAACCAGAGGTTTGGTCCAGTGGGATTGGAAAATAAAGCTGCTTCTCCACTTTCATCGCTCTCCAGCCAGCAAAGGACTCTCAAAATAATCTATAGCTTGAGGGCACAGATCAAATCAACAGTATGGCAGTAAGAACTTTTGTTAGGATCTCTGAAGGATTTGAAACAGTGCCTAATAGACACTTTCAGCTAAGCAAAAGGACTTCAAAGGGCTGTCCCTAGCAACCTGACTTGTCCAAAAGAGCATTGATCAAGACTAGAGAGAGGAGTTTGTTTGGAAAGGAATTGTGAGTTTGTCTTTTCTCAAATGGATTGAAATTGAGTGAGATACAAAAAAGTCTGAAGGTTTCAATTGTAGCTACATGGGCTCCGGGGCCAGGAACTTGGGGTATATTTTTACATGAGATAAAGAGAATTTTGAAGCCAGAGGGCAGATGACAGATGATGAAGCATGACTGTATCCATGGCCATAATTAATAGCCTTCTTGTCCCAGTTCCTTTTCAGTGGGAGCAGTTCCTCCCATCCCAAAGTGAATTGTTTTCTCACCTGGTGATTCAGTTTGGTCAACAGGAAGGTACCTGACTTCCACATGTCACTTTTGAGCTTGGGCCCTGGAGGCTTATCCTCTTTGGCTTGCTGCCATGCATGTTCCTCTTGCTTTCACCTGGACCTCTGCTAAACTGGGATAATCTTCCAGATTGGTCTGTAGGATGAGTGTCCACAGAGACGATGGCTGGGTTATTTTAGCCAGAGTCACCCTGGAGAGCACTTCCTAGTGAGCTGCCAGATGCACAAAGATGGGAGACTGTCCTGGAAGGGCAGAACCAGCTGAGTCATATAACTCTAATGGATTATAATGTGAACATTCTTTGATTCCTGACTTACTCAGTACATAACTGGAAGATTGCAAGTGCATTCTAACTTTTTTATCTTGAAACACTAGATGATTTTTTTTAAAATTTATTTTTATTTATACAATAACTGGGGTACAGGCCAGAGTCGCGGGAGGGTGAGAGGATTCACCAGAGACAGAGCCGGGAGCAGAACAGGCAGATGGACCAAAAGCACTGCTGAGGGCAGCAGCAGGTTTGACAGGAGAGGTCTACCTTGCCATGTGGGATTCTCCCTGGCCAACCGGGAATCCAACCGGCGCTGCAGAGGCTGCGGACAGCTGCACAGCACTACGCTCAACCCGCTGCGCCACCACGGAGGCCCAAAACACTAGATGATTTTTATAGGGGCTTACAAGTGGTTTGGGCAGCTATTTTACATAAAAGTAAGGCCTGAAAGTTTTGTTATCCAATTAACAGTGTACTTTTCAGATTAGCTCCCCAGCTGATATATTTAATATCTATTTTTTTGTCTCATTATTTTGTTACCATTGTACACCATTATCTGTGGAGGAGGTTAAGGATGTTACCACATCTACTAGAAATAGTTTCTTTGTAGAATGCAAAACACCACATGATTAAATCTAATTATTTTTCAGAACAAATGTTCTTAGTGTAGTGGTTAAAATCACAAATTTTACAAAAAAAATAAAACCCACAAATTTTTTCTTCTTTTAAATTATTGTCTTTGAAAAATAAAAAGTAAATAAATAAATAAATTACTGTCTTTGAGTCATGACTTCCAATTCTTATACTTATTTTTTTATGAAAATGAAAATAATAACAAAAAAAGGACCTTTGTAGGAAGAACATTGTGGAAAATAAGTAATATGTGTAATCAGGATATAATTTACTAAGATATTCATTTCCCAGAAAGGAGTTGGAATAAGAGCACAAAATAGACATTTTCTCCAAAATCACTAATGAAACTAAGAATAGCAAAACTCTATCCTAAATGGATAGTGTTTTATTTATTTATTTATTTATTTCGCTAATAGATTTTTTTTTAAAGATTTATTTATTTATTTATACAAGCACTGGGTACAGTCAGAAGCACGGGAGGGCGAGAGAATTCACCAGAGCCAGAGCGGGGAGCAGAGCAGGCAGCAAAGTACACTGCTGAGGGGAGCAGCGGGCGGCAGGAGATGTCTGCGCACCATGTGGGACCCTCCTCCAGTGGCCGGGGAGCAGCCGGGGATCGAACCGGCGCTGCAGAGGCTGCGGGCAGCTTTGCAACCCAGCGCTCAACCACTGCGCCACCGGGGAGGCCCTGGATAGAGTGTTTTATATTTGAAAGTCATTCATAGCTTAGAAAACAAAAATAAATACCTGGAGAAGCATTTCACACTGCATTATCAATTACCAAAAGACATAGGAAGGGTACTTTCTGATTTGAAAATACACATGATGTACCCAAATTTGGAGAGAATATCTGGTTGACTTTCCTTTTTTTCTCCTTTTTTAAATTTTTTTTTAAAAAATTATTTATTTATATATTTTTTACATCATTGTTCATTTTTAAACTATTTTTGCTCCCCCCAACCTCTCCCATCAGGTGTAGTCCCCCTAGAATTTCCTTCACCAATGCACCCATGCACCAACACCGCAGTCCCCTGTGCTTCTCCCTCCCTGATGAGGTTGTAATAGGAATAGTAAATATAATGGTGAACTGAGGAGGACAGGAACCCCAGGTGAACTCTCTCTGGCTAAATTAACCATGACTACCTATTGATTAGAAGATAGGTCAAAGCTGGCTCCCATCTTCTCCAGAATGTTATGTACTTCCCAAACCTAAGAATATGAAAATTATGGTACAACAGTTATATAAACATACAATGGGGACAAATCAAATATAGCACAAAGGAAAAATTTATAAAAGCAAAAGTATGCAAAAGACTGATTTATATACAATTAAAATAAATGAATTTGAATGAAATTGCTCAAAGATGAGATTCATCATAGATAAAAATGTAATAGTAACATGAAATTAAATAAAGAAGAGATTTTTAAGAATGAGATGACGAAACAAACAGGACTGAAGGGGCATCCTTGCAGACCTAATAAAGAATCAAGATGTTAAGGATGGGGCAGAGATATCTAGGCTCACAGGTGAGAGAAGTCTACCCGCCAAAGGAGAGGCTTTGGGAAATAAATGGAGTGGCTGTACCTTGAATCCAGACCTCTAGCTACAGAACTGAGAGAAAACAAACTTCTGTTGTGTAAGCTTTCAGTCTGTGGTTACTTGTCATGGCTGGTCAACCAGATTAATATACTATTAATATACCAGCACACTGCTGTGGGGCAGGGGGCAGTTGAGTTTTGGCATGGACATTTCACCCTTGCATTCCAAGCTAAAAGACAAAGGATCCATATTTATCTAGTTCCAAGGAATAAAATGTGACGATGCAAGAATAATGCATCCAGCTATGCTTTCATTCTGATGTAACATGACATCAAACAGACCCTTAAACACACGTTCACAGGCAAAATGCACTAAATGTAACATCTTGTAGCATTGCCTCTCACAAAATTCTGCTAGTCTAGGAAGAAAAGGAAAACCTCAGAAATTGAATGAAGAAACTGATAAAGAAACTAATACTGAGCACAAAAATATAAAGGTATCCTAAATAATTAGGAACACTTTGATTACAGATATAACAGAAATGCTGTAATTATTGACAAGGTAAACAAATAATAAACAACAAAATAATAAAATCAAATGATAGGACAAAGAGGTAGAGATTATATTTCCTTTTTTCATTGCACAATAGTTCATGTAGTAAAACAATGAACAAAAACCACATATATAATTCACTCTGTGTTTTTTTTTTTTGTATTTCTTGCTATCCTTAGAATGATCACATAAGACACATTCTGTTAGTAAGAAACACTTCCCTGGAGTTCAATTATGCTTTCTGTTTAACTTAATTTTTATCTTAATGTGGAATTCAAATAAAATTAAGTAAAGATGTTAAATACCATGCAGACTGCGATTCTGTTTATTAGTGAAGGATAGCTTGCCTTTGTCTCTTTTTCTAACTATCTCAGTTTCTAGTTACACAAACTCAAACTCAAGCACACACGCACAGATTAACTTGATTACTTAATAAAAATGGAAAAACTGGTGCTGGCATTTAGGATCATGTATCGTTTCTTCATTATACTTTATGTCTTGCTTGAATCTCTACAGTGAGTTCATGTCCTCTTTTTCAAAAAATGATAAGATTTCTATTGAAAGTTAGGTAGCAGTGATAAGTAAGTATAGAAGCACAAAGTTGGTTATTTCAGAACAAACTCTCTTTTCTCTCATGGACTCATCAGTGTGTCACAGAGTCTTTACTTCTCTCCTTTCTTGTTATCGTCTTACATCTGTGTAGAAACTGCAGTAATATCAGCAAGGTAAGAAATACTGTTAGTGAAATGAAGACGACTGTGTTCAGTGACCTCCTCATTTTTCAGCCTAATCATTCCATAGTTTTCAAGATGAGTTATCAACACTTTCTTTTCTTAAGTTCTGTTTCTATGGCAACATTTCCTTCTAGCTTGCCAACTATATGCCATTTATTATTCTATTACCTACATTTACTTATTACCTGCTTTTTTTTAAACATCAATCCATTGCTTCTTTTTATGTTCTATCTTCCTAATTTCTGGTTTCAGGTTTGATCATTTGGCTGTCATCTACACACCAGTAACTCGAGAGTCAATGTTTATAATTACAGGACGTGTGCTTCACCTAGTTTAGAGTCATCTCTGCTTTCTTCTCCAACTTTTTCATTAATGAAAAACGTATTGAGTCCTTTTTCATTTGCTTCCATTTAATATAACTTGTTTCTAGCTCAGTTGATTTAGTTGTTTTTGAAAAAAGTCTTAGTGTTGACATGTAGGACAATGACACTATTCTAGCCACGGCTACTGAGAAAAACAACTCTTGATTTCATAGGGTTCAATTCTTGACTCTTAGAGAAACTATTTTCCTCTGAGCATTCTTCTATTTTCCAGAATTAGGTTTTTAATTTTATTTTTCCCTCTAACAGTTAGAAGAAAAACAGCTCTTCATCTGTGACACTTTTTTAGCTTTTCTAGTGAAGACATGCAATGCTGTCAGTTTATTTCTAATTAACCTCCCACAGTCTGTGTCTGAGTAAATGGTTTAGTGTGACTCATGATCTTGAACTTTTATGGGGGTTAGATTGTTTTGAACCATAACCATGTCTGCTAAATATAGTTAAAACATTTAGTGAATCCATTACAGAGTCAAATATAAACACAATTTTATACTCTTATCAGATGGTAAATGGATGCTTTGAAGAAGCATGAGTGCCCAGATCCTGGGAGACTTAGATAGACACCAAGTGATACTTATTAGGATGCTTAGCATCTCAGAGGGACTTCTGCACTTTGGAAGCCTGCAGAGCAAATGGAGGTGAAAACCCCAATGGGCGATAGGTGGCTTCTGTTCATTAGAAGAATAACAATGATTGGACAATCATGGCCACAAATTCTGGGGAGTGGAGAGGGAATTACTAAAAATGAGAAGAGATGGATGGCAAAATCAACCCTCAAAAAATGAGTTAAAGTCCAATAAATAGCTATAGATATTCATAGACACACTCAGATCAATTTGGAGATCCTTGATGGTGAACTAGTTACGTATTAATCTTTTGTTTTTTAAATGTTTTTTAAATTTTGTTTTAAATTAATCATAGCTTGTCAAAAAATGATTTGAATGCTTGAATGCTGCTGGTCAACCACAACTTTCAGGATGCTCAGATAAGAAGTGGGGATTTTTGTCACAGGACAACCTATAGGTTTTTTTTACAAAGGACTCAAGTTTTTCTAGACTCTTCTGCCTTCCATCATGAAACCATCTTTTGTAAGTGATGGGGAGAGGAAAGGAAAGAACCTCTGTGGTCTGTAGAGCAACAACATTTCCTGAGTGATTCTTACCTGGGTTGTTGACAATGTTACAATGATACCCCCACTTTTGATACTGGGTACAGTCATATAACTTGTTTGGCCAGTGAAATGTGAGAAAACATGAAAGAGGTCACTTCCAAGGGGTCTTACTGGGGTAAATGACAATGAAGAGCATTGAGTGATCAAAGTTATTGATCAAAATTTTTGTTGTCTAAGTCCATCGAGATTTAGAGAATTTTATCTGTAGTTAACTGCATATATCTTAACTGATACATCATGTCAGTTCCTTGAAGAACACACATTTCTTCTCATTCATGATTGTATCCCAAACCTAGTGTCTTTCATTTTTTGCTCAAATGAGTATTTTTAACTAAGTATGATAAAAGGAGATTTGAGATTTAATTAAGCAAATGCTTATGGATGTTTTATAAACTTTCTCTCATTTAACACAAGACAACAGCATCTTCCTAGACTTTCTCAATCTTTGGGAAAAAATTAACTATAGCTGAGTCATTTCTTTTCACATTAGGAAAATGGCAAAATGCACAAATGTGCTAGAAGGAGAATGTAAGAGGTCTCGTGGGATCCCGCTCTTCTCTGTTTTTTTTTTTTTTTATGTCTATTTTCTTAAAATGAAGCAATGCTCTGCTGAAGTCATAAAATTTGAAGTATTTTTCATCATATGTTCTGAGGACAAATTCAGAATTAGGTGTCCAATTTCCCATTTGACAACTGAACATATTTTCAGCATCTCCACTTCCTTCTCATGTTGTTATCATACATTTTTTTCTAATGGATAATAGTGTTTTTTATGGTATTCTTATATATTCAGTAAATTTAAAACAGTAGTTATTTTGGGGGGTAGGGAAAGAAGAAACACAATATATATTTGCAACAATTTGAGTGGAAATTATTGAATTAGTAAAAATTCAATAGATAATATATATTTATATCAAATTGATCAACTCTAGTGTTTTGCTACCTCCTGAGCAAGCCTAAAAGTTAAAGGTTTGGCTATTCTTTTCACTCATTACCTGTCACATTTCATTTGATGATTCTGCATGGTCTATGCTTCAATCTTAAGATGTATCCTGTATAAAATATACAATTCCCTGCTATCTGGGAAAATTTTATCTGGAGGGTATTAATGTAATTTTCTCTGTAATAATACCTCCAGATATGGTACAGCATAGAAGTTCTGTGTATTTTAATGGTAATGAAGAACAGGCATTATATCAGTGTTATACTAAGGAGGGTAAAATGCCCCATTAGATTTTAAAAAGGAATCCAAAACAAATGTGACATTTATTTAACTATAGAGGCATATATGGTAATGCTACAATTATGTTAAGAGTGGAAGAAGAGGCCTCCCTGGTGGTGCACTTCAGCTCGATGAAGCTATTGGCAGCCACTGCAGCACAAGTTCAATCCCCGTCCAGGGAGCTAACCCACATGGCACAGCAGACCTCTCCTGTCTCAACCGCTGTTCCCCTCAGCAGTGTATTTCAGTCTGTCTGCCTGTTCTGCTCCCCACTCTGTCTCTGGTGAATACTGTTACCCCCCACTCCTCTGTCCTGCACCCCAGTTCTTCTACATAAAAATAAATAAAATCTTTAAAAGAAAAAGAGCGGAAGAAGTGTTATTAAAATATTGTAACACAGTTAATCTCCCCACCCTGTAGGTGCTTGCTTTGTCCTCTTAGAAATTGTTTCTGCAGTAGAGGCATGAGCTTTGCTGCACTTGCAAGTCCAAGGCCAGGTGCTGATGAGAAAATGATAGAATTTGATGATTGTTGACTTGAATCTGAGACAGTTAATTTCCCAAAGAAAAATGAATTTCTTTCCATTATTATGTTCACTGGCTATTCTGTCTCTCCTTGTTCTCAGTTCTACTGGCATTATGTTGTGCCATTCTAATCTACCCAGCATCTACTATTAGTAGCATTTTGCTGTTATGCTGTGATTTATATTGTTGGTTTGCTTTTATGGGACTATATCTTGTTTGTTTTTTCAGTTTGCTGCACTTACAAATTTATAATACAGATAATACATGAGAGTCTGTATTTTAATGATACTATCTAATGGCAACTGAATGTATAATGACTACCTTCTCTTGAAGAGTTACCAAAGTGGGTAAAAATAACATCAAGTCTACTTTCTGCATATGGATAGAAATTGTCATCCTTTTATTTCTTAAATTATTTTCAATGAGTAAATAAGTAGAATGAATATTTGAATTTTGAGTCTATATGTCTATCTACTTTGTGATTACTTAAAAATTCTTTAAATCAAAATTAATAGTCTTTGGTAAAATAAAAATCTCCTATTAATATGGAAGGTTTATTTTTGCTGTATTTTTAATGTGATTTAGTAAGATATATATATGCATGCAGGAAAAAGAAGTACATAAATTGCAATTTATTTATTTATTTTTTTGTAGGACCCTCGCCGGTGGCCGGGGATCTAACTGGCGCTGCAGAGGCTGCTGACAGCCTTGCAACCCAGCGCTCAACCACTGCGCCACCAGGGGAGGCCCATAAATTACAATTTACCCAAGAAGTTCATATTTCAGGTTCTTTATTAACTTCAGAGCTTTCTTAAAGTAAATGAGAATTTCCAATCTTCATTAAAAAATTTAATAATGAAGAACGTAAAACATCCCAGAAAATCAGTATTTGAATGCTTCCCTAAAGCTATTTTTAGATATTATTAAATTTGATCTGTTTCAAATTAATATTATTAAAAATGGACTGTTAGAAGGAATCATAATAATATCCATTAATTTAAATTTTTGAAAAGTTTAGGAAGGGTAATGAAATTTTGATTTCAATACAAACTAAAAGTAAGAAATGCATGTGACTTTCCTTGTTACTCGTAAGCAATTTATTATGACTTAAGCATCTTAAAGTATGAGGTATTTAATGAGGTTGTGTGGTTTCTATAATATGTTTATCTTCTTATAAGAAAGAAATTACATTGAGTAAGATATGGAATTTAACAAATCAACTAATTAAATGTGTCTTAACTCCCTACTTCCCAAGACTAATTCTCCATTTGCATGGGGTGTGTTCTTTCTGGCATCTGACTAGCTCTCTCATAAGAAGAAGAGCTATGGATTGTTCTTTATCATCAAGGAGAAGCAGCATAATTCAATTTGGAGAAGTGTTTATTGATGGCCTATTGGAATGAGCACCTGACTAAACATGGCAAGAATAAAAACAAAACAAAGTACTCTGTCTTTGTCCTTGAGGACTAATATACATCTCCATAAGGCAAAATGTGGACATTATTTAGGATAAAATTCATTCTGTATGACGATGAGAGATCACATCAGAGGGGGCCTAGTGAGTCGCTCTATAGAACTCCTCCCAGTGATTTTGTCAACTCAATTAAATGTGATAATCAGTGCCTAGATAAAAAGATAACTTACCAAATGATAGTCAAGTATGGTCTCGATTTCTCAACTTACCCATAGGTGTGTCTATATATAATATCTGTATCTATGTATCTATCTATGTATCTATCATCTATCTATCCACCTACCTTGCTATCTATATCATATCTTTTTATACCTTCAATTTTGACCATCTATCCTAGATATAGATGATAGACACAATGCCCTTTGTTCAAATGGAAACATAAAAATGTTTAATAAGTCCAAAAATGTGTTCACTGTCTTTTACTAGCTCTATTCTAAATAGGACATTCTTTTCATAAATACTCTGTGAATCTTTAGTTTCCTACCTCTATAATACTAATTAATATGTTCATACATAGGTTAACTATATATCCTAGCTTCTGTCTATTGTCCTGACATCAGTCTTAGAATTTATTCCATTTCATTTTATTTTGTCAAAGTGTTGTTTTAAATTTTATTAAAATAAGGTAGGATAGGTATACAGATCTCTATTTTGCAGTTCCAGTTTCTGCTGGGAAGATAATCGTACTCTAATCTTGATTAAATCTGAAAATTGTCAGTGTGGTTCCTGTTTCACTTTACTGAGATTGTAAAATAACTATGTGGACTGCTGTTGTTCATGCTGGTCACATCATGTGTGCTTGATTCCTGTGGGAAGTATGAGAAATGCATCCACTGGAGTATAGGAAACAGGGAAATTGTGGGTTAACTGCTCTTAATATAAGTGGTGGGCAGAGGCTTAGTTTTATGGTGAAGTGTATATAAGGAATCCAGCATTTTCCAAACAATACCATATTCATTTTTTTATGTGGTGTGTAGGGTAAATGGTTTTTCAGGCTTTTCTGTCCTCCCACCACTAGAATTGCCCTGCCTGATGGGGCACCTGCAGTTTTTACATTGTTGTAAGCTGACTTGTTTACTTCTGTGGGCCATGGGAGGAGTATCTAGAGAGTCAACAAGAGAAGTAGAAGCAGGAGAAGAAGCAGGAGAAGAGGCAGGAGAGAGAAGGGGCAAATGAAACCAGAGAAGCCCAGAGTGAAGACTTGCCGGGGGCTTGGAGGCCTGCCTGCCATATACCTGTTTGCCACACTACATGTAAAGCTCAATAAAAGCCTGAGAGAGCCACCGAGGGCTCCAGGACTCCTCC
Source organism: Talpa occidentalis (assembly GCF_014898055.3). Taxonomy (NCBI): domain Eukaryota; kingdom Metazoa; phylum Chordata; class Mammalia; order Eulipotyphla; family Talpidae; genus Talpa; species Talpa occidentalis. The sequence goes on from NW_023601433.1 coordinate 52,757,162, forward strand.
TTTACCCGTCTGCTGGATCATAGATAACCTGCTCAGTGGCCCTTCCTGCCCCTATAGGTGTAAATCTACAACTGATTTATTTAATAAGCTCTTTGGGCAGCAATGATTTAAAAATGTAAGCTTATGTTTGGTGAAAAATTAAGCACTAAATAATTTCCCCTAGCTATTTCACACATGCACACACACTCACACACAGATAAATAACCTGCACAAAATCTTTGTCATCTGTTCATCATTATGTACTTTGACTATATGGAATCCAAAGAACATAAATCGACTGAAGATGTATTAGGACTAATTTCAAAAGTCATTCATTCTTTCGTGATTTCTATATTCAGTGATGATGACTGAACTATGCAGCTGCAGAAAATGCTTAGGTAATGTCAAGTAGCATCTCTGTAATGCTTAATTACTCCTATATTTTTGAGTCCTAATAGGCAACTATTGAACCACCTGATCTTGTCCTACATGACTTCTACTATTTGTTTCAAAGAAATACAGCAAAGAAACCGTGGGTTCTTTCAGGGCTCCGGTGATTACCTCCACTGAAGTATTGATATATTCTCAACGTTGGAAATCTCTGCTCCCCTTTGTTTCACTTCATCCCCAGCTTGATGCCACCATCCACCTGGCAGAAGTTCATTAACATTCCAATTATGTTTGCTATTATAAATGTTTCTGCTTATTTTGTATAAATTTATGTTCATGAAATTTTGTGAAGTTTGGGTGAAGAATCTTTGAGTTCAATCAATTTTATGAATTGAAAGCCTATGTACATATTTTAAAATTTAAATTTATTGGGTAGAACATACAAGCAGTGAAGTGCAAAAATTATTATTATTTTTAAAGTTTTATTTATTTATGCATAAAGCAGCTGGGGTGTAGGCCAGAGGTGCGGGGGCGGTAGTAGTGAGAGGATTCACCAGAGACAGAGTGGGGAGCAGTAAAGGCAGATGTACTGAAATACCTGCTGAGGGGAGCAGCAGGCCAGACAGGATTGGTCTGCTGTGCCATATGGGTAGCTCCTTGGCCAGGGATCAAACTTGCGCTGCAGTGGCTGTTGATAGCTTCATAATGCTGAGACCTAACCCCTTGCACCACCAGGGAGGCTCCCAAAAAATTATTTTTAAATTTTATTTTTATATTTATTTGAGTAACATTGCATTATAGCATTATATAAATTCCAGGAGTGTGTCGGTGCAAATCAACATGTGTAGTACACTACATTAATTTGAGCAAAACTTCAATTCTATTCTTCACCACACCTTTGTCCTCTTTTTTCATCTGATTTGGGCTTTCATCTGATTTACTGCCAACAGACCCCGATACAGAGCATTCCCAGGACCCCAGGAGGTGCCTCATACCTTTCACCTGGTGCTCAGAGGTAACTGCTCTTGATTTTCTGTTGGGACAAGCAAAAGGGAGTAATTTTCTTTTAACTCCCATATGTCACTTTCTAGGTTGGCTTCTTGGGCTATGAATGTCTGCGAAACTTGGCAAATCAAGGATTTCATGCTGCCAGAGAAATCCCTCAGGTGCTGTGGGAAGACTGGAGCCAACAGCTTGCATAAGAACAATGAAGTCTGAAGGCATATGGGCAAAGTAGTCGCAGAGTAGGTCAGGGTCCACCATTGCATTGCCAAGATAGACGCATGTCCCACATTACATTCACCTTGTCTTGTTACTAATTCTTGAAAGACGTAAAAGTCATAATTCATTTTAAAGGAGACAACAGAAAGGCTAGTGATGAAGTGCAAATGACAGCTCCCATCTCCAGTGTGTGCTGACTCCAGGATTTCATATCCACCATATGCATGTTCGTTATCAACCTTCTACATCATCTTAGATGCCTCACCTCGTAAGCGAAAATATAATTGGTAAAAAAATAAAAACAAGAGACCATGTATTTTAAATTCTTACCCAACCCAAATTGTAAATGTCTTTATCTTTCAGTGAAGCTCCTTCTCTTCAGGTTTTCTTAAATGTTAGTCTGTCACAACAAAGGATGCTGGGTGAAGTCTTTTTTGTTAAGCACTTTAAATATCTACTGTCAATCCCTTCCTGCTTGCAATATTTCTACTGCAAATTCCCCTGACAGTCTGATTGGTGTTCCCTTAAAGGTTGCCCTTTTTTATCTTGATGTTTTTAGTATTTTGTCCTTGTTGTTGACTGTCAACAGCTTTATTATAATGTATCTTGCTGTGTGTTTGTCTGGTATTATTTTGTTTGGAATTCTGTGGGCCTCCTGAATCACAACGCTTGCTTCATTTCCCAGTATGAGAAGGTTCTTAGCAATTATTTCTTGAAATAAATTTTCTATGCCTCTTCTCCTTTTGGAACACCCATGATACAGAAGATACTTCATTAAGTTAATCCAAAAGGTTCTTATACTATTTTCATTATGATTTTATTTTTCTCTGCATGGTTGTATTTGTGTCTTCTACAATCTTGTGCTTTTGAGCTCATTGACTCTCTTTATTGCTCCTGCTCATCTGCTGTTGAGACCCTCAATTATATTCTTTAATTCAGTTAATGTGTTTCTTAGCTCATTACTTCTAGTTGTAGCTGTCCCATATTTTCTTTAGTTTTGTTCTGTAGCTATTTTATATCCTTCATTATTTTTTCAGTTCCATAAGGATTGTGTTTTTTAAAAAAGATTTATTTATTTATTTATGCCTACAAGAACTGAGGTATAGGCCAGAGGTGCAGGGCATGAGAGGATTCACCAGAGACAGAGCTGGGAACAGAACAGGCAGACTGAGTGAAATACACTGCTGAGGGGAGCAGCAGGCAAGTCAGGAGAGGTCTGCTGTGCCATGTGGATATCTCCCTGGCCGGGGATAGAACTCATGCTGCAATGGCTGCAGATAGCTTCATAGGTTGCATCTTAACCCCTTACACCACCAGGGAGGCCCCTCTTTTCTTTTTGAGCACAGATTCTCATCCAGAGTGTTTTCTCCTGTTAATAACAGGGGCTTAAATTCTTCATGTTTTCTAGGAGCAATCTTTAATATGATCTTAAAATGGTTATGTGTTGCCAGTAAAATTATTACTCAATGAGTTCGATTTTATTTTTCATACTGAGTATGTCCAGAAAACTTTTCTTTATGATTCCTTTTTTAAAAGATTTATTTATTTATGCATACAAGAACTGGGGTACAGGTCAGCAGTGTGAGGGTTGAGAGGATTCACCAGAGACAGAGTGGTGAGCAGAACAGGCAGACTGACTGAAATACACTGCTGAGGGGAGCAGCAGGTGAGACAGGAGAAGTCTGCTGTGTCATGTGGGTAGCTCCCTGGCTGAGCATCGAACTCGTGCTGCAGTGGCTGCAGATTGCTTCATAGGTTGCGTCTTAACTCCTTGCGCCAATAGAGAGGCCCTCTTTGTGATTCTTACCCTTCATTCTTGAACATGTCCCTCTTTTATGTTTTCCCTTTTATATTTCAACAGCTTCTCTAATCTCATTCATGATAGTTACTATATTTTGTGCTGTCTTTCCACCTCTCTCTCTTGTGCTGTCTTTCCATCCCTCTCTCTTTGTCTGGTTTAACATGCTTGACTTGCTTTCTTTTTTTTCTTTTTTAAAATTTATTTTTATTCATCTTTTCATTGAGGAAATTTGGTTTATGACACTGCATGTAATTCAGAAGTGCAGGATCACACCTTCAACTGTTTGTTGTTTGACTTTATATTCTGATATTAATAACTTTTTCCCATTGTTTATTTTTTCCATGATTCTCATTCCCACTCCCAGATTACATTTCTGCCAATAGTTTCTTGTTCTCTCTGTTTTATCCAAAGGTCCTCACTTTTCACCTACTTTCCCTGGCTGTCTGGGTATGATCTCCTATTGCCAACCTATCCCTATTTCTTGGATTTCATATTTCTATTTGTTAGATCTATGTCTTAAAACTCCAATTTTGGTATCTTTTATCAATTTATAATTTCTTTTAAATTCATGTTGGAATGTTGTGTTACAATTTGCATCCATTTTGTGAATTATTTATTTATCATTGCATCTTCCTAATATGTTAGGGAGGATTACTTCTCCTTCTTAAAGTTTCCTGGGCATTTTTATAAAAATGGTCCTCCCTTTTTAAAATTACTCGTTTAAATAACTGTTATCTCCCTAGAACAGCTCTGAGAAATAACAATCTTGTAAAAAGAGTGGCATAACAACTTTCCAGATTTCTCATCTCATAGGTTTCTTCTCCCATCGGGAGAGTAACATTTTCATTTGTGTCAAATAGGGTTTTTCTGTGTGCAGGCGCATCTTGGCTTCTCAGAGCTAAGCAGGAAGAAGGGCATCCCAAATCCTGCAAACCTGCCTGTTCTAAATAGGTTCTGCCATCTGCCACATTAGGACAAAACATATAGACTTTTAATGGAAAGGGACTTTAATACAATTAGTGGGTAACATCGAAAAGATAAAGAATATAGTTTTTAAATTAAGCACCCATAGTTACTGGTCCCCTTGAGGGTAAAAGTCCACCCCAATGGGATTGGCCCAAAGCAAGACCCAAAAGCCTGCCACAAGTCTGAGGCAACTTTTGGCAAAGATCCATAAAGAAGGGTTAAAAACAGACAAGTTTGGGAGGAAAAGAGCAAAATTAAAATTAAGATAAAAGCTGCTATTGTTCACCTCCCCATGGGTCTCTCACCCACGTCTGTTTTAACCAGTCCAGGACCAAGAAGCAAGTGCAGTTTTTGTTTTTTACATGTCTTTCTGCAACTTGTGCCTCCTCCGGGTCTCCTTCTTGCTCTCCACACTTTCTTCCTTTTTCAGTCTCCTGTCCAGCTTTTTTTCCTCTTTGGTTAGCTTTACCCTGTTGGGTGGGGCAGGGAACCTGGAACCTACCCTTTTTTGGCGGGGACTACCCTCTTACAAGCCCAGTGCATGGTGGTTTCATCTTGGGCCTCAAGCAGGCCTCTTGCAGAGCTGCATTCTAAGGGTCCACTCCCGCTACCCAAGGGCATTACATGGCACCTTTTTCTCATAATCACGTCCTATCCAAGGGCAGCAGGGCATGCAAGAGTTTCTACAAACTATGGCCCCCTCTCAGGGATAAACACACGCTGCTGCTTCATTATCCTGCCAGGCCAGCCCCACCAGGCTTCCAAGTCTCCCTCTCCCCACATTTTCTGCACGTATTCTACTGGCTTCAGTTGCTTTGAAAATAATTATCTCCAATGGGAAGCTTTTGTGTTTTCCTCCCTCAGTTTTGTTGAAAGTATAGGTTCACTGGTTTATTTCATGTATATGTTTATATTACGGAAGAAAATTTAAAGGATTTGGAAGCAGATACCATGCTTCTATCAGAATGTTAGCTGCATTTTTGCCATCAGGTGGTCATTCATTTCTAGGAACTGGGCGAATTTGAAGTTTGAGATGATTGTTGTAATCATTCTTTTCTCAGAACATAAAAAGTGTATCTCCCAGGTGTTGTCCTATTTTTTTTCTTTTAATTCTGACATCATGTGTCTAATAGCAATCAGATTATTTTACTGATCCTAGAATAGCATGACTGATAAGTAGGAAAAGTGTACTGTTAATTAAGTGCATCTTATTTGTCTTTATCATTAGGCATTATTAAAGTGAGATGCAATACAAGGTACAAATCTTCAGCGTGCAAGGAAACAAGGAATATATTTATATACCCACCATACACACACACAGTCACTCACAACATATGGGTCCCCAGGGGGCTTCTGCGGCCACACACTTGCCATGCCATGTCACACACTGACATCTCACTGACTGAGATTTGCCTGGTTTTTTTTGCTGTATAAAATGAAATGACATTTGCCCTCCTTTGCCTCTAACATCTGTCACTCACCATTACAGCTGTAAACTTCCTTTGGTTGTTGTACAGTACGAGAGCTCATTTTTCTCATTGCTATGTCACATTTCATTGCATAAATATATCACAAATGATTTACCATTCTATTCTTGACAACATTTGCATTACTTCCAATACTCAGCTCTCAGGAATATAGTTGCCATGAAGGTGTGTCTTTTGGTGACATGAATATTTGTTTCTCTAAGGCATATGTGAAAAGCAGAAATAATGGATGACAAATACTTATATTATTTTTTAGAATTTTTAATTATTTATTGTATTGTGGTAATAGTGGTTTACAAGATTTTTATGTTTTAGGAGTAGTTTCAGACCTCTTCAAATGTATGTTGCTACACTGCGCCCATCACTACAGTACCAACAACCCTCCACAGAGTCCATTGTGCCCCCTGCCACCTTTGTTTCTCACCCTCTCCCCTCCAATTCTGGAACTTTCAGTTGTGCAGTCAGATTTCTGGGGTTTGTTTTAGTTTAGTTTTGTTCCTTCACCTTGTTTTTTTGGTTAATATCCCATATTTTAGTGATATCATCCAATTATTTGTCTTTCTTTCTCACCTATTTGACTAACATACCCCCTTCCAATTCCTTCCATGTTGTCAGAAATGGCAAGGTTTCATCTAATTTTATAGGTGACTAGTATTCCATAGTGTGTGTGTATATATATATATATATATATATATATATATATATATGTCTTCTTCAAACTCCTAATACTTTTCAGAATGATTTCCCAAGAACAATGGAACAGCCTCAGCTGCATGCATCTTTGGCATCACTTGGCTTTGCTCGTCATTTTATTTATTTATTTATTTATTTATTAAGATTTAATTATTTATTTATACGAGCATTGGAAACAGTCAGAAGCACGGGAGAGTGAGAGAATCCACGAGAGCCAGAGTGGGGAGCAGAGCAGGCAGAAGGACCAAAGTACACTGCTGAGGGGAGCAGCGGGTGACAGGAGAGGACTGTGTGCCATGTGGGACCCTCCTCCAGTGGCCAGGGAGCAGCCGGGGATCCAACCGGTGTCGCAGAGGCTGAGGGCAGCTTCGCAACGCAGCGCTCAACCGCTGCGCCACCAGGGAGGCCTTGCTCATCATTTTAATGCTGTTGGACAGAGAGTGGCATAACTCTGCATCTTTTAATTTTCATTATAATGGTTCAATTTTTGTTCAGGAACTTTTAAGATTTTCTTACCTTGGCTATAATTATTATTTTGTCTAATGAGTTTACATAAGAAGTTTTCTTTTAGGGGGGATTTACATGATTATTTTTAGCCTTTTTTTTTTTTGATTTGTAAACTTTGTTCATAAGTTTTGGATCTGAGTCATACATTGACTAACATTTTGCAAATATTTTTACCATTTCTGGGTTATTTTCTCACTCTTTTAATGGTGTCTTTTGATAATCCTAAAGCTTATAGTTTTAAGAAATTTCAATCTTTTTTTCTCTTATATAGAGTAATTATTGTTTGCTGTTAAGAAAATATTTATCTAAATCCAAGGTCATGAATACTTCTTTTGTGAAAGCTTAATTTTTTCTTCTGAAATCACTTCAAATTATTTTTTTGTATATGGTGTTAAAAAGAGGTCAAAGCTACATTTTTCTTTTTTCGGTATAGGCTTTTGATTAGCCTGGCTCCATTTAATATTTAAGTCCACAAATATTTAAGTTCATGCTAGAAACACAGCTGCATACATACGTGGGAATCTAATCAAACAACAGAACGAGTAGGGGGCCTGGGCCCAAATGCCTGCCATCTGACTGATCCGAAGGCCCAGTTCACAGGAGGAGCAGCTGTAAGTGACTCACCTGCCAACTTTGCACCCCTGGGGCTCCCCCACCTCTCTCTTACCAGGATTTGCTCCACTTGCTCTCTCTGCCCAAATGCTCTTCATATAAAGCACCCCAGACCTCCACTGCATGGGCATTTTTTGATGAGACAGAAACAGCTTCCCTGTATATGTCAGTGGGGTGTGGTAATAGCTGCTCCCCAGTTCTGTGGCCCCACTCCCCAGCATGGTGCCCGTGTGCAGCAGGTACTCAAGGCGTGTTGGTCTCGAGGTGGCAGATGACTCCAGTCCTGCCTCTCATGAGTCTTAACTTCCATGGCTACCTTCAAAACATCAAAAGCTTTTTCAGCATAGGCTTTTGATTAGCCTGGCTTCATTTATTGAAACCTCAGTAAACTGTCCTGGAAACATTGGTATATATCAAAAAGCTACAGACATGTGAATCTTCTAGGGAAAATAGAATCTTGTCTTCCTTATCATAGCTATAGAATGTAATTTTCTAGCCATCAGCTTTGTAAGTCCTCCAAGTTTCTTTTGTTTTTTCCTTTGAGTATTGCCAAGGTGAATTTCAGCTTCCATCCCAAATCAATGGTTTGAGACTCATCCTTCATTGTGGATTATAAAAGTGAGCAAAACATATAAAAATATATTTATTAAAGATAACCAACAGGAGACCGTGGGGTGTTGTGATCCATGAGGTGCAGCTCCCAGTAGCTCCATCTCTTTGGTAGACATTTTCCGGATTGTGGAATTGGCAGCTGAAGGCCCAACAGAGAAGTGGAAATCTCTTGTAATATTGAGTTGTTAAGGTGACCAACATAGAGGAAGTCATAGAAAGTGACACATAAACTGGGAAAGGGTCCCTCCTTCTGTCCTGTATCATTCAATGAGGGAATGTGGACTAGGAGTAAGGAGACATTTCCATGCCCTAGTATGAGGGAAACATGGCCATTTGGACCAGGAGGCAAAGGAAACAATCATCAAATGACACAAGAAAGTCTATGCCTAGGTCACAAGCCAGGCCCATTAACCTGAGGGCTGTGCTCTATGAATAAGAGCAAAACAGAAATAAATGTTTTAAAATGCCTGGGTCCCTTGATTCACCATAGTAACTCTCACTGAGAAGGTGATGAGAGAGATAATTTCTTTAGGATATCCATACTAAGCAGCAAGCACTAAACAGTTGCAAGACAGAAATAATCAGGAGAAAGGGAGAATTATAAATAACTATGCTTAATATGCTTTGAAAGATAAATGAAATAATGGACAAAGGGAATAAGAAACTGGCAGAATTCATTGGGAATGTAATCGCTTGATTCGTTATGGTTTCTTTTAGAGTAATTCTCCTCACTGTCCTCAAATCAAGTAATTTCTTCTTTGATGTTTTTTAAGTTTACTTTGTTAATTAACATAATTTTAACTTTTCCATCTATGTTTCTCACTTTTCTAGATTTCTAAAACCATAGTGAATTTATTTCTATGTCTTGCTCCTTCCCTCGACTTTCTTTTCTCTGTATATGTCTCTTACTGGCTGTGTTTTTGTTTTTATTTCTTAACTTTTCTACTCAGTCTTCTCATGTTCTCCAGTTTAGAATCATGTTTTAGAGCCCTTCTCTGCCTGAAAGGGTTGGGGAATAGTCTAGCTCCAGGTGCCAAATCAAAGCTCCTTCTGGAGTAAACTTCTTTCCACTCTTATGACTCAGATCCAGAGCATACGGACAGAGTCTACAAAATGGTGTCTCATTTTAATTTTTTATTTGGAATGTTTGTTTGGACCAGAGAATGACCTTGAAGGACTTAACTATAATTCCAGGCTGACTGGAATTTAAAAATAAATAAGGAGGGAAGAGTTGTGGACCTTGGTAACTCAAAAGGAGGAAAGCTCCTAAAGTTAAAGTCCTAAGGGTTCATAGAGAATGACCGTAGTCTAGTTGATAACATTATTTCCCAAGTGGAATGGATTTACATTTTTTATTATTAATTATAATACCCTATATTTTAGCTGAGTAATTAGGTACCTGGGTGGTTTATAAATATTGGAGTAGAAGTAGAGAATTGTATATTAAGCAAATGGAAGAGGCTAGAATGAACTACAGGGTAATAGGTTAAAGCTGTGGACATCAGCATGGACTAGGGTTGAACTTAAAATAGAGATATAACTACTTACAAAATCATTTGTAGGTATGCATGTTGTTTATAATATCACTAATATACACACATATAAATCTTTGTTTTGTCTTAAGAGACCTAAGAAAAATGACACTCCAATTTGGACAAGCATACATAGTACCAGATATTGTTTTCTTTCTTTTTTTTTTTTTTAAAGATTTATTTTATTTATACAAGAACTGGGGTATAGGCCAGATGTGCAGGAGTGTAAAAGGATTCACCAGAGACAGAACAGGGATTAGAACAGGCAGACTAATGAAATACACTGCTGAGGGCAACAGCGGGTGAGTCAGAAGAGGTGTGCTTGCCATGTGGGTTGCTCCATGGCCGACGGGGATCGAACTGGCACTGCAGAAGCTGTGGACAGCTTCACAAAGCTGCGCTCAATGGCCTGTGCCACCAGGGAGGCCCCAGATATTGTTTTCTAATGCCATTCTCAAATAAAACAATCAAGCTTCTTTTGAGAAATAGTTGATTCTAAGGCCAGTACTGGAAATACTCAAGATAAACCTGGAACATCTTGTGACAGAAAGTTAAGGACATACTGCACTTGTGCACACAGATTGGATTGATGGGACACATTAAGAAGATAAGGAGTCAATTGAAAGAGTTTCTGATGGTCAAAGCTGGAATAATCTGAGCAACAACATAATTAAGGTTCCATAAACTAAAGTCTGAAATGTATTTGTGTGTCCAAACAGATGTAAATGGCAGAATAAATAACTGAGGGGTAAGAGGTTAAATCTCCCATGCAAAAACAACAAAACCAAAACCTAAATAATATATGTAGACAGTATTCTCTCGAAGAGAGAGAACTCCTTCCTCTTTAAGTGTGGACTGTGCATAGTGACTTTCTTCCAAAAAGTGTATTATAGCAAGATTTGTGGGAAGAGTTATTTACAAAGAAGAAGCTGGATAAGCACTGTATCACCCAGGTGGGTAAGGACTGCATCAACAGTGGTTATGTACCCTGGATGCTACCTTACAGAAATGATACTTGATGTCTGTGGTCTTTCTCCCCTGCCATCTGCCTCGAACAAACCAAACCAAACCAATAAAAACCAATTGAATTGTGAAAAAAAGAAAAAAAGATCGCTTCCAACAGAGGGATTTCCTTTCTACAAAGTGACTAACCAGCGCTCCTCAAAATAGTCAAGGTCATCAAAACCAAGGAAAGTCTGAGAAATTGTCATATCCAAAATGAGATCCATGAGACATGATGTCTAAATGGAAGTGGTGTCCTGGATGGGATCCTGGGACAGGGAAAGGGCATTAGATTAAAAGCTAAGAGTATCAGAATGAAGTATGAATGTCAATGAATAATAGCATATCATGTTGGTTCATTAATTGTGGTAAATGTACCATACTAATGTGATGTTAATAATAAGGAAATTGAGTGCAGGGGATAGGGGAACTCTGCCGCAGTTTCTCATTTTTTATGTAAATCAAAAACTCTTATGAAAATAAAGTTTATTTTCATATAAATGCTTACTTCTGAAGAGGTGTTAATCTATACTGGTAAATTAGATGCAGTGTTGTAAACCAGTGTTACCTCAATAAAATAATACAAATTAAAAAATGAATAAAGTTTCGTCTGTTTATGAGAATGATTTTTTATTTATAAGTAGGCATTCTCTGCGTCATCCCTAATATATATGTCTAAGAAACTGAGAACATAACTGTATTTGTTAAGCAGTATGTTTTTCTTTTAAATTACTAAATCATTAGCATGTAATTCATTTATTGAAGTTGTATTTAAATATATTCCATAAAATTTTTAGTTGCATTAAATAATTAAATTTTGTGTTTCGGAGATGGTATTTTATATCACAATCTAAGTAATAGTCACCTTTGTTTTCAGTCACACTGTTAGAATTTCATTTCAAAATTGGGTCAAATAGTTGATACTATATTCTACCACTAAAGATGTTCTCTTTATTATGTTGCTTATTCTAAACAAAGGGTAAATGAGTCAAGTTTGAAGCTATAAAAATGAGTGGGTAACATTACATTTTTATTACTTTTGTCTCAAGATCTTTTTCCTAGCAAAAGTGGCATGCTTTTATGCTTATATAATGAAAAGCTTTGCTTTTACTCAAGAAGCACATTGTCAGAACTCAATAGTAAAGCTGTGTTTATTTTCTTGCCTTTGGCAGGTCATGCAGGGTGTCAGCTTGAGTGACTTAGAAAGTTGTGCTCCTAAGAATTCAAAGAAAGTGCTTAGAGGCACAAACAGAAGAACAATATGGCAAGGGACACTCCTTGAAGAATAAATTAATTCTAGGCTCTTTGTCTACACATAGCTGCAGGCCTACATGGTGCTGCAGTACAAGATACAAACCTCTGGCTGGTGTTAAATGTGGGCCAGTATCACATTTATATTTTCCTTTTGGAAGGGCATAGATTAGTTTTAAATTATAAATGGTAGAGCAGAAACAAACCCGAAATCAAAGATGAAAAAAAGAAACATTAACCAAGATTCAGTAGACCTCAGTTTGAATATTAATTTTGCTTCCAAGATTTTCCTGTCTGTAAAGTAAGGATAATGTATAGCTATAAATCAAATGCTTGTGTCCTGTCAAAATGCCTAAGTTCAAATCTCACACCTAATGAGATGGGGTTAAGAGGTGGCCTTTGGGAAAGGATTTGGTTAAATGCTCATAAGGATGGAACTTCACAATGGAATATTACTCACAGGTCAAAAAAGATAAACTCATCCCATTTGCAGCAACATGGATGGAGCTGAAAGGGATCATGCTCAGTGAAATAAGCTAGAAAGAAGAAGAAAAATACCGGATGGTCTCACAGCAGGAATTTGTAAGACCCAAATAAGGGATCAGGAAAAAGACTAATTATAATAAAGTAAAAATCAAAATCAACAGGCAACTATAAACCAGAGAGACACTACAGGCGGGGAGAAGGGAGTAGGATCAAAATAAAGATGGTGGGAATTTTACAGGGACTATAACCAAGATGAAATGCATACATTGGGCCTCCCCTGGTGGCGCAGATGGTTGAACTCCGCACTGTGAAGCTGTCCGTAGCCTCTGCAGCGCGGGTTTGATCCCAGCGGACCGCGAGGGTCCCACATGGCGCAGCAGACCTCTCCTGTTGCTCACGCTGCTCCCCTCAACAGTGTATTTTGCCAGTCTTCCTGTTCTGTTCCCCACTCTGTCTCTGGTGAATCCTCTTACCCTCCCGCATATCTGGCCTGTACCCCGGTTCTTGTGTAAATGAATAAATAAATCTTAAAAAAAAAAGAAAAGAAAATGCATACATTGTACAAAAATGAAAAATGATGTAAAAATATATAAAATAAAAAAAGCAAAAAAAAAGAGGTATGCATCTCTATTTACTAAACAACAGTGTTTCAATGATTCTCAGAACTACAAAAACAAGAATGCAGAAATTAGAAGGAAAATTTTGGCATTTGAACTAATAAAGTGAGTAACAATGTTGAAGCTGTATACTCTTCTGTAACATTTCTTCATTATCAAATATCCAGAATGCTTAGAATAAAATGAGAATTATTTCTGATTCTTTACAAGGAACAGGTATTGTGCTCTCTGAACATTTTTCTCAATTTCTCCAGAACACTGAGTTAGCCTACCACATTATGGTGTAACCCAAAATTCTCTGATTTTTATTAGCAGTATAATAGTTACAGTTCAGCAATTCTAAAATAAATAGCTTGCTACTTTGGTCAAAGATTAAGCTGGTTTTGTCCCACCTATTAATGGCAGTGATAGATTCAGGGAATAAAATAGAACAAAGTTCTCCTTTATTATAAGTAGCCTGTGGAGGAGAATGTTCAGGAAGCTCATTTTCATAACTATGATATGCTGGACAAGGCTGAAAGAATTTTCATAGTTTACCCTATTTTATTTAGAAGTAAACTTCTTGCAAGTGAATACCACAGAATATCATGAAACAACATGTATAAATTCAATAAATACTAAAAATTAAAAAAAAGGTTTTAAGTTGTCTATAAAATGATATTTTGGACAATATATTTTATACCAAAAATAGAATAGAAGTAAATCAGTTAAATGTTTATCATTACAAAGAGAGGGCCTCCCTGGTGACACGAGAGGTTAAGTCTCAGCACTATTAACTCTACAGCCTGAGTTTATCTCTGGCCAGGGAGCTAACCAACATGGCACAGCAGACTTCTCCTATCTCTCCTGCTGCTCCCCTCAGCAGTGTATTTCAGTCAATCTGCCTGTTCTGGTGAGTCAATCCCCACTCTATCTGTTGTGAATCCTCTCACCCCCTGCACCTCTGGCCTACACCCCAGTTCTTGTATGCATAGATAAATAAAAATAAATCTTTAAAAAAATCATTACAAAGAGAGTATATTTCAAGTATTTTGATTAATTATGGACAGGTATAGGAATAGTGAATTGATTGCATAAACAGTCTTTTTAAAATTTATTATTTATTCAAGAAATAATCCTGGGGACCTTTTGTGAATTGTGTTAATTATCTTTAACGTGGAGTGAAATTAGGTTTTTTATATGTGTATTTTGATGTGCATTTTGTTTTTACAAGTTAAGTGGATTTTTTTTTTTTTAATTGTTGTTAGCATGTACTGAGGCGTTGGAAGAGACTTTCTGACGTGTTTGCTGAAGGAGCCCTGACTGATACAATGAAGAGCAGTGGGGAGGGTCCTGGGAGAGTGGGATATGCCCTTTGTTGGAAAGTCAGTTTTGAACAGCTCTCTCTGTGAACTGGTGTAGGTAGATTAACCTCTCCTCCTTCAAATTATCCATCTATTAAATGGGGCTATTTATCTCATGGATATCTTGAAAGGAATAATTTAGATAATAAATATAAAACACTTTGAATAGCACCTGACCCAGAATAAGCAATAAATAAGCACTATTGGGCCTCCCTGGTGGTGCAGTGGATTGAGCACAGCGCTGTGAAGCTCTCTGCAGCCTCTGCAGCATGGGTTCAATTCCCGGCCAGCCAGGGAGATTCCCATATGGCACGGCAGACCTCTCCTGTTGTGCCCGCTGCTCCCTTCATCAGTACTTTTGGTCAATCTACCTGTTCTGCTCCCCACTCTGTCTCTGGTAAATCCTCTCACCCCGCCCCCCACACTTCTGGCCTGTACCCCAGCTAGTGTATGAAAGAAAAAAAAAACTTTAAAAAAATATAAATAAGCACTATCTGCTATCATCTTTAAAGACACTTACTTGAAATGTAAAGAAATTTGAAAAAAAAAAAAAAAAAAAAAAAACAGTAAAAATATGTGATTCTGTTTCCAAGGCAATGCTAAAAAGACTTAGAACCATATTTTTTTTCTAGAAAATAAAGTTATTCATGCAGAAGAACTGGAATGTTAAAATGTTTTTAGCATTAGAAACAAATTAATGACAAATATATATTGATATTAAAAGCTCAAGAGAAATCCTGACAAAACAAATAGTTGTTTTTTTTCCATTATAGTCACTGGGTTTGAACTTCTGCTTTCATGAATAAAAATAAACTTATTTCTGTATACAATACTTTTTAATACCAGGGCTTGAGAAAAGTAAATGATTTAGGTACCAGTAAATCTCCTAAGCAAATTTTATGAAGTAACTTTTAAATGAAAATGAATTTTTTTTGGAAAGGAAATGTAACACACCATAAAGGAGCTCAATCCATGAGGGAGTATCAGTGTTTCCAGATGCTTTAAAATGTTTTATTGGTTTATAAGTTAATATCATTTAATAATAGTGAATCTTAGAATAGAGAACTCATTTTGCTTAGATTAGATTGTAGATGATTTTGAAATTTGGAACTGAATCCCTCATCAAAATTGTAAAATTAGAACACAGAGATAATCTCTCAGTAGTTAATCTCTTCAATTTCAGGTAGCAGGTGAGGTACTGTTTCAACTTGAGGACACATTTTGAGAAAGCATGGGATCAACCAACTGTGAACAGCCTTTTAAACCCCAACTGTTCCTCTCACTCCTTCATTTGCAAGCTCTATCACAAGCCACCTTAAATGCCTGAATTATGCCACCTCATACTTCTGACCTCTGATCTTAAATTTGCCTTGACATCCTAATTTAGATATCACTGGTTCTTGATTTACTTTCTTTGATGTATTTGCATTTTCCAAAGTCTCAACTGTGAAAATTCCAACTCTCAGCAACCTGATCCTTTTTTCTGATTTCTTATTTCACTCGACAATTTGCTTAGTAGGCAATGTCATAAAAAATAATGGCCGTAGAAGTTATGTAGAAGCTTTGAGTGCATCAATTCCTCTGGCAAATGGATAATATATATGATATTTGTAGCCATAGAAATAGGAACAATATACAATTTTGGATCTTGCCAGTCTGTGACTTTTATATTTTACTCTAGATGCATTTGCTTAATTTCATACAAACGTATTCAGTAGAAACTGCAAAATGTGTGAAATTTTACCCTGTTTGCAAACTAACAAGTTAACTGGTCACAATTTCCTGTACATCTAATGACAAAAGATGCAGACCTCAGGGTCAGAGCCGAGACCTTGTATTTTAATCACAGCACAGAGTAACAGCCAGAGCAGTCTCCTGCTTTGGTTTCCTATGTCCCAGTTCCCACAGGATGATGTGATAAGGGTCAAATATTTGCTTATGAGACAATGGATTGCAGCACAGGAAGGAGCCACCAAATTAGGAAACTGGGTTTTATTTTATTTTGCCTTCTGGACTGCTATCATATCTGGTCTTTCTACTAGAAAAAAAAAAAAAAAGATTACTTTTTACCCTGAAATGTGAGCTAGATTCCTCCAGGGCTGAGGGAGAAGTATCTTGACATATTACCCAGGAATTCTCCCACCAAAGGAGACATCTTAAATCTCTCAAAGGGATTCATGAGCTCTGTTCAAAGCAAGCTTTTTTTAAAACGATTGAAGTGGCAGGTACATCAGACCCAGGAAAATTAATTTTCAAAACAATGACTCCCAATCATTGCTTCTGTACATAGCTGACCCTTGCCATGAAGTGAAAATTATCCAAAAGGCATAAGTGTCCAACAGAGGTATCAGTCCATCTGCAGATCAGTGTTTCATGACCAGGAGACTAAAGCATCTCAGAGGTGAACTACCCAATTGTGACCAATGATAAAGCTTCTTTTTCTTTCTTTACTGTAAATGATGATGCATGTTGATAATAATATCAATTAAATGGAAATGTTAATAGATTTTGTGGTGGATTGCAAAATAAAATTTTAATACAAAAACAATGAATCCCTGTTTTAGGTAGTGGAGGACTTTTCAAGAGCTCCCCTCATCTCTCTGACAACACAAAGGGAATGAACAGTGACCACACAACATTTTTGGTAGAGTTGGAGGAAGGAGCTGCAGACACAGCTGAATTGGCCTTTGGGGAGCTCAGTATCTGCTGTCAATCATGTGTACTCACCTAAACAATGCAACTCTGTAAGGGAGGTCATGAGCTTTGAATAGAAGAGACAGCCCTTTGCTACAATGGTCAGCATAATTTAAGGTCATTTTCTTCGACAATTTAAAAAAACACAATGTACAATTTTAAAGAAATCTTTGACACCTAATAAGGGCATTTATCTAATGATGACAATATGAAGTGAGTTAAAATCGTCCTGACATTTTAAGAATCTCTCTTGCACATATCAATGTGGTTATAAAACCAGTATAATTCCAATTATAGTGGAAGACATATGTGACATTTTGGTTTGGATTTGAATATCCCAGAAAGATATTTATATAGTTTTCAATTCTTTACATTAGAAGTCTCTGGTGGATGCATAGGATGTGAGAGCATCTGAGGACTCTCTACTTTTGACCACATGCATTTGTTGAAACTATGCTGTGTATTCTCCAGTCTGTGCACAAAGACATGAAAATGCTGATAGTCAAACACATCAAAATCTATAGCTGATTGAAATATCTTTAACTTTCTGTTCCATGAGCTGAGAGCAAATATTATCTTCTGTTTCAGAGACTCATCAAACCTGCATTGTCCATGAGATTCACCCTATCCCATCCGATTTTACTGGTGTTTGTTACAGTCTACTGGCTATTCTTTACACAAATGCACTCTGGGGAGATTTTATGCATTGTTTAATGCTGGTAGATCCTCTGTTACCACCATTTCATTGTTGGTGATAAGGCTTTGCTATTGGTTAAAAATAAATTTGTTGAGATATTGAAGGAGTTAAAAGTGATTTGGCATTTACCTTGAGTCTTTGATTCAGATTGTTTGGCACAAAGACGATATGCTGTATTGCACTCTTTTTCACCTTTCTTAACTTCATCCCCTTTTCTGTGTGACTCTTGAAATGGGTACAGTGTATATATATATATATATATATATATATATGCATCATATGATTCCATCAGTCATGTGACTGAGTTTGATGGGTAGGATGAAAGGAAACTCTAACCAGTCAATACCAACCCTTTTCATTATATGTGTCTTTATCACTTCTGCCATACCAGGAGAACACACCATGCTGCTCACAATGCTAGAAAAAGAATAAGAGTCATGTGGATCTAAACTGTCTCCTCTTCCAAGCCACCTGAGTAGACTTGATCAGCTAATCCACAAACATCTGGAAAAAAGAATGAGTGCTTATTTTTGTATACTGCTGAATTCTTGTGGTTACTAGTCAATATATGCACAGATGCATAATTTGGTTTTTTTTTTTAAGATTTATTTATTATTTATTTATTTATACAAGCACTGGGTACAGCCAGAAGTGCAGGAGGGTGAGAGAATTCACCAGAGCCAGAGCGGGGAGCAGAGCAGGCAGAAGGACCAAAGTACACTGCTGAGGGGAGCAGCGGGCCACAGGAGAGGTCTGCGCGCCATGCGGGACCCTCCTCCAGTGGCCGGGGAGCAGCCAGGGATCGAACCAGCACTGCAGAGGCTGCGGGCAGCTTCGCAACCCAGCGCTCAACCGCTGCGCCACCGGGGAGGCCCATAGATGCATCATTTGAAAATGTTATTTTTTAAATGACGTCCTGTAATTTTCTCTCTCATCTATTTCATTCTTCACCAGTCTTGCACATTCTATCCAGCATTAGTCTTCTGCAAAGCAGCATTGGTGAGAAGGTAATGTTACCAAGCAATGGACTGACTCATCACTCAATGTCCATAGACCAGATTATGACACCAGGGTTTTGAGAAAAGAAAAGGAAATC
This sequence comes from Talpa occidentalis, assembly GCF_014898055.3. NCBI lineage: Eukaryota > Metazoa > Chordata > Mammalia > Eulipotyphla > Talpidae > Talpa > Talpa occidentalis. The sequence continues at coordinate 52,776,148 of NW_023601433.1, forward strand.
GTTATTTCAAATTGATTGGCAAGGAAATAGGAGATAAACTGAAAATTGCCTCTCTAAATAATAAAGAGAATGAGTTTCCATAGCTTTTTAGTGGAGTTAATTTTATTTTACCCAAGAAGTGGGTTAGGGTTAAATAAATGTGCATTGGCTAGTTGCAGGGCAGTTTGTACATGAAGTATGAAGAGACTTTTCTTCAGCTAAATGGAGTTTTGAATTTCTGTTGGTAGTCTTTTCTTCTGCATTTATGCCTCTTCATTCCATGCCTTGGGGTTCCACTAAAGGTTAGTCAATAAATATCCAGGCTTGGGCCTCCCCAGTGGCGCAGCGGTTGAGCGCTGGGTTGCGAAGCTGCCTGCAGCCTCTGCAGCGCCGGTTCGATCCCCGGCTGCTCCCCGGTCACCGGCGGAGGGTCCCACATGGCGCGCAGACCTCTCCTGCCGCCCGCTGCTCCCCTCAGCAGTGTACCTCGGTCCTTCTGCCTGCTCTGCTCCCCGCTCTGGCTCTGGTGAATTCTCTCACCCTCCTGCGCTTCTGACTGTACCCAGTGCATGTATAAACGCAACAAACAAACAAACAAATAAATACATAAATAAAAAGCATGCCTCTATAAAAAAAAAAAAAAAATTAATAAAAAAAAAATTAATAAATAAATATCCAGGCTCTGCTGTGTCTGAATAAGTAAATCTCAGAGAAAATTTTTATAAGTATTTTTAAATTTTTCTTTTGTGCTCTAGTTCTGAAATCGATTTAAACATTTAGCTTATGTTATAGTGACTCTTTGTGGGTATGTTCATCAATTGAAAATAAAGGTCATAAGAGAGCACTGCACATCCAGTGTAAACATACATCTTCTAGGGCTTAGTTAATGCTCATTGGTGGGGTGAATGATGGGCTTCCATCATCTGTAATAACCGCAACAAGATAACAACACATCATGAGGGAAAAGGGAATTTGCATATGTTAGGGAGATAATGTTTCACATTTACTACGCTTTGAGAGATTCTCTGGGATTGCAAACTGCTCCCTGTTCTGTCTACAGATGTTGAGTGAAATGCCACTTCTTTGATTAAGTGATTAATATAGAGCAATGTTTAATTCTCAGAGAAGCTTTTAGATGTGCCATGAAGGTAATAATCATTCTTTTATTCTTGCCCTTCCTGTAATTTTGTTCCTTTTATAGAATGTTTATAGTTTCAATGCTCTACATGAGCTTCACCAGGATAGATAATGTTATTTTTTTTTCAAAACCTATCAGAAAGAGTTTACAATATTGTAGGAGAAAAAGTGGGATGATTACTAAGTCATCTATTTAGAAAAACGAGTGGTCGCCATTTGGTACTCTTATGTTTTCCTACTGTGTTTCCATAAGCTCTTTTTTCCCCTTTACTTGAAAATATTGGGTGTCTCCACTAAGCGAGTTCTAGGGCTTGCACAGTCTTTCATAGTCAATCAAAACTCCGGGACTCTGGCCAGCTAGACAGAGTAGACTCATTGGCAAAGATCAACTTCCATGTTCTAGAAAGTGAAGAAAAGATTTTCATGTCTTCTCTGAAAACCTGCTGCCTCCTCTGAGGCAGACTCTAGAGTCTATAGAGATCTATAGAGTCTGCAAAATATTGACATATCCTTACAGTATCACCAGCCTTGCCATATTCTTGGTATTATGTTCATGAACTCAGCTTTTACTCTAGTTTGTAAGCACCAGGGAGGGAAAGTTTGCGCATCTGGGTTTTCCCATTTTGTCTGACACAAGATACAATAAATATTTATTAATTATCAACATACATATCCCATGTGGTCCTATTTCCCAGTTTTAAATTTATTTAGGTATCATTGTCAGCTAAATGAGCTTTCAAAATATTTCATGCTGAAGAATAATTTTGCAATATCTACTAGGTAAAGTCTAGGTGAACGAAAACAAGGAAATAATTCTTTGAAAACCAATAGTCCTTTCTTTTGGGTTATATATTTTTTTTTCTTTCTCCAAACATTTATGTTTCTTTCCTATAACAGAACAGCTTGTTAGGTTCATAATAGATAGGGTCCTGCCAGTCAGTGTCCTAGTAAATTTTCACATTTTTATAGTGAATAGTACCCATTGAAAAGTCCCAAGATTTTGCAACTCTGTTTAAAGTCCCCAATCTTCTATAAATTTTATATTTATTTTTTAAATTTTATTTTATATATTTTTACATCACTTTTCATTTTTGAACAATGTATGCATTTTCATCTTGATATAGTCCTCATATAATTCCCACCCCCCTTATTTTGACCCTAATCTCTCCTTCCCGCCCCCACATAGTGTGTCTCTGGTTTATAGTTGCTTGTTGACATGTACACAATGGAATATTACTCAGCAATCAAAATTTATAAACTCATGCAATTTGCAGCAACATGGATGGAGCTGGAAGGTGTCATGCTCAGCAAAATAAGCCAGAAAGAAAAAGAAAAATACTGATGGTCTCACTCACAGCAGGAATTATAATTTATTTTTTTTAAAGATTTATTTATGCATACAAGAACTGCAGTACAGGCCAGTAGTGTGGGCAGTGAGAGGATTCCCAGAGTCAGAGTGGGGAACAGAACAGGCAGATCTACTAAAGTGCACTGCTGAGGGGAGCAGCAGGCAAGTCGGGAGAGGTCTGCTGCACCATGTGGGTATTTCCCTGGCCAGGGATTGAACTCACATTGCAGTTGCTGAGGATAGCCTCATAGTGCTGCATCTTATCCCCTTGCACCACCAAGGAGGCCCCCAATAAATTTTAAACAGTGGCTATTCTCTTCTCTCTTCATATGGGCATTAAAATATCAACCATAATGCATTGTTATTTTCATACAAAGGAAATTATCTTATGCCTGGTAGATATTAACAATCTTTTTATTTCTATACCCTATCTCTATCCTTCCTCCTTCCCTTTTAACCTCAGAGCCCTTGTGGTAGTTATTGATGTCCACTGTTTTTTAAAAGTGCTTCACATTATCAAGTTTATATACTGTGTAAATGTTTTTGTTTTCATCATTCTGACTTGCTTTACTGCATATGATTCAAACTCCCTCTATTTTGTTGAAAATGGCTGCATTGCAGACTTTCTTACAGTGATAAAGAACACCATAGTGTGGCTATACCAAATCTTTGGATTCAGTCATCCTTTGATGGGTATTTAGGCTGATTCTATGTCCAAGCTTTAATGCTGCTATGAACATTGTAGAATATGTGCATTTTGTGCTGATGGTTTATGTTCTCTTTTTTTTAAGGTTTATTTATTTATTGATTGATTGATTTATCCATACAAGAACTGGGGTATAGGCCAGAGGTATAGGGTGTTGGGGGTGGGTGAGAGGATTCACCAGAGATAGAGTGGGGGAAGAACAGGTGGATCTACTGAAATGCACTGCTGAGAGTGAGACAGAGAGGTTTACTGCATCATGTGGGCTGGTTCTCTGGCCGAAGATCAAACTTCTGCTGCAATGGCTGGTGATAGCTTGAAAGTGCTGGTGATAGCTTGAAAGTTGCCTGTGCCACTAGAGAGGGCTTGATTTCATATTCTTTGGATAAATGATGAAGACTGGGATTTCTGGGTTGTATGGTATTTTCATTTTTAGTTTTTTAAGGCAAATCAGAATTGCTTTCCATAATATTTTCTGCAGTTTACATTCCCAGCAACAGTGTAATAGGGTTCTTTTTGCTCTCAGCATTTGTTGGAGGTGTTTTTGATATGAGCCATTCTCACAGGCACAAGAAATAGTATCTCTTTGCAGTTTTAACCTGCATCTCTCTTATTGGGAGCAATGATGAGAATTTTCCCGTATGTCTTTTGGCCTTCTCTTTTGAATCACCTGTTCACAGCTGTTGCCCATTTATTAACTGGTTGTTTATTTTTGTTGACTTGTATGAGTTCTGTATATGTCTTGGATATTAATCTCTTACCAATTATATACTATGTAAATATTATTTTCCCATTTAATTATGTTTTAATTATCTTATATTTTTAATTATCTTGTATTTTCTTTCACTATAAAAAGTTTTACACTTGAGGGCCTCCCCTGGTGGCGCAGCAGTTGAGCGCTGCGCTGCAAAACTGCCTGCAGCCTCTGCAGCACCAGTTTGATTCCTAGCCTCAGGCGAGGATCCCACATGGCGCGACAGACCTCTCCTGCCGCCCACTGCTCCCCTCGGCAGTGTATTTCATCAGTCTGCCTGTTCTGTTCCCCTCTCTGGCTCTGGTGAATTCTCTCACCCTCCTGCACTTCTGACTGTACCCAGTGCTTGTATAAATAAATAAATAAATAAATAAATAAATAATCTTTAAAAAAATTTACACTTGAGGTAACCCCATTTGTTTATTTTTGTTTTTAGTCCCTTTGCCACAGGGGTCAAATCACCAAAAATACCTTTTTTATTGATGTCATAGAAAGTATTACTAATATTTTCTTCTACCTATTTTATTTTTGCTGGTCTTATACATAAATATTTAATCCATTTGGAGTTTATTTTTGTTTATGAGTTTAGCAAGTGATCCAACTTCATTTATCAGGTATGCATTTCTAACTTTCACAGCACCATTTATTAGAGAGACTGTCCTTTTCCCTGTTTATGATCATAGCTGTTTTATCACAAATTCGGTGCATCTGGGCTTTTGATTCTATTCCATTGATCCATGTATCTGTTTTTGTGCTAATACCATATTGTTTTTATTACTGTTGCTTTATAGTAAAGTTTGAAATTAGGTAATGTGATACCTCCATTTCTCTCCTCCCACCCCAGCCCCCAGAGTTGTTATGCAATATGAATCCTTTTATGGTTCCTTATAAATTCATTTTTTTTTGTTTAATTTCTTTGAAAAAATGTATCTGGTATCTTGATGGGGACTTTATTAAATTTAGATATCATTTTATATTATACTGATTCTCCTCATCCATGAGCATGGGATAACCTCCCATCTCTTTATGTCACTATCTAGTCCTTTAATAACATCTTGTAGTACTCATTATATAGGTCTTCTACCTCCTGGGCTATCCTAGTTGAAAAAGCAAATTAAGAACCTGGAAACCTCGTGTCAGACCAGCAAGGTTCAATGTCTACTCAATAGCTCAGAAATAAAACTACTGATTTTAACAAAAGTATAAAGATTTTTTTTTTCTTGAATATAGGAAAAAGAAATACAACTGCTATGACAGTTGTTAATTTTCTTTCCATGGTCCATCCAGTTATACTTTCAAATAGTCCTGCTGGCTGCTATTTCTTGCCTAGGAAAGACTGAATTCTCACTTAATTTTTTTGAAGGGCAGACAAATTATTCCCCAGATCAGCTAATGGTGGCAGAACATATTTGACAAGTAGCCACCTGATGGGATCAGAGGCTCCAAGCATGTTTTCAAGTTAAACTTTAAAAACCTCTCTCAGTTGGAACTTTCCCTCCTGCTCAGCACAGTCTGGCCAGCACCACTGGTGACAGGCAGCCCGCTTGACTCAAGTGAATTGAGCTTTTTAATTACTGAGGTAACCCAGCCTTCCGGCTTAATGACCAAGACAAAGCATTCATTTCAGATCCCTCAGTGGTAATCACTGAGCTTCAGGAAAAGGCAAGCTCTTCTGAAAAGATAATTCACCAAAGTATTTATGCCTTCTGCCACATACAACATTATACTTCCTTCTCATAGTGAATGGCTGAGATGAAAAGCTTTTAAAAAATAAATGTTATGTGACGATAACATCACCCAGGGCAATGGATGGACTGGAATTCCTCTGCAAATCTGTCCTTCTTACCATGGAAAATATGGAGGGGGAGTTAATTTCCCCCACATAGAAAAATCAAATAAAAGACCCAAATATTTCCTTCAATGAGAAATGACAATTCTGAACTGATTTACCCATTTTTACTAACTATAAATAATTCTTCTTTTCTTTTGTAATAAAATGAAGTATTTCTGTTAATGGCTTTTTTTCAATTTAAATGAGCAGAAAGTTGTTCAGAATTAACTTGCGCTATTCATTTTCCCAAGTTCCAAGTGAAGGATTACAAAATGAATAAGATAGAATCCCAAGTATAACCAGTGATTAAGACCAACCAGAGGGTATGGTATCTCAAAATTGTCAAAGAATATACAATTTGCAGCAACATGGATGGCGCTGGAAGGGATCATGCTCAGCGAAATAAGCCAAAAAGAAAAAGAAAAATACCGGATGGTCTCACTCATAGCAGGAATCTAGAAAATGTAAATAAGGGACCAGGAAAATGAATAACTATAAGAAAGTGAAAATCAAAATCAACAAAAAACTATGAACCAGAGACACTTATTGGGAGGTGGGAGGAGGGAGGGGAGGGATTGGGGTCAAAATGGGGGGTTGCAATTGTATGGGGAATATAAAAATAAAATCTATTATTTAAAAAAAAAAAGAATATACACTCATAGAAAGGAAAAATAACTAAAACCTTGAAAAGTATGATAGGAAAGTTGACTTGACTCTTTATTTTTATTATTTTTTAAAGATTTATTTATGCATAGAAGAACTGGGGTAGGGCCTCCCAGGTGGCGCAGTGGTTGAGGTCTGGGTTGCGAAGCTGCCCGCAGCCTCTGCAGCGCTGGTTGGATCCCCGGCCACCGGCAAGGGTCCCACATGGCGCGCAGACCTCTCCTGCCACCCGCTGCTCCCCTCAGCAGTGTACTTTGTCAGTCTGCCTGTTCTGTTCCCCGCTCTGGCTCTGGTGAATTCTCTGACCCTCCCGTGCTTCTGACTGTACCTAGTGATTGTATAAATAAATAAATAAATCTTTAAAAAAAAAAGAACTGGGGTAAAAGTCAGAGGTGTGATGGGTGAGAGGATTTACTAGAGGCAGAGTGGGGATCAGAATAGGAGGATCCACTGAAATACACTGTGGAGGAGGACAATGGACAAGATAGGAGAGTTCTGCTGCACCATATGTGGATTAGCTATCTGGCCCAGATAGAACTCAGGCCACAGTGTGATAACATTGAGACTTAACCCCTAGGCCACCAGGGAAGCTCGACTTAACTATTTCCATGATGTTAGCACTGCTCACAATGGCCCAGCGCCTGAATGCATTTTCTTTATGTCAACATCGTTGCACACATTGCTTTGCTGTTCTCCTTGTGAAAGTCATTACAATATACTTTTGTCCCCACAGCAAATGCATGCCCTAAGCTTAATGTAAGAGAGATTAATGTAATAATGAGAATATTACTTCATTAATGTTACTTTCCAATTTGCTGACTGTAATAGGGCCAAATTTCATGAAGGTTCTGACAGTGTGACCTTAAGTTGTTTGAAGCTTATACATATAATTCTTTTACTATATATATATTTTTACTTATATAGATCACTTTTATACACATTACCTCATTTTTTTTTTTACCCATCCATCAACCCTGGAAGTTAAGGACAAAAAATTTATGACATTTAAAAACAGTCAAGTAACCAGACTCAGAAAGACTAATATATTTTTATGGGGCCACATAGTCAGTGGTTGAACTCTGGGGAGGAAGCATTTCAATGTAGTGTATTCTGTTGGACACTTAACACGCTATTTACCCTTGAGATAGGGCTCCCACGTGTAATATTAGTTGTGATGAAAACACTTGGGTGTGGGGGAACAGGACTTCTAAATCTTCAAAGCCCAGAGTTGTAAAAGGCAGTAAGTATACATTCTGGAAATGTGTCTAGGAGTTATGGCAAATACATCGTGCTTTCCTTCACATACTGTTTCTTATATATATTTTAGACACAGTGACATTTAATGAGTCCTTGATGTAGGGTGTAGTTTAATTCCTTGTGAATGCTGTCTCATTGTTTCAGATCACCTTTGGTTTCCCTGTCATGCCTTCAATGGACATCCCAACCCTCCTTCATGATGGAACTTTCTGGAATATACAGTATCTGATGGGCCCAGTGGGTCCATAGTCATATATAAGCTGCCACTCATCTTTCATGTCAGAGTGAGTCCTTCACTCTTATGGAATCATCTGTGAAATTTTCTGGTAGATAGCCAACATTCTGTAAACTATTAAGAGTGATGCAGTTTGAGATTCAGTGGACAGGAAAGGTGAAATTTCTGGTGCATCTGCCTCTTTCAGTCAAAAGTATTTACTGTCCCTTCCATAGTAGAAAGTACTTGCTTGGCACTTAGTCACTTAATGAATTCAGCTTGAGTCTGTTGCTGCAAGTTTGGAAGTTTGGTAGTGGAAATAAAGATCTACCTCAGAGAGAGAGACTGTTGCCACCCTAGTTGTCCCTCATGGCAGCCATGGTGCCTGCTCTCATGTTTTCAATGATAGAGGTTGACTGTTACTAAGCAGTCAATTATTTTGTCTTCTGGGTTGCTAAATTACTTTTCCATAGTAGATGTTCTCTCTGTGCTGTTAATACACATTATAAAATCTTTAAAATCAGACCCTCTGCAGATCATCCTCATGTCTATGTCCTTCTAACATCTTTCTCCTTCTAGGCCCTCATCCACTGGCAGGCTCATCTGCCACTGCCCATTGATAAATATGCACACACTCTACTGGCTATTTCTTCCCACAATAATTGACTCTTCACTGCTGTTTTTCACAGTAGCCTTTGAGTGGGCATATGTTGTAGTCATAGTCCATATTCAGCTTGTTTGAATTGATATGCTCAACATGCCCAGAATTTTTTCTTCTTTGTCAGCCAGTCCTCAAGATTCTTATTGCAGTTACAGGTGTGGGCTGAGTAGGGCACTTGCATCACAGTGGTAGGTGATGACCTACACACAAGTAGGTCCTCTAAATAATCATTACTTGTGCGTTCTGTCTCTATTTATCCTATATTCTGAAAGGCACATAATTCTCTTATGCAGACTATATAGTTTTATTCCAGATCCTATGGATCTATGTTGAGATCACCTTTTTGGAGCTTTTTGTAAATTCCAGAATATGGGTGTCTCTCCGTGTGGATGTGGTCCATGAAACAGTGTACTTGGTTTCAGTTTCACAGGCTCATGAGTTTTTTCAGTGATTCCCAGAGTTTACATACAGACTTCCTTACACTAGGTTCCATTGGAAGCTGAAAGCCATTTATAGAGGATATGGAATCAGTATTCTATGTGTGGAATATGTTGCCTCCAAACACAGAGAGATCTGTCATCTTCATGGTGGGAAGTGCAAGCTGAATTAACTTGTCCTGTGGGCTCTCTGCTGTTCCCAGAGCCATGCAAACAAAGCATTAGCATGATCCCAGGTCCTTGCCTGGGGGTTAAAACCTGCTTCTTGAAAGAAGCTCCTAGATGCTTAACTCCCCCTTACCTGACCTTTTGTCTGCCTCACTTGAACCAGTGAAAGCAGATTCCAGCTCTCTGCCTTTCTCTTCACAACTGCAGGTACATGCTGGCTTGTTCCCACAGCAACTTGGGGTACTGTACCCAAACCATGTGAGCAAGCCCAGCATCCAAACCTGTTTTACTCTGATGTAACAGTGGTTACAGGCCTGGGGGTAGAACTTAGTGTGAGTGCATTGACTTGTTGCACTAGACTTTTTGGGTAAGACAGCTGTCCTCTTGTCGAGGAAAGAAAATTTGGAGGCTCTTGGAGATGGTAGACTCATTGCTGGAAGGAGACCAAGACTGTTAATGACCTTGAGCACAGCCAATCCCCAGCTTATCCTTCAGGATGTTGGAATGTGTCAGGATAAACATGACTTTTATTATAATAAGACTGAGATAAAGTTTTTTGGTTTTTGTGGGGTTTTTTGCTGTCATTTCATGTTGTTTTGTTTGTTGTATACATTGATGAAAGTTATATTTGGCAGTAGGCAATTGAAGTTTGTTGAATCTACATATGGAGACATGAATGGCACACATGAGCCACTGTCTGTGACTCCTTCGCTGAGCATTTGTTCTTCCTTAGAAAAAAATCCCCAGGATTTATATACACCCTTGGCTCACCTACTTTTATCATCTGTTCTAAAAATTATTCTGTTTCCCACATATCAATGAGCATTTCCAAGTGAAACAAAAGCATGGCCAGCTCAGAAGTGTGCTTCCAGTCCATGTTTGCCAAGCACTCAGCTTCAAAACAGCAGTATGTAATTACATAGTGTTTTTATTATCTCACTAAAAATACTGCTCATTGTAGAGGATCCAGCATTTCCCAATTTCTGAAATTAAAGAACCTGGAGGCTGGTTTCAATGTGATAAGAAAAATCCATGTTCTTCAGCTTCATCTTTGTATATAATTACCTGCAGAGCTATAACATGATCACTTTAACGTAATTCTTCCCAACATTCTCCTTAGTCTATAGGGTGTGTATGTGTGTGCATGTGTGTGTACATATATATATATATATATATATGTATATATATATGATGTTCTAGAGTATAAAATCATTTTAAAGCATCATTATTTAGAAGTTTTGTGATGAAAATGTAACCGTACTGCCAGATGATTTTAATATTATGCTCCACATGGATTTCAGACTGTTGCACGAAAAGCTAATACATTTGTTAGAGTACATTGTTATTCTAAACTTTAGTGAATTTATGCTGTAATGTACTTGAAACTGCAACTGACATAGATATTCAATTGTTTCCAACAACAATACATCGCTATTTAAAGTTTAAAGCAATTTTATGTCTGATTGAAATGTTTAGAGATTTTTCTTTTCTTAGAGAACTATATTATTCATTAGGCATATAAGCATTTGGTTCTTTCTTGGGTGATGAAGCTTCCCAGCACATTAAAATGTAAGTCTGAACACATAAGGAAACAACAAAAACTAAAAATGTAGCCCACTATGAAATCTATAAATATACCATTCACCAAGGAAAGAGTGCACAGAACACTTTAATTGTTAGCATGGGCTCTCAACAATACATTCTCCCCCTCCATAGTAATAAAATCTGTGAACTTCTGTGAATTAAATGCAAATTTCCAAAACATGCTATGGAAGTGAGTTTTGCTTTGTTTTTAATTATCGTCATTGGCTATCATCTCAGGACAGCTAACCCTTACTGTTAACTCTCAGATTAATATTCTTAAGTTTGTTTATATACATTAATATCAGGATATCTGGTGAGAGAAAATTCTTTCTCTAGTGAGGCTATAGAAGCGTCTCTGGCTCCTCTGTTTCTTAACACTGGACTTCTCTAAAGAGTAATGATCTATTTCATTTTCTTGCTGCTACGCAGATCACAATACCTCATCTCAACTGCAGCCTTTTTAAAATCCTTTCTAAACAAAGGGATCTTTCTGAGTAAATGTTTCTAAGAAGTTCATTTTTAAAAGATCTAAGAATAAAATGAATACAGTGTTTTGTTAAGTAAAAAAATAGATTTGAGGAGTGTCAAAAAAAGGACATTTTTCTTTTGGTTTTAGAATAATGTTAACTACCATGGTTTGATGAATCAATATCTTATTGACTCATTCTGAATTGCCATCATTCTGAAGCTCATTCAGACAATCAGATGTACAAAGCATAGACTTAGGGTCCATGGCATCTTTTGATATTTCTTTTCTTTTTTAACCAAATGGGTTAAAACAGTTATTGAAAATATTAAAATTCTGAGTGTGGCATGGATATGAGCAGACTGTCAAACAGTCAGTAATGTCCAGCCAACTTCTAAATAAGGTAAAACTTAACTGCATCTTAAAGATGCCAGAAAATGACCTCACTATAGTGTTCTAATCCATCTATCACTGATCTCTAACCAAGTTGAATTATGTCCTATTACCAAACACAATCCTAAACAACTTCCTTGTGGAATGATGGCCACCATCTTTCTCCTAAAATATGCATAGTGCTGTCCTTCAGTCCCTTTCTGCCTGATGGAGATTTTACATTTCTGCAAGTACATTAGATACAGCCTTCCCTGGCTCTGTCAGTTCTTTATGGCCTTCATTTACTGAACTACCCATTGTCCTTTGATTAGGCATCACATTCTTCTAAATATTAAAATGATGTCACTGTGCTATCCTCCTTCTACATTATACTCTGTCAATGCAGGTGTCTTTCCGTGTCATCTGTTCTTGGAGAAGGAGTGCATTTCCTGTGTGTTCTGGGCACTTAGCGGCTATCTGTTTTATTGTAGTACCAGGTAAAAATATATTTCCCAAACTAAATTTTCATTATTCTTAAATGTTGACCTCATCTTTACTTAAATGTTGACCTCGTCTTTACTCATGGTAGTAAAAATATGATATTGTTACCAAAACCAATGGTATTTGATAAGTTACAAGCAACCAATCTTAAAAGACAGCAAAATTAAACAATCAGAAAGGAGAACACAAATTGCATTAATTCTATTTCTGAGAAAAAATTTGAGCTCTAGTATTTAGAGTAATGACTGAAAAACATTCGCAAGCAATATGCAAACATGAAAAAGATAAAGTAAATAGAGTATATACTCAAGTATTTCTGTATAGTCTGATAATTAAAAATCATAATAAAGGAAAAAAATTCCATTCATAATAGCAATTAAAATAAATTCAAATACCTAGCCACAAATTCTTCATAAAATGTTGTATTAACTAAATATGAATATAAAAATCTAGATGGAAGATCAAAATTGGAAAAAAAAACTAAACAAAAAAGCAAGCAATTAAAAATTAAAAAAGTAACTTGTCTCTAATTAAGAAGGTATATATCTCAGGTATATCAAATACCCCCAAAACCTTGAATTTACTTTGTGTCATTAGAAATATTTGGAATATGAATGTAATGATTTGTTCATGACATTGACTTCTAATACTATCCCAGTTATCCTTTCAAAGAAGGGTGTTATACCCCATACAGGATCAACAGACTGAGGCCCTTACATCAGTGAATACATAGATATATAGAAAAGATAAAGAGGCCAAAATCACTGTGTGGACCTCCTAAAATCCAGAACTGAAAATTATTTTAAGTTGAACACTTTTGGGATTCAGCAAATGCAGGGTGGAAAAATACAAATTATTTAGAGTTTTCTTATCTGCCTAAAAGTAGCATTTTTTGGAAAATAAAGCTGTCACAAATCTTGAGGACAAATATATGCCCCTGAAGAAGATGGAAAGACTACTTACACTATACCCAAACATTATCAAACCTTTCTTATCTCCTGTCTATTCCCCTTATAACTCCATTTATTTAGTCTTTTAAAAAAAGACTATTTGTTTTTCCCATGGAAATCATTCCCCCACCCTCACATCCCCATATGTGTGTGTGTGTGTGTGTGTGTATTTGTGTAAATTTGGGTGTATATACATTTTGGATTAATATTTCAATGAACCAGATATGCACATAAAGGAAATATTTTTATCCTGTTAATCTGCATTTCGTTAATTTAATTAGCAGGACCCGTCTACTAAATCTAAGAGGGTAGAGGATATATATTTTTTCTCCCCTACAACAATCTATGGCCCTTGACCAAATCCATTGCACTGTCTACCTTTGCTTGGCCCTGGAGCTAAAAATTATTTTATTATATATTTCTAAACACTTGAAAAATGTCAAAAGAAAAATACATTTGACACATACATTTATATGAAATTGAAATTGTGATGTCTAAAAGTTCAATTTTATTGAAACACAACCCCATCCATGTTGACATATGACCTATAGTTGCTGTTCCAGCTGCAGAACAACCTTGAAGTGATGTGACAGAAGCCATAGTCAAATTTGCTCCTTAGCTCTTGTTAAAATGTGGAAGAGATGTTCGCTGATAATGCTTTGTCTCCTCTCCTTGTTCCATTTTTTTTTGTTTATATCTATATAGATAGATGTCTTCCCTATCTATTGTTTGATGAAGAATGATCCTATTAAAAAAGTAAGCACAAGGGACTCCCCGGTGGCGCAGCGGTTGAGCGCTGGGTTGCGAAGCTGCCCGTGGCCTCTGCAGCGCCGGTTCGATCCCCGGCTGCTCCCCGGCCACGAGAGGAGGGTCCCACATGGCGCGCAGACCTCTCCTGCCGCCCGCTGCTCCCCTCAGCAGTGTCCTTCGGTCCTTCTGCCTGCTCTGCTCCCCGCTCTGGCTCTGGTGAATTCTCTCACCCTCCCGCGCTTCTGACTGTACCCAGTGCATGTATAAACAAAACAAACAAACCAGCAAACAAATAAATAAAGCATGCCTCTATTAAAAAAAAAAAAAGTAAGCACAAGTCCCCCTTATCTTCTCAGAACCATTCATCACTCACATGACTCCAGAAAAAGACAACTCTCAATAGCCAGAGTGGAAGATGACCACATGCTTTAGGATACAGATTGGTTTGATTTTGAGAACAAAATGGGGAGGCATCAATAATTATGGGTGAAAGTCAAGTTGAGCTGGAAATGCCCAAGCATATTGGGTCTGTGGTCATCTATCTCTAAGCTCCACACAAATCAACTCATTAACTTGATCTTGTGCCAGTCAACTGGGGCAGCCATATACAACACCACAGCCTGGGATTATTTCTCACTGCTTTGAGGTTGGAAGTTGGAGATTGAGATGCCAGTGAAGTCAAGGTCTGGGGAGGACCCTCTTCTGTGTAGCACATGTGCCCTCACAGGGTAATGGGGAAGGGAGGGAGATTTCCAGTGTTTCTTAAAAGAACACCCATCCTGTCATAAGCACCCACCCATCCTCACAACCTCATCTGATCCTAAGAGCCTTCCAAAGATCCATCTCACAATACCATTACAGTGGATTTAGGACTTTAACAGATAAATTTGTGGGGATTTCATTCCCCACTGTTCTCCTGTGTCCACTGAACTTCCACCACACAGGCCTCCTGTTTTCCTCACACACCTGTCATTCTCCAAAGCTTGAAGTCTGCATCCTGGTCATCTGGGTTGTTCTATTGTATTTATTCCCTACTTCCTTTCTCACTCCTGCAGACTCTTCTTAAATGACACTTTCTTTTAGCCTTATCTGCTCCCTACCATTGAACAATGTAGCTCAGCAACACATTCTTCACACCTCCTTATTTTTCTATAACAATTATCACCAAGATCCAGACTGAGACAGCTGATTTCTGCATATTTTCTTTACTGCTGGATAGTCAGTGCTGAGAACAGTGTCTAGAGCTAAATAGCTGCTCAAATTGTATTAATCAAAGAAGAAAATCACTAAGTAAATGAATAGACCTTGTTCTGATCATCTTGAGAGGAGGAAAATGGCAGGTTATCCATTGTGTGGAGTGAGCACACAGGAAGAACACCATGAATGAGGCATTTCAAGATTTATGTGTGAGGGTGAGCAGTAATGAAAAGAGGGGAAGGAAGGCAGATGAAAAAGAAACAGACTATTCTCTTGACAGTTTCACTGAATTCTGAGTGCATGTCACCCAGAGAGTTTTAAATACAGTTAGACCTTTCTTTAGATGTTGCTTTGTGACCATTTTTCCCCTTTTTCTAATATGTATCAAAAACTGTTGCCATGTTAACACATCAGTCCTGAAACAACACATTAGGAAGAGTGTTGCCAGACCTGACTCATTTATCCTCTTCCCACTAAATATGCATCTTTTATTGTAAATAGTTCTGAGCATATCGAAACAAAAATAACATCACAACATATCTAAGATCCCAGCTAATATTTCAGGCTATCTCTTACTCAGAATCATAGTTTCATCCCTCAATAGGGGACATTTTGTTCTTTGGGACAAAATCATCAGTAGATTTTACTTAGGAATATAGAAATAAGACAACATTGTAAAGTAGGGCTTATTCCAGGAAGTTAAACATGTTTTAGAGTATAAGAAAATCTTGGTAATCATAGTTATTATGTGGAGAGACTAATGGAATAAAAGAACTAAATTATCTTCATGTGTTTTCTATATATATGGCATTTGTCTTACAAAAAAAAATCCATTATCTGAAACTGATAATATCACATTAGGAAAAAAAAAAAAATAGTGCATGTTCCAGATTTCTCTCCATATATTAGTT
Organism: Talpa occidentalis; assembly: GCF_014898055.3. NCBI lineage: Eukaryota > Metazoa > Chordata > Mammalia > Eulipotyphla > Talpidae > Talpa > Talpa occidentalis. The sequence goes on from NW_023601433.1 coordinate 52,792,031, forward strand.
ACAGAATTAAGTGAAACTCTTTGGTGAAATGATGAATTCTTATAATGCCGCAGTGTTGGCAAAGCCCAGCTATAGAGTTGCAAAGAGCAGTAAACCGCAGGTAGTTTAACTTTGGGGGAGGGTCATGGAAGCTGCTCCTGCACTATCTCAAGTTGGAAAGGCATTGCTGCTTTGAAGGAAAACTTGATTATTTTGTCTTAAAAACTATAGTTCTGGAACAAACAGCAGACTTGAGGGTCAGGTCCTGATCCTACCTCCAGGTGGACAAAGGGCACATGTGCTCATTAGTGTTGCACCCCAATAATTAGGTCTTTCCTAACACATGACTCCCACTGTAATCTGTGCTGGATACAGGAATAAATGTCTGGACAAGAGCAGAACATCTCTGAAGACTGTGCTCTGACATTATTTTCTGTGACTATGCTGTCGGAATTGCCAGGAATTTATATTTACAGAATACAGTTCAGGATAGATTTTCCAGTAGGAAAATTAGGATAATTCTTTTTAATAGAAGCATAATATATCTTTTCTAGAACAGGTTTCAGCACTAGTGTTCACTTTGGCTCATCTTTTGTGTAGAACATACTTCTCAGGCAAAATAATGCACACAACTTCTCAAACAGAACTCTCTCCCTCCTTTCAAGAACAATTATGCATGTGTAAGGTTTTGGAGACATCAGGGACATAGCAAGAAATATTGAAAATAATGATTGCTGAAAATTGTGAAAAATTTCTCCTTATTTTCCTTGTGTGTGTGTGTGTTTGTGTGTGTATACATGGTATATATTTTATATATAATTTATTTATATATGTGAATTTATAGATAATATGTTTTTTTCCTCTGAAGCCATTTCATTGACAGAGGCCATACATTTTATTTCAATTATTTAACAAAAACATAGCACAATTATTTAATGAAGGTAACAAAACCATCCTGTCAAACCCATTACTTTCTTCATTGTCTGTTTCTAAATATAGAATTAAACAATTGTCTTTGGTTTCTTCATAGAAGGTAACATGTAAAAATAGGTGTAAACCTACTTTCTTTTCATAGGTTAGGAAATATCACTGACTAGCATACTAACACATATTATGAATTATCACGTTAAATAATGAACTACAATTCATTTGACAATACTTTTAGAAATTTACTATTTTACTCACTTTGTAGCACTATAACCAGTTATATTTGAATTTTTTAAAGTTAAGCTATAATTTGCTAATAACAAAATTCATCCTTATTGGTATATGGTTTCTGTGAGTTTTGATAAATGCATTTTTATTGAATAGTCTTCTATGGTCTGGATGTACCTGGAAGGCATATTCACACACAGACCCTAAACCAGTATCTTAAAACTATGTTAAATTAAGATAAAAGTTTCAGGGAACATCTCTTCTCTGCAAGAAGCCCAAGTAACAGGCTTTGGCCTCTTATCATTCTCCTTTTGACATCTAAAAACAGAGTCATCATTTTTAATGCCCTAAAATATGAGGGTAGCATATTGTCTCTGTAAGCAATTTAATATCTTGGCATCATTTGCACTTGGTCGGCTGACTTTGAGAATGACACTTTGATAATATTCAAATTTGCATAAAGGATCTGTGAGTGTGTTACTCTTTTGCAGATAGTAACAAAAATATTGTAACTGAAGATGATCAAATTGAGAATGACTTATGGTTTATATATTTTAGAACATTTAAGATAAAGGAAATATTCAATTGGTCAGGAAGAGTGGGATATTATAATATTAGTTAATGCAGTTTTTGAGTTTACTTGAATCTCACAAGTGAATCTTGACTTTCACTTACTATGAATTCTAGATAGATAAAATGGTAGCATTTCTCTCTCCTGTTGATTGAAGGGAATCTTGCTTCTATTCTGGGTTGGAAAGTCCCCAATTTGGAACAGACTCCAGGAAGCCATACCTTAATTTTGGAGACTGAAATAGCCATGAATTAATATTTCCATTCGCAAGGGAAGGCATGTACAGGACTAGCTTAAAGAACATGCATACTGAAAGACTAATTATATAAGACATTCTTCTCTTGTTTGAGAATTTCAGGATCCTCTTTATTTTCCTCTAGACAAATCTGCAGAAAATAAAAGGCATTTTATCATTTTCCAAACCATATGATAAATGTTCTGTGTCACAAAGGCACTATTCTAATTTCATGATTAATCAAATATTTAAGACAAACTTCAAACTTGATTTGAGAGGTAAGCATGTGAATGTGTCTCTTGTACTTTCTCTTTCATTGTGCAACAGTCACAATTTCAAAACCCATAGCATAGAAAGCATGTTGCTATGAGAGTGATTAATAATCATGTATTTGTCTGAATCTAAAAATGCCAAATCAAAAATTACATAGACTTTATCATTAAGCCACATTTTTCTCCTGTGATAAGCTTTTTTCTCTTATGATAAGCTACTTATCTCCACTTAGAGGAATCTATTTGTATGTATGGCCCTACATTTAAAATCAGTCATCCTTGTTAAGTATATGCACATTTGCAATTATGATGTACTCATTCAGACTTTTTTGTAAGAAATAGTCTAGAAAAGAAATGTAGATAACAATACAATTTCTGTATTATGTATTCCGAATGCAGACACTAAAATAGGTCATATCAATGATGTTTATTTATGTTAAAAGGATAATAATATTATTTTATAATCTTAATTATTGTATTAGCAATTTTTGCCCCAAGACTTTCATTTTTCAAAAAAAAAGTTTAAAAATCCTGTAATGTTATTTCTCAATATTCTTGCAATTAATATTAGTAAAGTTATTTCTCAACACTTCTACTTACCTTTCTGAAGAGTGGCCATTATATAAATCTAAGAGGAAAAAGCAACTTTTGGTTTTTAATCAAAAATTATGTTACTGAGATGACGACAAGGGGCATTTTGTCATACTCTAGAGAAGAAAAGAAGATAAATTCCTCTGCGGAATGGATGACTTTGGAAGAACTGTTCTTGTTTTTGTTTTATTTTCTAAACAGCTTTCTTTTCTGACAATACGTACTGTCAGAGCAATGTTATGTTTCTCTCCATAAATGTGTGCCCTTTGTGAAATGGAGACTGAGTGGGGCAAAAAATGTAATTATCTAGATCAATGGTTCTCAAACTGAACCTGCATGGCTATCTCCAGGGGGCTTAGTCAGCACAGGCTGGGGTACTGCTCTCAGCATCCCATGAGGTGGGGCTGGGCCTGAGCTGCTGTTTGCAGCACTAATAAGTGCCTGCAGTGTGAGAACCAGGGTCTAGGCACCAATCAGTTCCACAAGCTGAGCTCAGCCTAACACATGCTGTGGTACCCTGCAGTACCAAAGTGATCTGTTCCCAACACCCTGTCCTCGCCACGCTGGACACCTTAGGGCGGGCGCCCTTTGTCAGAACAGTCAGCCTCAAATGAATGTGGGCCTACAGGGCTTTTAAATCAACATTTGATGGAAGACTTCAAAGAGACACAGAAAGAACTTTGGAAAAGGAATATTCAAATGAATGTCTTGGAAATATGGCTGTCATCATTTTAAAGAATGTATCAAAAACTAAAGAAAAAACATATGTTGGGGAAATTATAATGTGCTCTAAAGAAAATCAGACTGCTTAGAGATTTTTTGAAAATAGGAACAAGATAGTTGAGGTTGATATTAGGCACAATACCTAGATGGAAACAACACAGAAAAAAGTCACCTGTTTCTGTTAAATTTGATCAATGTGATAGGTAAATTCTTCAAAGGGAGAATTTAAATGTTCTTTGCATTTCCTCTTGACCAAAACGATCTGTTCCTTGAGTTTTGGGGGCTCAAAAAATAAAATATTAATATTAAATTCTAGTTCACATTAGCATGCTATGAAAAACAAATAAATACAGAACAATTCATACCTGGGATCCATTTATTTTCATAGAAACAAGTTATTGACAGAAAACACTGGAGTAGAAAATGTCATTCTGGACTTAGTAGATGACTGGGTTGATAGCAGTGGGATTTGGAGAGCTATGAAAATTGAGAAAAGCCTCATGCCCAGATATGATTAAATTATGCAGAGCATGAAATTTAGAAAAATAATGAGTCATCTTCCATGGGACTTTTGGGTGAGCAGGTATAACAGGGACGAGATAAAATCTCTGCTGTCCATAAACTTCCCTCCCTCCAGGTGCAGCTGTCTCTGGAAGGATGTGACTCTGGCAGTAGTGACAGGGAGAGGATGCTCAGATGCTCAGAGAGACTGCTGTGACAACGCAGCTTCACAGTCATAGGAAGACCGTAAAATAGGGGTGAAGCAGGTCTGTTCATCTGACCCCATGATCTAATCCCAAATATCCCTCTAGACCAGGTATACTGAGTTCCTCACTATTCTTGTCTATATATTGTTTTCACAAACTCCATCTTTCCATCTAGAAGATTTTCTTATCCATTCTGTCTCCTACTCTGAAGATACCCTTGGGGATCAGGTCTTGTCATTTATCTGTATCTAAACAATGACATAGAAAAAGCACAAGTAATTCTGAAAAATAAATCCACATATCGCGAGTTTTGTAGAACTAAAGACAATCATCATTTCTACTAGATTCAGAACATTAAAAATGTACCCTTTTCCTGACCTTTCTTTGTTATAAATAGTATTTCAGTGCTACGACATTTATCATGCATCAAATAAATCATTATTTTTTGTTTGTCGTGGACGTTGTCATAGAGTCTGGTTTTTTGTCAGGTTCAGGAGCAAATTACTGTTCAACAATTACGAGCAATTAATGAGTTTGATTTTACAAATTGTACTCGCTGTTTTGAAAGCTGCAGGGCTTGCTTGGCTGGATGTGAGGACCGCAGACAGCTCTGGGGAGCTGGTTCTGTCAGGGGAACTCACTGAATCCAGTTTTATAGAGATTTCTTTTTACCCTTCATTTTTGGAAAGTAAATTTCTCAGCACACTGCAAAGACTTGAGCTTATTATCTCCAAATACCATTTGAAAATAAGTGATCAGCACTGTGGAGTCATTAAATATACACAATTGGAATATTGAGCTTATAATCTATGAGAACGACTTGGAATATATCGCCTCATTATTGTATTTTATAGCCAAAGACATAACTTGCATTATGTTTCAGTGAACAATGAGCATCAAACCCTGACAAAATTACCTCATTTCTTTTTTATGCTTTCTCAATATAGGCAAATGCATTACAAACTCTAATTTATTCTGACCCAGAATCGCTCTGTGGCACATTCCTGCAGGCCCTTGTGTGCATGAAACAAGAAGTCATTCAGTGTAGGATTACTTTTTCTTGTTCTTTTCCAAATTATTGTTTATATTCCCAAAAGTTAAAATAAAGTCAAATTAGCTATCCTATTCAACTTTCCTTGTAATAGTTCCCAGAAGATGACTCTGTTACCTTGGATGAATGCTGCTCTCCCATGACTAAGGACGAGGACAATTAATAACCCTATTAACAATCAAATAAACAATAATGAAAACAATTGTACCATAGGCATGCGATTGGATCCTGAGTGCTTGAATTTGTTACTAGGTGCACTGTGTATTGTATTAAAGATAAAAAAGAGAAGGTAATGTGCTAGCCAGCGGGACCCAGGACAGGGTCAACAATGGCTAAGAAGTGTAAATCATCAGGGATAATGTTCATTGTCTTTCTTCTCCATTATCATCTACACATTGGCCTCTGCTCTCTAAATCTTAGGTGCCAGAACAGAGTCAGACATTGGTGCTCTCAGTTAAGCATTCCTTAATATGGAAAAGTTCAGAATTATTCATTCCTATGTTAAAAATACCCTAAGAATTCATTGTTGAGGGGGCTTCCCTGGTGACGCAAGGGGTTGGGATGCAACCTATGAAGCAATCTGCAGCCACTGCAGCGCGAGTTCGATCCCTGGCCAGGGAGCAACCCACGTGGTGCAGCAGACCTTTCCTGACTCGCCTGCTGCTCCCCTCAGCAGTGTGTTTCAGTGGATCTGCCTGTTCTGTTCCCCACTGTATCTCTGGTGGATCCTCCCACCCCCCACGCCTCTGGCCTGTACCCCACTTCTTGTATGTATAAATAAATAAATCTTAAAAAAAAAAGAATTCATTGTTGAATGAGGGAAGTAAGCCACAAAGAGGAGATGTTGTGTGATTACAATTGGATGAAGTTCAAAGCTGATGGAGGTAGTCCACCAAGATAGAAATCAGGGAAAGTGGTTATCAGTGGGTATGGGAGTAGACTGGGAGGGAGCAGAGGAGAATACAGGGATCCTTTGTGAAAGACTTTTGTGTCTTGACTTGTAGCAGTTATAAGGGTGCAAACATTGTGAAAAACTCATTGAGATGCACACTTAAGTGCTTTATTGTATGTTTGCTATCCTAGACATTTTCTTTTTTTTTTAAGATTTATTTATGCATGCATGCAAGAGCTGGGGTACAGACTAGAGATGCAGGGGGGTGACAGGATTCACCAGAGACAGAAAGGGGAACAGAACAGGCAGACTGAGTGAAATACACTGCTGAGGGGAGCAGTGGGCGAGACAGGAGAGGTCTGCCACACCATGTGGGTTGCTCCCTGGCCAGGCGGGGATTGAATTCATGCTGCAGAGACTTCTGATTGCTTCATAGTGCGGTGCTTCACCCCTTGCGCCACCAGGAAGGCCCCGCTATCCTAGACATTTTCATCTAAGTTAAAAGAAGAAAAGGTGAAAAAGATTGATTTGGGAACAGCTTATAACCACCCCATATTCCCCTAAATACACACACACACACAGAAGGGTAACACATGGAAAGGGTCCAACTGCTAGGCAGGAGACTGAGTACACAAAGCAGCATCTGTAGACCTTGAATTTCTCTAATCCTTCCTAAGTCTTCTGTGTGGCCCGTACAACCAGAACACATACTTTCCCTCTGTGGTTCTCAAATTGAACTCCTAGGGAACATGGATTTCTAAGAGCAGGACTAAAGGTGTTCTGCTACTAAAATTGAATAATAGTAGTCTTTATCCCATTTCACAGGAAATTTAATGGGTGATTTTCTTCATCATATATTTGTTCTTTTTGTAAAGTTTCCTTAAATCTCTGTTATCTACCATCCCCTTTCTTTCATTGAGCTTTCTCCAAAAAAAAAAATTGGTGCACAAATAGCAAATGTATGTCAGAGAAAAACAAACTCCTTGTAGAGTTTGACACCTCCCTTTTTTTATGGATAAATGTGTTGGTCATTTGGTTGCCAAGATGTGATGGACTACATCATCAGTTCCCAGAGCATTTTAAAGTATGGAAAGTTGTAAAAGTACCTTGTGTTCTAGTTTGCAGGCTATCTGAACAATTTGAGAACTTCTGTCCTAGGAATCATGGGAACGGCCTCACTCCCTAACATTAGAAGAAGAACCAACTCAATTGTGTATTCTAGACCCAAAGCAAAATAGGTCTATTTTTTCCCTCTGGCCAAAGGATGGTTATGATAACTAAATCCTGTCCTCTCCAGATAGCACTTCTGATTTTCTTACCCTGAAGCTTCCACTCCAGCAGGGAAGGTAGGGAGGCTCATGAGTGGTGCTAAGCTCTTCTTCTTTTTTTTTCTCATGTGTTAATTTTTCAAGATATCTTAACTTTCCATTATTACAAAATAATTACTATACACATATATATATATATATACATATATATACAAATATACAAAGTATATATATTATATAGTTTGTGATTAAAACTAGGCCTCAAAACTAAAACCTCTGACCACAGCTTTAGGGTTTTTTTTTAAAGATTTATTTATTTATTTATACAAGAACCGGGGTACAGGCCAGATGCGTGGGAGTGTGAGAGGATTCTCCAGAGCCAGAGCGGGGAACAGAACAGGCAGACTGACAAAATACACTGCTGAGGGGAGCAGCGGGGGAAACAGGAGATGTCTGATGTGCCATGTGGGACCCTCGCCGGCTGGCCGGGATTGAATTGGCGCTGCAGAGCCTGGGGATAGCTTCACAGCATAACACTCAACTGCCTGCCCCACCAAGGGAGGCCCTTAGGATTTTTTTAATGCTTAGTATCCAGATGGGGCTTTCTTACCTTCTTTATTTTCCTATTTTTCCTGCTTTATTATATTAAGAATTTTTTAGAAAAGATACATTTACTCCATTTGCAGCAACATAGATGGAGCTAGAAGGCATTATGCTCAGTGAAATAAGTCAGAAGGGAAAAGAAAAATATCGGATGATATCACTTATAGGAGGAACATAGGGGAACCATACAAGGGATCCAGGGGGGAAATAAAAAAAGACAAAACTAGCAGTCAAACTATAAATTGGAGACCGGCATCAGGGGAGGGGGCGGGGGATGGATCAGGACTAGAGGGAGGAGCATGAGAGCCTGTGGTGATGGTACCCACGTGTCTCGGTAGTGATAATTTTATGGGGATGACACATGCATTTGGCAGGGTTTGGTGACTCATCCTTTACTGCCCCTAAGAGGAGAAATCAAACATTGTACAAAAATGAACAATGACGTAAAAATATATAAATAAATATTTTTTATAAAATAATTTTTAGAGAAGTTTTAGATTCATATAAAAATAAGGGGATGGTGCAAAGATTTCCCATATACCTCACTTACCCCAAACACACAGTCTCCCATTATCAACATTCCCAGTGGATGGTGCACTTGTTATTAAGGATGACCCTGCATCATCATCACCTAAATTTCATAGTTTACATGAGCGTTCTCTCTTGGTGTTGTATAGTCTATGGGTTTGAACAAATGCATAATGACATGTTTCCACCATTACAGTATCATAGGGTAAATTCCCTTGTTTACCTATTCATGCCTCCCCCACCTAACCCCTGGCCACTCTGGTGGTGTTCTAGTCTCATGGTTTTGCTTTTCCCACAATGTCACATGGTTGGAATCATGCACTATGTATACTTTTCATCCCCAAGATTTTTCATCTATCCTTAAAAAAGAAAGAAAAATGTTTATTAAACGATTTATGTTAGAGGCCCCTGTCCTGGCATTAAAGGTTCTTTTTGAATGAGACTAACAGATGCCTCCTGCACTGAATTCTAGGATGTTATACAATTACTTAAATATAATTTTTTAATGGTTTTGCCCCCCCCCCAAAAAAAAAAAAAGCTTCACCCTGCCAGTTTTCAAAGGCCTGGATACTTATGTCCTTCATGTCTGACTCGAAGAGACATGAATTTGTTTACCCAGATGTTTCTAGAATCATAGCACAAGAATGTGCAGACATCAGAACTTTTCAAGGATTGAGGTAGTTAAAGTAGAGACCCAGATCCAGGAAAATGGAAAGCTAAAAATAAAGACAGAGTAGCTGGCAGCATGGAGACCCACTGCTAACTGGGGATGTGTCTCTTGGCACCTAAATGGTCTCTGCCAGGACCGGGGCCTCTTAAGGGAAATTTCATCTTGGTCACACTTGTCTATTTATAGATAACAAACCCCAAAATAGGGCAGGTAATTAAAAATCCAAACACGATGTTCACAAAAGAAGCCTTGAGTTTTTGAAAACAATTTTTAATTTGGGGTTTAGTGAGTGAAAACTCAGATGAAAGGTTCATGTTAAGGTGACTTCAAAGTAGCTGTCTTCTCTTTTAAGGAGAAAAATGGTTATCAAATTCTCTTATTGATAACATCAGCATTGCCTGTGCCTGGCTCTTTGGTGTTATCAGATAATTTGTCTGCTTTCTTTCCAGTGCCAGAGCTTTGTGAGGCTGACTTTTCCCCTTCCCTTTCATCTCCTCACAGCTCACCTGCTCACTATCTCCTTTGCTATCGAAGGATATGAAAAGGGAATTTATGAGTGATACTGAGCAGCATTGAAAGGACAGCGATTGAGATTTCTTGTAACCCAGATACATGTTTGGGCCCTGAAGATACCGCAAGCCACCCGCAGGCCACACTGCCACTGCTTCCTCGCTGAGCCAGTCCCGGGCTTTATTTTCTAGGATTGAAAGTTTGCATCACATTTAGTAAATGTCACTTGGACATTTAAGTCAGGTACCTAAGCTCTTTGTCTTTTTTCTTTCTCACTATGGAGACTCACTCACTAAACTTTTTTAAAGTTGGTTTCCTTTCTTTGTGATTTCAAAATTCTGACAAATTACATAGGTACATAAGTGTGCTGAGAACATCGTGTACCCCAAGGTTTGCCTTGACACTTAAGGTCAGGTTACTTGAAAGAAGGATTCAAGAGAATTCGTGGTTGCTCCTTCCTTGGTAAAGAGACATTCACACATGCATTTGGCAGGATTTGGTGACTCATCCTTTACTGCCCCTAAGGGATCCTGGTCTATGGAGAGAACACTATGCATGTGCAGAATCAGATAGCCTGTTTCTAATACTGGCTTAGCCCCTGCCATCCAATGGCCTTGGGGGTTGACTTAGCTCTTTTATAAATATTTTCTCAATGGTAGGACTGTGCCTGAAAATATGGCATTTGCTTTTAGGCTTAGATAAGAGAGTATCTAATCTAACTTCACCTAGTCTAACCTAGTCCAGTCTAATCTAGTCTATAGCCCACTATAACCTCAGTTACCACATGAATAATTATTTCATCATGAACTGAGACTTGATTAATGAGCATATCTCTTTTACACAATCTCATTCATGCAACACTGTGAGGTGCTGCGGCTGGGAGGTGGTGCAGAAGACAGCAATGCTCTTAGTTTAAAGGCTTCCCCTGGAGTGACCCTTTCCCATGGTGAGAAGGGGGTGAAGAAGAAGTGAATGCAGCTAGAAAGGTGTGAACTGACTGGACAAATGCTCAGGGAAGCCACTTCAATTTTCTTCTACTCAGATCACAAAGCTAATGAACATCACCATGTGGGCTGATCTGCTCTATGTCCACACATGCAGGTCCTCCCTCACTGTGCTGTGTATGCATTCCCAGGGTGTTTCTCCAGAAAACTGCCCAGTTCATGAAAGGAGACTATGAAATCCACTCTAAGGGTAATGGGTTTATTGTCTCCTTTATTTTTTTTTTAAAGATTAATTTACAGGCCAGAGATGCAGGGGGTGAGAGGATTAACCAGAGACTGAGCGGGGAACAGAACAGGCAGACTGAGTGAAATACTCTGCTGAGAGGAGCAGCGGGCGAGACAGGAGAGGTCTGCTGCACCATGTGGGTTGCTCCCTGGCCAGTCAGGAATTGAACTCGTGCTGCAGAGGCTTCGGATTGATTCATAGTGCGGTGCTTAACCCCTTGTGCCACCAGGGAGGTCCTTGTCTCCTTTATTATAAAAATCCCTCAGTTTCCAGAGCAATGTTAAGTAGCGTGAGTGTAGGCATCTTTGTCCAGTATGCCATTTAACAGGTACTCATTCAGGCTTCCATTATTAATTATATTAATTTTTAGTTTTCCATGGGTGGTGCTTAACACATTTAGAGAAAGTTCCCTTCTGTGTCTAATGTACTAAATATTTTTTTAATTTATTTTTTAGATCATTATTCATTTTTAAACAATATTTGCTTCCCCTCAGCCCCTCAGGTCTAGTCCCCATAGAGTTTCCTTCACCAATACACCCGTGCACCATCATCACAGTCCCCTGTGCTCCTCCCTCCCTACCTCTAGTAAGGATTTTTATCATGAATGAAGATTATATTATTTTGTCAAATATTTTTCCTGAATCTATTGTGACTTAGCTCATTAACAAGGTGAATTAGTCTAATTGTTATCCTGATGTTGAATAAGTCTTAACTTCTGGTATAAACTTCACTTTCTAGTAATATATCATACTCTTTATATTTTGTGCAATTTGATCTGCCAATAATTGGTTGAGTATAGTTGTGTCTATATTTGTGAGAGATATCATTCTTTAGTTGACTTCTTTTGTTTTTCCTTTGATTTATTCTTTATTAGGTTAATATTGGTCTTATTTTGTATTTTTCCTTTCTTCCTATATTTTAGAAGAGATTGTGAAGAATTGTTAACAATTCTAATACATGTATTTATATACTTCACTAGTAATACCATTTGAGCTGGGATTTTCTTTATTGGATATGAACCACAAATTCAAATTTTTAAATAGGTATATATGACTATTTTTGTGATTTTTTTCTCCTCTAGAGTGAGTTTGATAGTTGATAGTTGTGTCTTTCTAGTTGCTCTGTTTCCTCTAAGTTCACATTTTTAGCCATAGTTTTCTTTTTGTTTTTAATCATAATATTTCTTTTTTTTTTTTCATTAAATACTTGTGAGGGGTGCTGTTCTGATTAATTATCCATTTTAGGCAGGCATTGGGTTTCCCAGATTGTGAATCTTTATACTTCTGTCAGTTCTAGTCTGGGCTCAACATGTATTTCTGCCCTTCTTCCAGGGGTTGAGGAGTTATTTACAGCTCCATTCTCTAGCTGCAATGGGTTTTCATCATGTCCTAAGGGTGTCATGTTTATATCCATAGATCATATCTTCAAAAATTACTAGGTAGATAGGTAACTACACACACACACACACACACACAGAGCTGGTCTCCATAGAGGAGATAAAAGTGCAGGGGTGGGTTTCCACAGCTTTCCTGCAGGGGCGGTTGCTTCCCTCCCCAAAGTTAGCAAAGGGGGCAACTTTCTCAGCGCTCTTATAATTTTTGTGGCAATGCCCTCTTTTATCTCTGGAGGACAAAACCTGTAAGATGATGCATATGAACTACTTGAATGGGGCAAGTAGTTGGCTTTCCAAATTCGGTACTCAAATGAGTTCTAGAAAAACCACAAACTTATTGTTTAGCGCTTTTTCACTGTAATTTTTAGAGTGACCTTCTTCCCAGCTCTGCCTGCCTATGCAGAAAGTCACTTGCCATCCTTTGTCTCTCAAAATCTTAATTTCTTCACTGTAAAAAATATATTGAAGACATTGTCAAAAATAAGGAAAAAGTAAAAGTGCTATTAATTTCAGTATTAACAATGACAATTTAGATGACTATCGCATATGCATTTGTCATTTCTTCTGGCTGGAAACTGCATGGTAGTGCACATAACATTTAATTTTAAACTACAAAATGAGATAGGTGATGTTATTGTTATTGTACGTTTTTCTAATTTAGGCAGTTATCACTCAGAGTCATAGTTCCTTCAAGTCCCAAAACCATAAATAAAAATATGGAGCTATAAATTCGTTTAATATTACTTTTGTTCATTTAAGGTGCATTCAATGTGTTTATAGAATATAAGTGATAAATGTATATCTGTGTACAAAATAATTTTGTTTAATATATTATTTATGTAAAAAAACAGTTTGGAATAAGTTCATACTATAATGGATAAGCAAAAGCAAACTTACATTATTGGTTTACCAAATTTAAAATTATAGTAGTTTACTAGAAAAAGAAACTCAAGGAATGATAATAAGTATACCAGCACTTTGGGATGCAATATAATTCATTATTCTTCAAATAATGAATGTGGTTTTCTCCAGACAATAAGCATAAAAACAATGAGATACTAATTAAAATATAACATTCTGAACACAAGTTTCTAAAAATTACATTACTTAAGTTATTAATGGGCTCTAAGTTTTCATTAGAAGAAACACATTAAATAAATGTTACATCCTAATTCTTGCAACTGCAATAATTTAATACACAAAACTAAAGTCTGTATTTCAACATTTACAGTATTGAGAGAGTATAATCTTTGAGTGTTGCAATGACAATTATATTTTCCATAATTCAAATTGTGCAACTAATTTATGAGAAAAATCTAGAGACCAAACTGAGCTTATTCAAAGCAAACAACTTAATTAGGGGCTAGTAATATTTTATAGTAATTGGCATATAACCACCCCCCTGATAAATACTGACTTTTATCAGTTTGGTCACAAGATAAAAGTGACTTGTGATTAATTAAGCCAGTTCTTAACATAATGGAAGAGGTGGGATCTGACTTGCTTACTTTTAAGGAGAAATTTGAGTTTCTTTAATAAATCACCATAGCCATTGAGGTGAATCAACACAGTGTTTCCTTATTGTAATTCAGCCTTTCTGTTGCAATCCAAGAGGAGAAAAATTTTGGTAAAATATTATGAGAAGTCATAGAATTAAATTTGAAAATGTTTTTACTGTGTCACCTAGAATGGCCAACATATTAAAACAAAGTTCTAGGACTCCAAAATTAGAGAAGTCAATTTCAAGATTCACTATGAAGTTTCTATAATCAGAACAACATGGTAATAATGGACAAGAGAGCAATGTTACAAAACAGTCTACAAATAGAACCTCCCCTTCTAGTCAGTAATCTACTGACCTCTGAAGTTGCAAAAGAAAATTAACAATTTAAATGAAAAGAGTGTTTTTAACAAAAGGTACTGGGAAAATGGTACATCTATATGTATGAAAAATGAATCTATACCCTTAATAAAAAAAAAAAAAACTCAAAGTAGACCAAGACTAAAGTGTAAAGTTATAAAAGTTGTAGGAGAAATTATAGAAGAAAATCTAAGTGAGCTTGGATATGGTGAGAAGTTTTCAGGAATATTATCAAAAGCTCGATTTATGAAAGAAAACATTAATTATTTCTGCTGCATTAAAATTAAGATATTTCTGTTCTGTAAAGTCAGGATTAAGAGAATGATAAGACAACAAGAAACAGATAATAACTGGTAAGGAAAAATCTGATAAAGGACATATCCAAATGATAAAAGTAAGTAACTCTTAAACTTCAACCAAATGTAATGTAACAAACAATCCCATTAAAAGGGGCAAAAGATCTGAACAGATGCCTTACTAAAGCATATGAACAGATGGAAAATAAGCCCATGAAGAAGTAATTGACATTATTTTGTCATTAGAAATACCAAATCAATGAAACAATGACATAGCTATTGCAAAGGCTAAAATTTAAAAATAAAACTATAAAAACAAAACAAAAATAAAAAAACCTGTTATCCTGGATGTGGAGCAACAAGAAGCCTCATTTGTTGGTACAGGAAATACAAAACAGTACAGTTACTTTAGAAGGCAGTTTTGCAGTTTCTTACAAAATTAAACATTGTCTTATATGGTCTATTTCTGGGTTCCTTAGGTATCTAACTGATTTGAAAATTTACAGCTACATAAAAGCCTGTGCATTAATATTTATTGTAGCCTTTGTCATAGTCAGAAACAAGAAACAAATAACTTTCTGTTTTTGCTTTGTTGTGTTTTGTAATATTATTTTTTCACACTGGTGTTTTATTTGGTTCCCCTATATTCCTGCTATAAGTGAAACCATCTGATATTTTTCTTCTTCCTTCTGACTTATTTCACCGAGCATAATTCCTTCTAGTTCCACCCACATTGCTGCAAATGGCATGAGTTTATCTTTTTTGATTGCTGAATAATATTCCATTGTGTATATATACCACATCTTCTTGATCCAGTCATCTATTTGGGGGCATTTGGGTTGTTCCCAGGTTTTACCTATTGTAAATAGTGCTGCAATAAACATAGAGACATCCTGCAGGGATGGGGGGGAGGAGGGAGAGGAATTAGAGGGAGGGAGGGAGGGTCACAGAGGACTGAGGTGATGGTGCACGGGTGCATTGGTGAAGGAAACTCTATGGGGACTACACCTGAAGGGGGTGGGGAATCATATATTGTTTAAAAATGAAAAATGATGTAAAAATAAAAAAAGAAAGAAAATAAAGGGACTATGTTATCAAAAAATAAAATAAATCATTAATAATAAAAAAACAAATAACTTTCAATAGGTGAGTTTATTTCAATCTGTGTTATGGCTAGACAATGTTATTATTCAGGGATGGAAAGAAATGGCCTAGTAAACTTTGAAAAGAAAATTATGAACATTAATTGCATTTTACTAAGTGGAAGGAGTTGTTTGTTTTTTTTGTTGTTGTTGTTGTTGTTTTTTGAGATTTGGAGAACAGGATTAGATGTAGGGAAGAGATTGAATGTTAGCAAGTCAATTTAATTGTTTTATGTTGTATCATAAATGTATGAAGCAGCATCATTGAGAGAGTAGAAGAAATGAGTTCTGACCTAAGTAACTTTGGAAGGGTGGCACTGGTAAGAACAAAGGTGGAGAGAGCTATGGAGATACTGCAATCTGTTTGATAAAGTTCTTCCTCGTGAGAATAAGAATTAACAATTCTGAAGACACTATGACTATACTGAAATTGAACAGCGAAAGAAATGGGTGGTGGATGTTGGGAGTCAAATTTCTCAATATTTCACTTGTTAGAGTTGGGGTTGACGAAGGGAAAGAGACTGGAATGATGGTGATGAGTATGGATATGAATTCTCATTAACTTATCATAGATTCAAGTGTTTGCATATCTAAATAATCAGATAATGTGCAGGGATTCTATAAGCACATCTACCACCCTGCTCTGTTAGTTGAGGGAGTCTATGGTAGTGACACCCTTAGCAATAAGCAACCAGCTTCTACAATGTGGTTTCTATTACTGTTCTCCAAAGAAAAGAACCAGGGCTCTGAGCAGGAATGACTGAAGCTGGGAAAATAAATGCACAAGAAGACATTTTCCCTTTATCACTGCAGACATCCCCTAGAACACATTACCCTAATCTAACCAGAGAAAAACATCAGGCAAATTCTTATGGAGGGCCATTTTATGAAATCCCTGACTATTTCTCAAATCTATCAAGGTCATCAAAAATAAAGTCTGAGAAACTGTCATGTGACTTCTTAATGTTATGTGATATCCCAGGTGGATCCTTAAACAAAAAATACCATTAAGAATAAACTGAGAAAATATGAATAAATCATCGACCTTATTTATTAATAATGTTTTAATTTTAGTTCATTAACTTGACAAATGTACCATATTAAAATGAATTTATAATACAGGAAATAGTGTGGGGTATATGAGGACTCTGTACTATCTTCACATTGTTTGTGAATCTAAAACTCTTCCAAAATAAAGTTTATTTAAAAATCCTTAAGTGGGGTCTCTCTGGTGGCACAGGAGTTAAAGGCAGTGCTATCAAGCTGTAGCCAGCTACTGCAGCACGAGTTCTATCCCCGGGTGGCCAGGGAGGTGACCCACATGGTGCAGCAGACCTTTCCTGCCTTGCCCGCTGCTCCCTGTCTTAGCAGTGTATTTCAGTGGATCTGTCTGTTCTGCTCCACACTCTGTCTCTGTTGAAACCTCTCATCCCCCACCCACTGCACCTCTGGCTTACATCCCAGTTCTTGTATGCATACATAATCTTTTAAAAAATAAAAATAAATAAGAATCCTTACATGATTATGAAGGTAAGGATAGCAGGTTGGTATTAGGAGCAGCAACTGTGGACATTTGTTGGTTGGGGATTTAGAAGCATTAACAGAATCTTTAAATTATTTGTATGGTTGGAATAGCAAAAGCCTAGGCAGATCTACTGCCACAGGTTATCCACACTTTTATGTGGTTTATCCAGATGCTTCATGATGCACTAATCACCCTTGAAATCTAATTTGTAGTGTCTCCCTATCTTTCTCAACCCGAATAAACAGAATTTGTAAATTTGTGGCATTTTTTTCCATTAGGGAATAGAGGTATGATAGTATTGAAAGTGAGAGTGAAATCAACTGAAACATTTACCCTAATTTTTATTGCATTTTCCTGGAAATTTTCAAATCATCTATGTAATGAAATCTTTATTTACTATTTATTTATTTACATTTAAATACATGTTAATTATGATTTGCATTTTTTTTTAATTTGAGAGGTAGCAAAGTTATATATTTAAACATAGAAGTTGTTACTTTAGAAAGTTTGAAGTTAGTCTTATATTTGGAAACAGCACATGTGCCATTTACTGTGCCTGGTTTTACTCAGGGTGCAGATCCCTCACTAAGAAAGTTGGTCCATGGTGACCACACCTTCTGGGTTTTCTGGTACATTCCCCCTTGACTCTCCTTGCAGTGGCATGCCTTTCATTTTAACATAATCTTGCAAATTTATTTACTCTAAATATTGACAGTTGTGTTATAATAATCTAGAAAGAGTTTGGCAAACCTCCTGATTTTTCTTCCTAAATCTTACCATTGAAATCCATGTGCAAGAACAATGTTCTCACTTTTTTTTAACTGAATGTTTGTGTCCTCTCAAATTCATATATTGAAGGTCTAATCTCCCCTCCCCGCAGTAGGATAATATTAGGAAGTGAGGCCTTAGGAGGTGATTATTTCGTGAAGGAGGAACCTTCATGTTGGGATTAGTGTCATAAGAAGAGGAGGCCACTGGAGCTCACTCTCCCTTCCAAATTAAGACACAGTGAGCAGGTAGTTCTTTGCAAACCAGGAAGTCCTCACCATGAACCTATCAGCACCTTCCCTTTGGACTTCTCAGACCTCATAATTGTGAGAAATAATGTCTGTTGGTTAAGCCTCCCCTTTGTGGTATTTTGCTATGGCCGTCTGATTTGATGTTTTAGCACATGAGTAAATCCATATGGAAGGCATCAATAGCCAATTTCTCTGTTCTATATTTATGCTGATTCAGAATAAAAACCACCAGCATTTGAGAAGAGTAAATAAAATGTTTGCTAATAAAACAAAATGTTTTACTACTAAGCAGTCTTGGCCTCTGTGGGACAGGAAGGATTCCATGCAAATGCTCTGCTGGCTACCACATGAGTTGTACAAGATTCAGGAATCTTTTCTAGGCTTATGCAGCAGAGCATAGCATCCATGGGAATCTGAAATTATAGGTGGCTGTCTACAAACTACCTGGATACATTGTGTAAATTATATATGCATATACATATCCATATATGTAAATAAAAAACACAGCTCTCCAAATTTCCTACAATATCATCATTTTCTTTACTGTCATTATTACCCAATTTTGTTGCATTTCTATGTAAAAACTGGAATTCTTCAATCAAAATATTCAATGACCTGACTCCAAAAAACTTTAGTGATTAAAGCTTTTAAAAATGGTAAACCTGAAATGAATGCTTACAAAAATATAATATTATAATTTATACAAATAAAATTTTGTTTAAACTTTTGGTGATGGAAACTCAAATGTGTGAAATATTTGATTTTGAAATTCCAACATCTTTTGTGATTGGTCAGTTATGGGTTTATATTGAAAAAATATCTTCACGTTTCTTATGACACTTGATTAGAGGCAGATATCACTTAGAATACAATAAAATGAATATTTAGCATGACACTTTTTGCTTCACTTGTAAGTTTAATAGGTGTTTAATTAAAACAAGAAATTTCATATAGTTTAATTACACAGGAATATATCTTAGGAAAAATTTTACTTGTAAAAATGTTTATGTTTCACCAACAAAACACAATGACATATTTGGCTAATCAAGAGATTTTAAAGTTATGTAATTGCATTTATATCTTACAGTGTCACATTTTGTCTCATAAGATGTGTGATCACTGTATGGAAAGCCCGTTTTATGGAGATTTTCTGGAGGTTATATGAAGGCAATAGTTTATGTAAAT
Source organism: Talpa occidentalis (assembly GCF_014898055.3). Lineage (NCBI taxonomy): Eukaryota > Metazoa > Chordata > Mammalia > Eulipotyphla > Talpidae > Talpa > Talpa occidentalis. The sequence continues at coordinate 52,811,437 of NW_023601433.1, forward strand.
GTCTGCCAATAGATACAACAGTTTTATCCATAGCTAAACTCTAATGTAACATCTCTTTTTTTTTTTTTAAAGAGGCATGTATTTTATTTATTTATTTGTTTGTCTGTTTGTTTATACTAGCACTGGGTACAGTCAGAAGCACGGGAGGGTGAGAGAATTCACCAGAGCCAGAGCGGGGAGCAGAGCAGGCAGAAGGACCGAAGTACACTGCTGAGGGGAGCAGCGGGCGGCAGGAGAGGTCTGCACGCCATGTGGGACCCTCCTCTGGTGGCCGGGGAGCAGCCGGGGATCGAACTGGCGCCACAGAGGCCGCAGGCAGCTTCGCAACCCAGTGCTCAACCGCTGCGCCACCGGGGAGGCCCTAATGTAACATCTCTTAAAGCTGAAAATAAGTATTCTTTATCATACATTCAGGTTAGCAAATATAGCTTGGCAACCATTAATATGTAAGTTACTGTTTGGTTTAAGGAGCAAGTGTAAATATTTTAGACAGAGACTGCAGATATACTTAAAATATAGCGGTAGCTCTCGTTTGACTAGGACTGAACTTCGGGAGAAATAAAATGGAATAGAGAAAACACTATGAGCTGGGGTTCTCACATTTATAGGGAAAATCATAGATACAACTTTGTAGTCACATACTTTAAATATATTCAAATTTATCAAAGATAGTAAAGGAACAATGTGTCTTTCAAAAATACATTACCTTGGGCCTCCCTTGGTGGCCTAGGGGTTAAGGCTCAGCACTACCACCACTCAGAGCTGAGTTTGATCTCTGGCCAAGGAGGTGACCCACATGGAGCTGCAGACCTCTCCTGTCTCACCCGCTGCTCCCCTCAGCAGTGTATTTCAGTCGATCTGCCTGTTCTGCTCCTCACTCTGTCTCTGGTGAATCCTCACCCACCCACAACTCTGGCCTGTACCCCAGTTCTTGTATGCATAAATAAATAAATCTTTAAAATAAAATAAAATAAATCCATGCAGTAATTCTCTCAACCTCCATGTGTTCGGACCCATGTAGAGCTCTCTGGTGCCTACTTAAGTAACTGTCATTTACTCTCATGGTCACATGCTCTCATTATCTTTCCTGTGGTTGAGGGTCGAGAGATGATTTCAGCTGCCCCTCTATGGATGAAACAAACATCTTTTTATCTGGAAGCTGCCTGTCTGCAAGGATGGGAGGCTTCCATTAAGAAAAGGGAGTTTTCTGCAGAAAATGTTTCTTATTTCTGCGTGCCCTCTCTTTCTTTTTTCCTGGCTGGATTTTAAACAAGCTGAAGACTCCCTCAGCTGCACTTTACTGGTCACCCCCTCACTGCACAGCCTGGACTGCAGCCCCTTCAGCTTCTCCCTTTAGCATCCCATGCTGAGCTTTATCAGCAAATGTGTGATGCACTTACTTTTATGCTGGGCTTTGTCACCAAATGCAGCTAACTCTTAACCCAAAAAAAAAAACCACTTATGGGTCTTGGACCCCCCCCCCTTCACTGTAATTACTTTGATTTTAGAGGCTGTATCTGGCTTAATTATTTAAGCCTAACTCCAAAGGTTGACACTATAAGTGGCATGTTGCTGGCACTTAATAGACAGCAGGTGGATGCCTGAGCAGCATCCCCTGAATTTGCACCTTTATTTGTCCTGAGTATTTCATGGATGGAAAGGTGGAAATATCATTTAAATGTTGCTCAAGTAGATGCAACATATTTTCTGCTTTTTTGACATTCATAGTTATTAGAAAGGGTGATAGGAAAAAAAGAATTGTGTACATGATGAGGTAGGAAGAAAAAAAATATTTTCACCTCAGTCATTTTCACAGAGTTTAGATGAGCTAACACTTCCATATGTTACTTCTACAGTGTCCACAGTCATCCTCAATCCATTAAATGCTACATATATGACAACATTTATTCTATGAAGCACCATTAAGACATACTATTTCATTGATGTGTGTGACTAAAATGCGATTCTTATGTGAACCTACTTAGATACGCATCTAGTAAGCACCATACTGTATTTTCATGTATTCTGCAAATTACAACTTCCCATTCCATAGGTATATATAGCCTTACTCATAGTTGCTCCTACCGGGAACGTAATATACTCAGAGAGGTGGGGAAGGCATGACCTCTGTGATTTTCAGTTTGTAAAATACTGAAAGTCATCACTTAACACCACATCTTCATTAGATAAACTTGGTTCATAAAATTTGTCTAAAATGCTAGACAAACTCTCATTAAGTGTTGATATCAATTAGCACCAGTTTTTTTTCACTGATGAACTTTGAAGAATGTAAGAGATAAAGCAGTTTCAAATGAAGCCTCCCTCTTAGAAAAAGTCAGGCCTCCCCAGTAGTCTCTTAAAGGTAACTCCTGTACTGCTCTGTGCTTTGGTCCCTGTGACTCAGGCCTCAGGGAGGCAGGTGGTGTTGGAGGAAGTGGTGTATACTTTACCTGGTTAGTCGCACAGGTAAAGAATGTGAGTTAGAGGAAACTCATCCAGAAACACCCTGATAGACACACCAGAAATAATATTTAGTTAAATCTCTGGGCATCCCATGGTCCAACCAATTACACACAAATTCAGCCATCATACAGTTAGTGTTTAGTGTCCACACAGGGCTCAGTGTGCCCTGACCTTTGGCCTAGGTAAGGTCAGGTTGTGTGTATCCATTGAGCTTCCCTGGTTATTCCCTGAGCTAGTGAACCTCATTATTTAGGGATATGTGAATGTATGTTTATACCTGATGTAACTAGTACACAGCCTGGTCTTGCTTCTGGACAGAACATTATAAAAAGATCTCACCCAACATTCTTCTCTTGGCTGCTCTGAAACCAAGACACCTCAAAGAGCCTCGTACCAACAAGTGAGTCCTGTGGTCTGAGAGGATGGGGGCCTGTGTCCGAAGCCTTAGCCCCTCAATGGCCATCTTTGCTTTTTATTTGCTGCTGAATTGTGCCCTTTGTCTTTGTAAACCCAGACCACTAATGCACCCCATGGAGATAAGGGCTTCCTTTCAGCTCTCTGACCCTTGCAATCCGTGCCCAGTTCACTGTAAGCCCCTTGTCAATGTAGCCAAAGTGCACTAGCCTCTAGGTCTTATTGGAATAGTGAATATACCAAAAAAAAAAAAAAAAACAACAGTGTTTATAAAAATGAATTTAAAGAAATTGACAAACGTTATATATATATATTTGTGTTTTAAGATTAACCAATTAAAATGCAATATTTAATCATGAGATTTTAAACAATGATTTATCATTTTAATCAGTCAGCTATCTGTTCTAACATGGTTTAAATTTATTTATTTCTTAATTCTAATATTCTTTATTGCAACATAAAGATTTTCTGGCCAAATTCTTTGTCACTACATGTTGTTCTGGTTTTTCCTGAGGTCCTGGACAAGTTAGTCAAGATCACTAAAGGGACTCTCATAACACACTTTTAAAGTAGTGTATACTTTACATTATTACATACTAATACTTCATTGGATTCTATAATTGCTAAATGATAGATGCTCATAATAACCTATGTCATTAAATACTATTTTACAACAAAGAAAATGAGACACTGTTCTATAACTTTTTTTATGGTATGGGTATTCCTTGGTGTTAAAGCAAGACAAAGATAATCAAAGAAAATAAATGTACGCATTTATCACAGTCTGGTAGAGTTGATCAGATGTTTTCTTGGGTATGCTTGACTGAAAAGGATGAGCTTTTATTTTTAATTTTAAATATTTTTATTGATATAAATTTGGTTTACAGTATAAGTTTCCAGAGTAAAATTTCACACCTAAATGTGTACATATATTACCTCCTTGCTGTTTGATATGATGTAACTGTGGCCTGCACTGCTATTTTATTAGTAACATCAATTGCTAGCATTGTGCATCCTATCTTCACATGTTAGACTACAGAATGGCATGCGTCTGTGCTTTTTAGGGACATGTTGTATTTACTGTGCCAGAAAACTGGAAATGTATTATTGGCTTAGAAGTCTGCAAGAGATATCTATTGTTTTGAAACCATGCAAAGTTCCTTATCATTTGAAAATATGCATCAAACTAACAGGGCAACATAGGAATATGTGTTCCCTATACCCAAGCCTTTCTCACCTCCTTTTCTCTGTTCCAATTTAGAGACTCTTCGTGGAGGCCTCCCATGATGCATCTACATTCAAGAGATGGAGCCAGTGGTAGGAGGCCATCTGTACCTCCTGATGCCATTATCCCCTTTCATTTTCACACACTTACCAGTGTCTCATGTGCTCCGTAGAGTTTGGCCACAATAGAGATGGGCTCAGCAATGTGTAAACTCATCCCTTTGCTTCTTCCTTTCTGACCAGCTACCTTTCATGGTTTGTCATCAGATTCATCCAGTTGCTTCACCTTGTCACTCCCACACCATTTATTTTTTGGCCCACACCTAGCCAAAGTTGTTGCCCTAGTTAAATCTAGGTCTACAATTATACTGCGCTTGCAAGTGTGTAAGACTGAAGGGAAACACCATACTACTGAGTGTTCTCACACTGAGCACAGGCTGCCAACCACAGAGTAATCTGGTGGCAATTTTTCTCCATCTTTCTCAAGCTTCTGATGCCCTTTCCTCCAGGCTCACTTTTGGCTAATCATCTCGGAATTTCTCATTTAGAAAATAAAAGCAGTAGAGAAAATTTCACAGCCTTTCATATCCATTTGGCTACATTTATACATGATTTCCATTTGGCAATTGTCTAAGGTCAAGTCCTCCCTTCACACTTGACACCATCTGGAATATCACCAATTTCAAGGACATTTCACTCTCTCTTTTGTCATCCAGTTCTCTTATAATCGCAGTAATTCCTAATGATACACAAACTATAATCACCAAATTTCAAAACAAACTCATATAGTCACAGCAATGTTGCATTAATTGTCATATTTTTTTTCAAGGTAGATCCAGTGGTGAATAATAATCCCTCTAAAATATTCTAACAACATTGATTATCAGATAATTATTATCTTTCTCTTGGGGCAAGATATTTTCAGGGTACCAGTTTTTACCTTGCGTACTCTAGGGTGTACAACTGATTTTCACAATGTTCTTGTAGTACCTGATTACATAAGAATGAATCATAAAGTCATAGCTTTCCATAAAGAACTTCCACTGAGTTCTTAATGGCAGTAAGCACATTGGGTAAAGTTGCATATTTCCATGATTTGTAAGACACACACCTGCTTTGAATTTAAGCAGATCCATAAATTTAAGAATTTATGGATGAGATAGTGATATGACTGAGAAAATGTTAAAAGTGTGTGCCTAGCCTCCGGTTGAGTATACGCCATGGTGGGAGTATGATCCCCCTAACAGCAATCCCAGCTGCTAGGGTGTTACATGGGAATGTAGGGGGATTTGAAAACTCTCAGCATGATCTGTGAGCTCCTGTTGCCCTTTCCTGTAGCATTCTTCACAATCAGGATTTGAGTAGGAAGCCATGTGTGACTGTCTGTGACTTTAAGCTGTTTGGACAACAACTTCAGGCTTTTCCATCCCTGGTCACTGCTTGAGCTAACAGCAGACACAATCCTTTTGGTTAAACAGTAAGTTAAGCCTCTTTGTTTGGGCAAGAGCACCGTCTGCCTGGAGGTCCTCTGGGAGATTCTAACAACAGCTCATCTCTTGCCTCCAGCTTACAATTTGCTCTCTTTTTACTCCTGTAAGGTTTATGTGTGTGCCAGCAGCATTTCTACAGTGGAAACTTCACATGCCCTCTGAAGAGGATGCAGGGAGCCCATTGATCTGTAGTTCAGAGCAAAGGGCTTCTCATTTGTGTCTGACTTCCCACTCTGGCTGTTGACTCTTCAAACCTGCCCTGCTTTTGTGCATACTGCTAAATTCCTGGTGAGCAGGCTGGGTTCAAAAATTGCAGGAGTGACCAAGAGGATGATATGCAGCATGCAAAGTCAGGGCCAACCCACAAGGCATTGAAAAACAAGCCCCAAACACCTATTTTCCATCTTCACATGTTTCATGCATCCTGTTAATCTTCTCAAATAAGTAGATTAGGAGAAGCACACACATATATGTGTGTGTACATGTAGACACACACACTTTATTAGATTGTATGCTGTAAAGAATATCTGAATGGCAAAAATAGAGAACTATAACAAACCAATCAAATACTACAATCTGACTTAAATATCACTATGGTCTTAATGTTTATGACCCCTCCCCCAAAATTCATATTGAAACGTAACCCCCAATGCACTGGTGTTAGGAGGTGGGACTTTGAGAGGTGACTAGGTCGTGAGGATACCACTTCTATGAATGGGATTAATGCTTTAGTAATAGACACCCCAGGGAGCTCCCTTGACCCTTCTACCACATGAGTACACAGCAAGAGGACCTATGAACCCGAAAGCCAGGCCTCCCTAGACACCAAATCTGCCAAAACCTTGTTTGGGTTTCCAGCCTCCAGAACTGCGAGAAATGATTGCCTGTGGTTTATGAGGCACCCTAATCTACGGTATCTTTGTTATAGAAACTTGAATGGACTAAGACAAGTATATGGCAAAGATAAAATAGAAAGAAAACCAACTGAACAGCAAGGATGTGATACAGCCTGAATTCCTCTACTGTCTTGAGGAATAAATGACTGGTGCTCCATCTAGGAGGTAGAGAGTGGCATACTTATAATCTCTCGAACCCAGATGTGCATAGTTGGGCTCCTCTACCGCTCTTTGAATGTTGGCCTTCCAACTTAGCCCCTTCTGTTGGCTTCAAGCACCATGACTCCAGACACAGGTGGTGTGTCCTCATGCCATCAACATGCATGCAGTTGTGAGTATGATCAGACTGTGCCCTCTCCTCCGTGCACAGAGGTAGTAATCCAGATGCCATTTGTCTCTGTAGATAGATTATGTGTGCAACTAGATTAGAGATAATGGCATCTAAACAGAGTGGAAGTGATGTGTGCCACTGGTAGACTTTTGTCCCACAAATTCTAGAGATACATGTGCTTTGTGTTTCTTCATCTGTCTTCCCCAACCTACCTAAGACCTGATGGCCCTGCCTGGGTCCTGATTAAAGCCCCTGTCTGTCTCCCCAGTGGTTCCTTCTTTCTACACTTACTGCAAACTATCAGAAAAGACTTACAAACCATTCCATTGATAAACACCATTTTATTTCCCAAACCATGCTTTTGATCATATAACAAATGACATATAATGTGCCTTTTAGAAACATGTAAACTAAAATACTCTAAAAGTTCCCAAGGTTTTGTTCCAGCTGCCCCTGCACTTTGTACTATAAAAGCAAGGGTTGGGGATGAGGTGTCTATAAGTGTCTACAATATGTATTTTCTCTGGGGCCGCTTCCTGTGAAGCTGGTTTTGTAGTCACCCCAGACAGGTAGCTGAGTCATAACTAAAATGAACATCTGATTGGGTACATTTACCTAAAGCACCTTCAGAGGTTTCTTAAAACATTATTAGGACAGAAAGATTGAATCTATGTTATAAGAACTGTCTATGGTTAAATATGTTAAAATCTATGGCTGTACAAAGACACTTTACAAGACGCTTTAACATCGTAGTTTCAATCATAGATCTATGAGTTGCAAAGTCATATTGCTTTGGTAATTTACAAAGTTTTCACTTCTAGTTCACATACGGTAACATGCTTTTACAGTTCTTAGTGGTCACACATTTATAAATTGACATTGGCATTTCTTAAACCTCCCTGTTGATTTTTTGGTTTCTCAATTGCCAGTATGGTTATTTTAAGTTAATTCATTTTTTAAAAAAGCTAGTATTTTCTATTACTTAATTTCTTCAGCTCTATTGTTGCTGTGTTAGGTATTTGTTTCTATTGGCTTGGAAACAACATGGAGAAATGTAGTGACTCCGACAAACTGTTGTCATTCTCAGCTCTAAGTATCTCTAGCATTGGCTGTCAAAAAACAAAAAAGGTAGTAGATTTCTTCCACAAAATTGCTGTAAACATCTTATTGCTATTATTGAACTCACTGCTTTTAGCTATAAAGAATGTAACTTCTGAGCTGTTAGCAGGAAGGCTTTGCTGATTACTTACAACCTGTACCTTTTATGACTGTTTCTTGCCTCCCACCAGCAATAGATATTGATATTTTCACGAGATTAAATGTTACTTTGCCAACAATTTGCAGGTCAATCTGATGGACTGTGCATGTAACATGTAGAACATTTTGCTTTTGAGTGTTAGCTCCAGAATGACTGGGTCCTTGTGAATCATGGAGTGGGTACGTGGGTGAGTTGTAAGTGCTACATCTATTCTTCCACAACCAAAACCTAATGGGGAAGACATCTCCAGGAATTGGAGCTGATGGGGGGACCAATATGCCTAATGCTTTCACACGCCCTCCCGCCTGCTCAGAAATAGCTCCAGCCTTGTGAAAGCACAATTCTCCTGGTCTCCAATACACACCTGCTATTTTTAACTCTGGTTATAGTTGGAGATTCACTTCAAGCAGCGTCAAGTTGAATTTAGATTTGTTTTCTTCTCTTAAAAGTCTTTAGACTGGCATGAATTAAAATCATCTACCACATAATACTCATCTTGTCTGGAGTTCTGATTCTAGCAGGACTGGGGTGCATCAGGGATCTGCCTTTCTAGCATGTTCTAATGATGCTGGTCCAGGAGCCATCCTTGGAAAGCCAAGAGTGCAGTTCCATTGATTCTGTGAATTTACAAGGGACCTTGATGAATGAAATATTTAAATTATGCTCTGGACTTTTAAAATTTTCTTGGTGTGTTTATAGCAGATGCATTCTTAATTCACTTGTTAAAATTGGCATTTAATAGAAACAGAACACAACACATGAAATGCATGAGCATGAAAAGGACATAGGAAGACTCATCAGCAGAGGGAATAAACCACTTTTCAGGAGGCACTTTCAAAACATAGTAAAAAGCTATAAAATAATTTCTCCTTTGGACTTTTTCTTCTAGGACTCTACCCTAAAGCAATTGCCAGCTACATAAATAAAAATTCATGTCTAAGATATATACGGGAATTTTGACCCCATGTTTTTTGAGTGAAAATCAGAAAGAGTCTAAATTTCTATCAGTGAGGTAATGGATATACAGACTATGACAAATCCTAAAAAAAATCTTTGAATTTAAATGTAATCATAGAAATGCCTTTCTATCAAAATATCTATGACTAAAATACTGATTTTAAAAGTTGCTCATTTTCAACAGCATAAATCAAAATTTTACTGAATCTCTTAAACTTTAACTTATATTCTACTCATCCAGATACAGTTTTTGAAGATTAATAGCTCCTGGAATCTTGATACACAATGTACTGACAAGGAAAACATAAAAGAGTCGCTGATGTTTTTGTATCTTCATTTAAGGGATGCATGTCACTGGCATAGGGGGCTTTCCCATACCCTACTGCTTTATCTGAACTCCTTGGTAAAGGCCTCAGATGAAGAAGGTGCATGGAGACATTCATCACAAGACTAGAACTATTGCTTCATTCAAAACATTTAAAAAGTAAAAATAATAAATCGTTTTTTTCCCCTTTGTAAGTATTAAATACAGATGTACTATATATGCATATGAAATTTTTGATTAAAATGTCTCTCACCAGTCTGTCTCTTTAATTAAATAAGGCCTGTTTGGTATTAATCAAAGCACAAAGAATTTATACCCCAAATCCAGATTAATTAAAAGGCTGGGAGCTTGGAGAACAGACTGTATGTAAAGACAAAAATAAATCAATCCAAACATAATATTTATGAATATGGACTGTTTGTGAGAAAAATATAAATAATTTAGATGGAGTAATATATGTCAGATGTATGATAGGATTATTTTATATTATAGAAGGTATTTACATGTAAATTTGAACCCATATTTTGAATTAAGTTTTCTATTTTTAACATTTATTGTTCATTACAGAGTGATGATAACTCTTGGTGGCTAATCCCCTCACAAATCCTGAAGCTTTTAACTACCTGCTCAAATGCATCAAGAAAGTGAATGTAAAATGGAATCTTCTTTCTGCCAAGTTTGGTTAAATCTTATTCTACATTGCCCTATCTCCCCAAATGGAACATGTGTAGTACCTGATCAACTCATGCAGATAATTCAAATTCAAACTTGATATATTGAATTCATTATTATCTTCACCAAATTAAAAAACATATTAGTCCTTAGCTACTTGTTAAATAGAAATGAGTGAAATTTTTGATCACCTTTAAATCTAAACAATGCATTACTACTGATTCACATTTGGATATTTTTTGCTTCTGCATGCACTCATACACACACACACCCCCCACACACAATTTATTCAAGACATCTTAACTGATTTTCACTAAAAGTTCTACAAATGGGGAAGACCAAATTTGAATTCAGGTATTTGGAGATAAATTTACAATTTGGTCTATTATGGTCATATGCCATACATCTAATCTTCTATAGGAGAAGAAAAAAAGTCTTTAATTCAATTGCTGATCACAATTAGAATGGAAATTCATTTGAAAATCTTTCACTTAGCAAAAGTTCTGCTTAGAAATTAAATCACAAGAAATGTAGATTATTTTGCTCTCTTTTCTCATCTTTCTTTTTTTTTCTCATCCCCCATTTTTCTTTTTCTTTTTCTTTTTATGTTTCTGACCTATTTCAGGAGGAGAATAATGCTACAATGAGAATAAATGGCATATTTTAAAATTATACAAAATAGTCATAAATTGGAAATGAGTACTGATAAAGTGGTATTTCTCATCTGTTGGGGAAAGGATGGCTTATTCAGGAAAGACTATGAAGATCCATTTAGGCAAGATTGGTAGATTCTTTCCAAAGACAATTTTCCAAAATTAAATTCCAAGGACATTAATGAAAACCCTAAATAGAGGAAAATACAAAAGAACATCTATAAAGCTGTGTCTTGGTAGTTTTAGAAGCCCTTATTAAACCAGATAACTTCAGACCAATGACACAAAAATGTAATCTTAGCAAATGATCACAAATCACTTACCTACACGTATACATCACACACATATGCACACAGATACTCATCTAAAAGACATACACAGAGAAATAGATGGACATACAGACACACCCACATACACTAGGTATAAAGCAAACAAGAAGTGTAGTGTTGGGAAAAAACCCTGACACCTGCCGAGTGTTATATTATCATCATCAATTTATTATTATGAAAAAGCAGGTGAATAAATTCTTTAAGACATTTAATTATAGCATTCAAGTCAACTTAATATATGCACTACTTTTCACCATTGGGCATTGATGTGCTGAATGATCTTACTGTTAAGACTTTAGATCATTATTTAAGACAAATGTTATAATAAAATGTAGAAACAGATGAAATTCTTTCTAGATATTAGATGAAATAGATATCTTTCTAGAGAACAGATTAAATTCTTTTTACTATTAGTAAAATTATAAATTTTGTAAAATTATATATAGATGCTTTTTATTATGGCATCCTAATTAATTACTTATACTTGTAAAAATTATAGATTTGATGGTGTGCATCACTTTCTATGGTTGAAATGCTATAATTGATAGTAATTGTATCCAGATTTAAGCAAAAGCAAATAACTTAAAACTAAAGGTATTAAAAGATCAGAAACAACAGAAATAAAACTGATGAACTGCTGACACAGTAATTAGTAAGTTTATTGTGCACAAACCAAGAGAGTTTGCAAACTGGGCACGCTGGAACCAAAGGTACAGAGAGGCTCAGGGTAAATTGTTACACAGTAGCTCAGATATTGAGGAGCAGTGATTTTTTCTTCAGTGTTCGGTTAATATTAACATTTCTCAAATGATAGGGATTTGGCGAGTCATTAGTTCACATAGACCTTGGAAAATAGTTTTTTTTTCACTTATGATGTCCAGAGGCATAAACAAGAAATAGCCAGGTGATGTTTAGTCTACCAAAATAAACTAAGTGAAACTGCTTGTCTGATTCCACTGGATTTGCATGATCATGGTGTTTTCAAGGCTGGCCCCAAGGAGCTTTTGATTTTAACAAGGACATGTAAATTCAGTCACTGAAGTCATCATTAACATGAAGAACTTGCTTTTCTCCTAAAAGTAATAGCAAATTGTGGAGAATCCTCACTTTTCATTTAATCTTTGACCAATGATCAGTACTAAAATAATTGGCATAAGGTTTGTAGCAATTATAAAGATGTACCTTCATCAGAAATACAAAGTTTTAATGCTTTCTTTCGTTTGGAAAACCAGGTTTATTCATCTGTAAAGATGCATCTAGGGAAGTATTTCTCAGCTTGGGCCAGTTATTCATTCATTTTTTAATTGAATTATTGTTTCAGGCTCTGCTGTAGACTCTAGAGACAGTCGTTGGAAGGATACATTTCCTAACATCCATAATTTATCTTCTTCTAGAGGGAAAGACCACTGACAAAGTGAAGACAAAACAGAGCAACATAGGGGCCTCCCTGGTGGTGCAAGGGGTTAAGATGCAGCACTATGAAGCAATCCGCAGCCACTGCAGCATGAGTTGGGATCCCCAGCCAGGGAGGTGACCCATATGGGCAGTAGACCTCTCCTGACTCACCCACTGCTCTCCTCAGCAGTGTACTTCAATTCATCTGCCTGTTCTCCCCACTTTGTCTCTAGTGAATCCTCTCACCTCCCTAGCCTGTACCCCAATTCTTGTATGCATAAATAAATACATCTTTTAAAAAAAACCCAGAGCAATATAAATATAATTGCCTATAGTCAGATAGTCATGAGCATGAGGCAAGGAACTACACGGCACCATGGAAGCCATGGTGGTGATCTGTGGGAGGTTTGCTCCTTGCAATGAGGAATCTTGGAAGACCCCCCAGGTGAGGTGTGGCCTCAGAAATAAGCCAGGGCTGAATGCAGCAACATTCTCGATTTTTCTTGGCCCTTCTGTCTTTAACTTTTCTGGCTTTATCCATCGAGATTTTATTTACTTTTTTCTTTTCTTTTTTTTTTTTTTTTTGCTTCCTATATACTGTTTCCTCTTCATTTTCCTTATTAAGTATGGATTAAAGCAAAGTCATTTTGGCAGGTGGTATCAGCAGTCACCATCATCTAGTATGGACACTGCTTGGTTTTAAAATCTCTTGGGTCAGCAACATGTTTCTTGTTTTTCACCAAATAAAAAAGATGCTGTCATGGTGCACATGTGCATGCATGAGCACACACACCCACATACACACACATGCACAGACACTCTCAGTTTGGTGACTAAAGTCACCAAACCTTCATTTCTGGAAAAGAGTAAATATGGGTTAAAGTATTTCTCTTACCAGAACTATAGAATTTGCCAGTTATTTTTGAAACACTTCTTTGTAGAATTCAATTTGTAAAGAATGTGTATTTTGTAACTAACAGTTTGACCAATTTACCCACTGCTGTTTCTTCACCTAAGTTCATGCCTACTATTACTACTGCTACTATGTGTGTACTAAGTGGGAAGTGTAACGCCACTTAGCAACTTTCTCTTGAATAAAGCATCTTATTTCAAGGAATGTATGACTACTTTGCCCCAGCAAATCACCTAATTTATAAGCTTCAAAAGAAGACTGATTGGTACCATGCCTTCCTGTCCTTCCTTTTTAAGACTTTTCTGCATTGACAAAATATTAAAATGTGGACAGTAGACATATTTATGAGAGTTTTTAATGCCACCCAAACACTCCCACATACTATTGTGTCCTCAGACAATGAATGAGGTCCTCACAGCTGGCATGACAATGGGAGTTCTTGCCTTCCTCCTTCCCTGATTGTCCTTCTCTGAAACTGATATCAAAGATGAAACACTAAAAATTTCCTATCTCTCTGAAGACTGGAGCAGAGATACAAACAAAGTTCCTGATATACAAAAAAGTTCTTATTTTGGCTGTTCTGCTTGACATATTGCAGTGGCAGGAATTGACCATAGTGCAGGTTTTCTGATCCAGCAGACCAGGTAAACGAGGAATCAGAGCTCTCAGTGGTTTTTTGCAGGTCTTATTGGGATTAGCAGGTACACAGCAGGCAGGGGTGCTGGGGGGCCGGGAGGCTGGCAGGTCTCCCAGACCCCAGCAGGTCTTCACTCTATCTGGGCTCTCTGGTGTCTCTCTCCTCTCTCTCCTCTCCTCTCTATCCTCTCTCTCTCCTCTCTCTCCTCTTTCTCCTCTCTCTCTCTCTCCGCTTCTACTGGCATCCCTGTGACGCCGCCCTTAAAAGCACAGTCTCAGGCCAGGTGAATCCCATCTACCTATGCCCACACCCTACTCCAGGTGCCCGCCATCAGGCATGCATTCAGGACCGCAAGGATCCATCATCTATCCTGATGGCGGGAGGGAAGAAAAGCCTGACATTTTTCCTTACCCTACACATATAAATGTTCCTTCTCCTACTTCAGAAACCAGGGTGGACTGTTGCATGTTGAAAGTGAAGTCATTTGTCTCAGCATAATCAGTCAAGGAAAGTTCTGGACATTCAACATTCTCATTTGTGGCATATATGGAATTCAGATCTCCCACCCCAATGACATTCACTCTGACATCAACTGGTACCAGCTGGTGGTGATTAGTTTGTTTCCTATCAGTTGTGATTTTGAATTGGGCTTGTTAATAAGGATGGATGGAAAGCAGGTGTGGCTGTTTCTGAGTGGTTATTGGTACATAATTACTTCAGGCTATTGTTTTAAGTAGTTTCATTTGCACATTGTTCCAACAGCAGCTGTCAATAGCAGCTAAGCTAGTAATGCAGACTATTCCATCCAGTCTCCACTTACCAATGTAAATTAATGACAGAAAGCATCCAGATCTGATAATTTAAGCAACAATATTAATAATAAAAACAAAGTTTATAATAACTGAACTGATGAAAAGAAAAAAAAGCTCAAATATTTTCAGGAATTTCAAAGCTATGACAACATTTATAGGCAAACTACTTACCAATAATTTTGAAAAATCCGAAAATTTCACTATTGTTTGCAGTAAATCAAGACTAAAATACAATCCAGATTAAAAATTCATTTTAAAACATTCCTCTTAACATGTTTTTCTAATTGTTTCTATAATTAAATTTAGCATCCGAAACAATGGTGCAATGAGGTCTTAATCTTTTTCTCTTTTTTTTTAAAGTTAACTGTAGAACAATGCTAATCTCTCTCCCAATAATTTTTTTTAAAGATTTATTTATTTATTTATACAAGCACTGGGTACAGTCAGAAGCGAGGGAGGGTGAGAGAATTCACCAGAACCAGAGCGGGGAACTGAACAGGCAGATTTACCAAAATACACTGCTGAGGGGAGCAGCGGGCGGCAGGAGAGGTCTGCGCGCCATGCGGGACCCTCCTCCGGTGGCCGGGGAGCAGCCGGGGCTCAATCCGGCTCTGCAGAGGCTGCGGGCAGCTTTGCAACCCAGCGCTCAACCGCTGCACCACCAGGGGAGGCTCTTAATCTTTTTCTTTTTAAGTTATTTGGTTTTGGGTAGAAGAACTGCGTGCAGGCCAGAGGCAAGATGGGGAGCAGAACAGGCAGATCTACTGAAATACTGAAGGGCAGCAGAGGGCGAGACAGGAGAGGTCTGCGGCACCATATGTGGTTAGCATCCTGGCTGGGGGATTCAACTCAGGCCATCGTGTTGATAGCGCTGAGACTTAACACCTTGGCCTCCAGAGAGGCCCAAGGTCTTAATCTTGAACGTCACATACTGGAGGTTTCTTATACCAATTTGGCTGTTTACTTCTGTGGGCCATGACTGCAGTATTTAGATATTGGCCAAGAGAATCAGAGGCAGGAGAAAGAGGTAGGAGAGACAAGAGAGAGAGAAGCCCAGAGTGAAGACTTGCAGGGGGCGGGGCTAGGAGGCCTGCACCCCGCCCCCCTCGCCTGCCGTGTACCTGGTTGCTGCACTACATGTAAAAGCTCAATAAAAGCCTGAGAAAGCCACCAAGGGCCCCAGGACTCCTCCTTATCTATCTGCCAAATCATAGAAATCCTGCTCTGTATCATCCTGACCCGACACTATTTTATTTCATAAGACTTTTCACCCGTAGAAAAAAGTTTATCAGCAAAGTTGGTAAGAGTTGGTATAGGCTCTCATTTTTCTGAGGAATCATGCATAATGATGAATTTTCTATACTTATGGAGTCAGGTTTCTTTATTTGATCTGGAATTCAACTTGTGACTTGGATGTCTCAAATTTAATGTGTTCAAAACTGATCCCATCTGCCTACGTTTCTCTTCTCTCTCAGATGGAAAACAGACACTCATGTAGTTACTTAAAGCTCTAGATTTGCAGACTTTGTTTTTCACCACCAGTTTTAAATAATGGCTAATTAGTGAGTCAGAGTAAGAATCTATTTGGAGTCCAATTATTTCTTCTACACCAGTCTGCTGTCCTCTAAGCATTTTTAAAATCAAGTCTGACGGTGACATTCTCCAATTCAAAAGTTGGGAAAGTCCTCCATCCCACCTGGAATAAATTTGAGATACTGGCTAAGGTCTAAGAGATCCTACTTTGTGATTCTTTTTTTTTTTTTTTAAAGATTTATTTATTTATGCATACAAGAACTGGGATACAGGCCAGACCTGCAGGGGGTAAGAGGATTCACCAGAGACAGAGTGGGGAACAGAACAGGCAGACTGCCGTGTGATTCTTCGTCCAAAATGCAAACTGGAGGGCCTCCCTGGTGGTGCAGCAGGTTGAGCGCCACGCTGTGAAGCTGTCAGCAGCCTCTGGCTCGATTCCCGGCCGGCCAGGGAGAAACCCACATGGTGCGGCAGACCTCTCCTGTCTCGCCCACTGCTCCGCTCAGTGGTGTCTTCAGTCTGTCTGCCTGTTCTGCTCCCTGCCCTGTCTCTGGTGAATCCTCTCACCCTCCCACACCTCTGACTGTACCCCAGTTCTTGTACAAATATTTAAAAAAAATGCAAACTGGAATTCATTGGGTAACTTTTTTAATTCTACATTTTATTTTTTATTTTTTAGATTTATTTATTTATACAAGAACTGGGGTACAGGCCAGATGTGTGGGAGGGTGAGAGGATGCACCAGAGACAGAGTGGGGAACAGAACAGGCAGACAGACTGAAGACACCTCTGAGGGGAGCAGCGGGTGAGACAGGAGAGGTCTGCCATGCCATGTGGGTTTCTCCCCAGCAGGCTGGGAATCGAACCCATGCTCTAGAGGCTGCGGACAGCTTCACAGCACTGTGCTCAACCAGCTGTGACACTGGGGAGAACCACATCGGGTAACTTTTTAAAGATGATAACCATTACTAAACCCAACTGAATAAAATCAGAATCCTTAGTGAGAATTCCGGAAATTGCTTGGAAATTCCTATTTTTGAAAGCCTCCCTCTCCTCAGGGGATTTAAATACAGAGTTAAGACTGAAAATGCCTTCTTTGATCTCATCCTGCACCCTCCAGCCCCACCCCTACCCCCACCCGTGCATCCCTCTCCCAACCCTCTGTGATAGGCATGCACACATTGTCTGGATCTTTGCCTGTCCTCTCTGTTCCTATTTGTTCTGATTTGCTCACTCTCTCCATTCTCAGCACCATTTATCAGACGTAACTTCTTTTATTCATCGTGTAATGCACTGCCTCTGTTATACTCTTTTCTATCTCCTGGCATAGTGTGCTTTTCTTCCTAAAAATCACTACTATCAGAAACTCTATAATTTTTTCTCTATTTGATTGATTTTTGTCACCCTCCACTGGAATGTAAATGCCAATATAAGCAGGAACATTGTCCATTTTGTTCACTGTTCTATGCCCAGATCTTAGAAAAAGGCCTGGGATGTTACAGGAACTCATGATCATTTATTTAATGAATGGATTAATTCCACAAGCCTCAGAGCACAGCAGAGTGGTCTTGAGCCTTGAGAGCTTTTGTGCAAATTAGTAAAAGGGGCCCTTTTGGGTACACAGGGCCCAGAGCTTGATAATACTGTTTTTATTTATTTGTTCCGTTATCAATTTTTTGGTTGTATTTTCATATTTTTATGTAACTTTTGTTTATCTAAAGTATGAAATAAAAAAGGAACTAGAGCATGTATTTTACCCAAATTCACCAATTTTCATATTTTCCTATTTGATCTGTCTGTATGTTTCTTTTTGTGTGAGTCTGTATATAGGGGTGTGTGTGTGTGTGTGTGTGTGTGTGTGTGTGTGTGTGTGTGTGTATGATATACTTTTTCTCTGAAATACTTAAGCCTTTTGTTTCTTTACCCTAATGATAAAATCAAAAATATCATCATTATAACTAATAACATTATAAACATAAAAACATTAACATTGATTTAATACTATTAATGAATTTTATAGTTCATATTTAATTTCACCAGTTGTTCCAATACTACTGTTTATAGAAAATTGGCCTTTACAGTTCAGGATCCAATCTAGGACAAAACATCAATCTTATTCCATCTTACACTTGAGGCTGTGAAGACCATCAATCTGTTCCTTATAAACTGTCCGCCTGTTTGAGTTTGTCTTTATGGTCAGGTTTGGTGTAACATCAGGAGGCAACTGAGATTGGGAACACTGTTCTCAACAGCAGTGACATTAAGTTAATTTGGTTAAACAGTTTCTACCTGGTTTCTCCACTATGAACTTAACTATTTTTGTATCTTGAAATCTGCAACTCCATGTGAGGGAGATGTTTTGTCGAGATTTTGACCAAGGAAGCTCTTTGAATACTGGGTCTCCCTGAGCAAATTCAGCCTCTCCCACATATCTCTGCTTTCCTACATGAAGAGGACTGCACCCATGTTGTGTCTAATAGAAAACTTTCAGTTGTGGTCAAGAGACAGAGAATTTTAGGTTGAAAGTAATATAGAAACTAGACCAGGCCAGTTAGTTTCTTAGCATCATTTATCTGTCAAAGAATCACTGGACATTAACATATGCTAAAAAAGTTTGAAAATAAAATCAATCATATTCAAGCAACTTACACAAGCTACTCAAAGTCCTCCTATAGAATACCTGGTAATGTCAAAATGTCAAATAACATAAACAAGCCTTTCAAATATAAAATTAAACTTGGGATTAACAGGGATCTCCTTAAGGGTATTTTTTTTTTTATTGCAGTAATGCTAGTTTACACCATTGTCCGTATTTTGAAAGTAAGGATCCCTCTCTTCATGTGTTATTACCACATTGCTCCCTCCATTGAGGCATCCACAGTCTGTCCCCAGAGTCCACTGTGCTCCCTACTCACTTTGTTTTCATCCTGTCCCTCCTTCCTTTTCCTTCCATGATCTCAATTCCTCATTTCTAGAATCAGCTTTCAAATATATTTTTTAAGTTTAGATTTTACCTGACCATTTGTTTGTTTCTTTATATTATACATATACATCTGGTTTTTGTCTTTCTCTTTCTGATTTATTTTGCTCATCATAATTCCTTCCAGCTCCATCCCTGTTTCCTTGAATGGCATGTTTGTCTTTTTTGATCACTAAGTAGTATCCCATTACCTACAAATACAACACCTTCTTGACCCACTCCTTTGTTTGGGGGCATTTAATTTGTTTCCTTATCTTAGCTATTGTAAATATTGCTTTATGAACATAGGAGTGTGCGTTTCCTTTGAATTAGTGCTTTTGTTTTCTTCAGGAAATACTTGAGAGTGGAATTTCTGGGGTCATATGGCAGATTCATTTTTAATTCTTTGAGGACTTCCATACAGTTTTCCATAGGGGCTGAGCCAATATGCACTCCCATTAAAAGTATAGGAGGGTTCATTTCCCACTACATCCTCACAACTGTTTCTTGTTTCTGGTATTTTTGATATGGGCCATTCTCACAGGTGTGAGGTGCTATCTCATTATGGTTTTGATTTGCATTTCCCTGATAAGAAATGCTGAACATTTCTACATGTGCCTGTTGACCATCTGTGTATCTTCTTTGGAGAAGTGCCTATTTAGCTCTTCTACTGATTTGGGGGTTGTTTTTGTTGAATTATATGAGTTCTGTATAGATCTTTGATATCAGCCCCATGTCAGATGTATGGTATGCAAATATTTTCCCACAAGCAGTAGGGTGTCTTTTCATTTTAATTGTGGTTTCTTTTACTGTGAAGATGTTTTTCATTTGATGTAGTCCCAATTATTGATATTCTCTTATGTTTTCCTCACTCTTAGAGATTAATGCACAAAGATACCTCTAAAACTTTTGTTGTGAGGTGTTTTGACTGTGTTTTTTCTAAAAGCTTTTCCACTAAGACCTGGTATAAGACAGGGATGTCCACTCTCACCACTACTATTCGTATTATTGGAAGTCCTTGCTCAAGCAATTAGGTGAGAGAAATCTATAAAAAACATCCAAATTGGGGGAAAAAGAAGTGAAGCTATCGTTATTTGCAAATGCCATCATAATATACATAGATAACCTTTAAGACTCCACTGAAAAAATAATTGAAACAACAAATCATTTCAGCAAAATGGCAGGCTATAAAATCAGTAGGCTTCCTATATGTAAACAATGAGACAAAAGAGAAGAAAATTAAGAAAATGATCGCATTTACAATTGCATCAAAAAGATCTAGAAATAAACCTAAAAAATGTATAGGTAAATGACCTGTACAATGAAAACTATAAGACTTTGTTCAAGGGTAAAACTTTAATAGGGAGCAAAAGCTAGAAGTTGCTTTTTTCCCCCTGAAGCTACACTACCTTGTGAGAAGTGGCAACCCTTGGTTCCTCCTAGATCTGGCTTTTAATGGCCCCCAAGAGCATATATGAGCAAACAATTAAACTAAGTGGGCAGTGAAAGTTAGACTGGGCTTTAGGAACTTGGACTGGGGTCACAAAAATTAGCATATTTGAACCACACAGAAAAAAAAAATGTCTTTGAGCGCTGTAACATGTTTTCTCAAAAGCTTATAAACAAAAAAGCTGTGATGTGGGTTTTGGAATCAAATGCTTACTGATGCTTTTAGTTCAGAAAACTTTAATCTGGGCCCCTACTGCCCGAAAGCACATACACAAATCTACTCCTATTCACCAAAGTGGGGTGAAGGTTTGTCATCGGCCTCTTAAGACTTTCACTGCAGGAAACAAACCACAGTAGGGAAAAAAAAAAGCAAACAGATGTAGCCTTGAGACTTGGAAAATTTAGATAACTGGTCAGAATATATTTTAAAATACATTTAAAATAAAAAAGAAAGTAAAATTCAGATGAATTGAAATTATTGAAAACATGATATTAAAAGATCAGGTTAATGAAAACAGGAATTAAATGCAGATTCAGACTCCCAAGGAAAGTTGTACTGAAGGTGCCATGAAGTCAGGTGCCCCTATGGCCTCTTAAAAACTGGGGAAGGGCCTTGCCTGTCCTGTATGAGGTTATCATTTCAGGGGGTTTAAGAATCTGGATGAAAATACCATATGTATATTTCCTTTGAGATATAGTCAGTGTCTGAGAAAAGCCAAGAAAACTGTTTAGACCCTGAGGCTTTCCAACACCTCAGTAAAATCAAAACTTGCCCCCTATGAAAAACAAAAACTCACCTTGCTGAAATCTCACAGAAAAATACATGTCAATATATATTCACAATATCACCTCACAAAGCACAGAAGAAAACCCCTCATCCTAAAAGTTGAGCTCCCTAGTGATGCATTTCTCCATTCAAGCAAGCTGAAACACGTCAGTCAGAGAGGACCAAATGATGGCGCATCCCTGTGGAATCTAAAAAACTCAAACTCCTAGAAAGCAAGTGGTGATTTTCAGGGGCTGCAGGTGGAGGAGATGGGGAAATGTGGGTCAAAGGTACTAACTTTCAGTTATTAAGATGAATAAATTTTAGGGCTCTAATGTCCAGGATGATGACTGTAGTTAACATTATATACATACAGCTATAATGTTCTCAGCATTAGAAAAACAAAATGGCCATTGAAGAGGCAAATATATTAACTAATTTTACTGAGGAAATTGTTTCACCATATACATTGTATCAAGTTTTGTTGTCTATCCCAATCTTACAAAATAAATATTAGTTCTAGCTCAAATCTGAGGGGAAAAAAATTTCAGGAATAAATTTCAGCCACAAAAACAGACATTGTCTCAGGGGTTTCTACCAATGATGGGTTGCCTGCCACCATTACTTCCAGTGTGTCAGTGGAAGGTTTGGGAGGCAATTTAATCCTGGACTGATGTTTAGAGAAGCCAAGGGCAAATACCCTTCGTTTTTCCTCCCGATGTGCTTCATTAGCCAATATTGGGCCCCTCCAATCAGTAGCAGAATCTACAGAAGGCTTTGCCAGCAGTGCTTGTACAGTGACTTACTCCACTTGGGCCTCAATTTTAAATTGGCTTTAGCATCACATGATACAGTTTACTGTTACATATTCTGAAATTGGATACATAGGTTTGTTCAGTAGCTACAAGAGAAAGCTTTGGTTATAAATTATAACTTACTCCAAAATTCCAGTAACTATGTATATCATATGCTCACTTTTTAAGTAATGTTGAACAGACATTGCATATATATTAAAAATAAAAATACACTGTTAAATAATTAAGCCAGTAAAGGAGAACATCTATAGTGACCCCTTCTCTTGTTCTTATAATACTCATAATAATATGGTATTATGAGTCAAAAGCCACGTAGGAGGAAAAATTGAAATAAGAATAAACCGTAGATGTTAGGAAGGTGTAATTATCACTATTCCCTACTAGTGACAAATGCACCATAATGAAATGTCTACTAAGAAATGATCATACTGTAATGTGATCAACAACGTATTTGGGAATAAGAATCAAGGTCTGGGGCTTCCCTGGTGGCACAAGGGGTTAAACACAGCACTGCAAAGCTATCCGTTTGATACCCAGCCAGGGAGCTACCCACATGGCACAGCAGACCTCTCCTGTCTTGCCCACTGCTCCCCTCAGCAGTGTATTTCAGTGGATCTTCCTGTTCTGTTCCCCCCTCTGTCTCTGGTGAATCTTCTCACCTCCCACACCTCTGCCCTAGTCCTTGTATGCATAAATAAATAAATATTTTTAAAAAAAGAATCATAGTTTGGGTCTAAACCAGGGTCAGAACATAAGGGAGTTTTAAAGGATTTAAAAAATTAGAGGATTTAAGCAGGGAATAGTCTATGTTTTGGTATTTTGTTGCAAACTTTAGTATTGGTTGACAGGGATCTTCCAACAAATTTGTGGTGTGGGGTCTTCTATAACAACCAGGAGAGAGACTTCCTATTCCTTTCCTAATTATCAATAAAGACAGCACAGGGTGTCACTCTTCTTTTATAGTCATTGATAAGGAGAGATCAGTAAATGGGTGTCTTTTGTAGCTGCAAACAGAGACTTGAGTTGTGCTGCTTATTTTTCACCTAGAAGTCTCAACAGGACATCTTGGGAACAAAAATGGAGACTTGGGAACAAAAATGAGACATCTTGGGAACAAAAATGGAGTAAGGTCCACAATAACATGTTTTCAACAACAAAATCTAGATTTGAAAGCCATAGAACTCTTATAGTCAAATCTTTCTGTAAACTTTAAAACTATGGTGCTATAAAATTTTATTTAAAAATATGAGCAATATAAATTCATAGCAGTCAGGGCAAACCTTTGTACAAACAAACCTTAGACCATGTCCGATAAATCTCTATCATATAATAAAATGGACACAATGGGATCATTAAGTTACACATCACCAGAGAGAAAAATGCTTTGTATTATGTAGATTCTCAGATATGGAATAACATAAAAATGTCAAGGTGGAAGCAATACACTTGGTTTCTCTTCCTGAGCAAGGGTCTGAACAGTAAATTTTAGGCAGCAGTAACCGACCCTCTAAGACATTCTTATGTTGCACTTTGAATCTCAGAGAAACACTAAATGCCTTCAAGGGATGCAAACCTAACACATGGACACACAGCAGAAGATGAGTAACAGCATCAACCCTGAAGCAGGATGGCTCTTCAGAATGACCCCCTCCTGGTGCCAGTAAAGTATAGTCAATTACTTTTATAATTGCTCCCCCATTAATGTTGGTGTCCTAATGGGATCAAAACCATTACACTTTTCTTTCATCTGTTCTCACATCCTATGAAGTGTTGGGTAAGAGGTATTTGTTTGCTATAAGAAACTCTTTGCAAATTAAAAGGGTCTTGATAATGAGATATAGAATCCCCCAAATTTAGGCTGTTGCGGTTTGCTTTTGTCAATTTACAGACAGTCAGAGGAAGGAAAGACTGATTGTTCAAAACTTGCCTTCAAAGCATTAAGGAATCTTCCTACCATTTTTGGCAGAATGATAAAAATAAAGGGTCAACTCTTTTAAAGTCAAAGTTGTTTGACACCCTCTTCATTCTGTGCAGGGCAACATGATATGTGCCGCATTCTGTAGACACAGGACACCTATCTGATGACAAATGCTTCCATTTAGCACTGTCCTTTGCTGATTTCATGTGCAGGGGAGTCAATTGCATAAAGTGATAGACTATTTTAGGAGGTATTTACAATTTGGAAAATTAAGAACATACCTAGCTTCTAACTATATCTTGTCAAAATTTCAAAATATTTCTTTAAACTCACTTACTGCATTCAGGGAAATTCAATTTTGTGCTTTAAATCAGAATCCCAGAAATGAATTATTCCCACATACAAATGCCTTTCAAATCATACCAGAGTGTTCAAGGTAATGTTTCAGCTGATTTTGACGGGATCCACACCTGATTTTCAATGCTTCTTGCAAACTGGAATGCAGAAAGGAGTAAGAAGATGTGCTGTCATCTCTGATTCCTTTCTGTGAAAAATGCTGATTAAAGCAGTGGGTCAGATCTTGCAATGTCAAAGATGTGCCGTTTCTTGCCTTGGTAACAATAATGTGCGGCAGGCGGCTACATCAGTACAAATCTGACAGCTGCCAGGAAAGGGCAAAAAAACCACATGCTGACAAGATTTCCACTCTCTGAGTATGATGATGAAGACCTGAGGAGAATAAGCATGTTACTGATGAGAGCTGAGCTGCCGTAATAGAAGCGAATGCTAATCAGACAGAGTTACCTTGTTCAATGCATGGCCAGTATCTTAAATATCCCTGTGGATCTTATTTTCTAATTGGGGATGATGGGTATGAGGGTGCATTCTGAAAGAAGGAATCCTACTGCGTTCACCTTTTCTTCTGGGGTAAAACATAAATTTCCCACCAATCTTATATTGGATATATTCGTTCCATTTTCAATTTCATTTTTCTACAATGTGTAAATTTTAATAGTATCATAATTATATAGTAATGACACTGCTTTTTGAATAATGATGCTTGACCAGAAGACTTTTTCCTCTTTAAATTATTCCCCTGTTTATCACAAAGAAATTGTGTTTCTCATTGATTTTTATGAAATATGAAATGTATTTGCTTTCATATTTACATCATTAGAGCCAGTCATCACAAAACTTAATGTTTGAGTGATTTATTTTATAATCACATCCCTACTAACTCCTGGTATACTATGCCACTGTTCAAAATGAATTTATATAGAAAATTCAAATGACTGAAACTTTGTCTTTAAATAATAACTTTTGCAAATGTTTACTTATTACACATTAGGATTAACTTCACCCTTTTAAGAAGACATGAATTGTCTGAAGTGGTGATAATTGAGTCCACAATGAATCATTTTACATGAGAATGATCCTTCTCAAGCTGGAGGATTTTGCCCGCATTTAGATTCTATGCTTTGTGATAGAATAAACTGAATTTGGGAAATAAAAAAAACAACAGCAAAACATAAGACTGATGTGAGGTCACAGCACAGCCAGGGAGCTCAAACATCCTCCCTGGTAAGTGTTCTTGCTTTGTTCCCCGAGGTCTCCATGGTCACCATTTCAAATTGTTACAGGGCACCCCCGATATAAAATGGGTTACCTGACTGTGGGTCCTCATAATGGACTATTTTCCAGTAAGGGAAAACTGTCATACTGGACATTCATGGACAATGCTGCAGACTAATTGTCGCTTCTCTTACCTACATTGTAACCCTGAAAAAAAGACTGTCTCTTAAGACTACTCCCTGAGATCTGTGCCACCATAGATATGGTGGAATAAAAATTAAAAGGGGGGATTGTAACAGGGTGACCCCCAGGAAAGGGGGAGGTTCCAGGTGTCCTGCCCCACCCAAAGGAGGGTGCAGCTGAGCAGAGAGAGAAGCTGGAGAGGAGACTGAGGAAGGAAGGAAGCTGGCAGCAAGCCAAGAGCTTTGAAGCCAAGAGAGAGGGATCCAAAGCATTTGTGTCTGATTTTATACCAAACCTGGCAGCTTAACTCCACCCTCAAGTACCAGCAACCCTCCCTTTGGTGATGATGAGATTTGCCATTTCCAGTGTCTTGATGGCTTTGGTCTGGAGTGGGGGTGGAGTCCACAAAGCCTGTATGGAATTAGCTCAGGACATCCTCTCCTGCTAACAAAATCACCTTGCCAATTTTCTTATTGGGCTATTTTTTTTCTATTTATTCTTTCTCTCATATTAGTAGAATTTTCTGTTTTTTTGTTTTTTCACTTTCATTAACAAACAAGAATATTGATTTTACTCTCAGTGCAAGTGTGGTGAGGCTGAATTTTGAAGTGTTAAATTTAGGAAAGTTTTTTTGAAATATGTCTATATAAAATGGCAAAATGATATGGGAGAGATGGGCTAAATATCCTCAAATCATCTATAGATTTTTACTTCCATCATATCTTGTGCCTATTCCCTGATTTATATATCTCAAAGGAGAACAAAAACTCTTGTAATTTTTAACATTAGTACATGATTCCATTGAATTTGTGTACATCTTTACTGTATTACTCTCAAAATTATTTGTCTATAACTCTTTCCCATCACACTGCCCTCCTTAAAGACAGGAAATATTTATTCTGATGGCCCAACACCTTGCAAAATAGCTGATAATAAATGCATTAGATTGTGATCAGATACTGTCTTAGAAAGCACCCTAGAAGTGACTGTACAATTGCTTACTTTGCATCCTAAACACACACATTTACTCTGTGTAATGCTCTTGTATTTGTAGATAGCACTTTTTTATGGATTTAGCATTATTTTAACATTGGAGATCTCAGCTCAATCCCTAATTGTTTCCAAAGACTTTTACAGTTAAAAATATTGTTTTTGTCAGATGAAGTTTTTCACAGTCCACGGCCTGGATAAATTATGCACGAAGAAGTGGCATCAAGATGTTAGGACCCAAGGACATGTTTGGTGCACTCACCACAACACTGACTTTCAAAGATTTGTTCAAGTTAATGTATCCTAATTTTTGACATGCACACACATGGAAGTGTGAACACGCATGTGACAAGCCATACAGAATGTCAAATCTAAGCAAAATACTATGATTTAGAAACATAAAACAGAATAAGTACAATAGGGGTAAATTAATAAGTAGGACATTATTAATATTCCAGCAAAACCTTTTGTAAGATACTGTATTTGAAAATACTAAATAAAATGATGACAAATGATGCAAATCTGAAATTATCACTAGGTTGATTTTTAGTTCCTGAGAGCTTGCATAAATGTGCTTTCTTTCTGTAGGCATTCCAAGCACTCAGTAGCATCTTTGCAACACGAACTTTCAGCCTTAATCTGAGTACTTCCTTGTGAATTTCTGATGTGCCAATCATCCTGGCATATCCATTGTTAACATGGGGTGTAGATATTTATCTCCATGTATTTAGGTTATTTCCTCAAGTTTTTTTTTTTTTCTACTCGAAAGTTTTCATCCTGACCAGTTTCTCCCCTTCATTCAGATAAACTTTCAGAAGAGCATCCCTCCAAGACCATCTTAAAAAACACTTTCCCTTTGAATATTTATCTTCAAATTCCCCCATACAATCCATTTATCTTTAGACCCTCATCTTCATTTAAGTTCCCAATTATTTCTCATTCTAGTTTAAAAGCAAAACTTTTGAATGTAAGACAAGAAAAATATAGTGAAAATCCTGAGCATTTTCTCTCTTTACCAAAAATAATCTTTTCCAGATGAAACTTTCCAATTATCTCCTATTATTCACAGGCATTTTATGCATGTCTAAGCCAATACATAAAACTTTTTCTCTTTTCTCTTTATGCAAGTTGTAGCATGTTATACATGCTTTCTTTGCTTTTTTAAAAACTTAACAGTGAATAATGAAAATGTTCTATGTAGCTACCTAACTGGTTTCTCCATAATTTTATATGACTGTAGATTGTTTTATTTCTTCTTTACTAATCTCTTGATAATCATTTCCAGTACAGTATTACAATGAAAACTTAAAAAAAACTGTTTTGTTATATCATCGAAATATGGGTAATATATAGGACAAAATCGTAGAAGTAAAAGTGCTGACTAAATCTGTATTTGCATTTGCTATTAATGTTATTAGAAAGCATACTTTATTCAATTTGAATCAAACAAATCATGATTGGATTTCAAAAAGAATAAGATAAAAGCATAAAAAACATATTTATGCCCTAACATATTGCTACAGCCACTGTTTTCCTTTCTAGAGACAATACTAGGTTATTAGATCCTTTCAGGGACAGTGCATACATCTGTACATATATAGGGAGAAGTTCTATTTGGGCCTGAGTTTTATTTTTTATTCCACTGTGATTAGAAAGCTCTTGCTGAGAATTTGATAACAAAATAGCACCATGTTTCAGAGTCACCACTATAGTCAGGTACAGTCCAGTGTTTTATCTTTAAGATTAAAATAGCAGTCTTATTTATTTTTACTATAATTTCAATTGTCATTGGAAGCATAAAATGTCCTTGTACTGTTCCTTGCCAAAGACTTTTTTTCTTACTTCAATTTGTAATACTTGACTTTTTTATATGTGTTGTACAGTTTTCTCAAATATCTTATTCAGTATTTAATTTGATCTAAACAAATTTGTTTAGATATGATTATAAATGGATTTAAATAAATATGATTATAAATGGAGTATATAATGGTAGCATGTTCTCAGAAATTATGTTTTACAGTTTGTTAGAAATATGTCTGACGGTAGTAGTGGTGGTATTTGATAAACAATACAGATAAGGACTAATAAAATCCTATATCTTCCTGTGGTTCAGTTTTTACAGTGGAGTACAGGATCATAAAATTTAAAAATCTACTAACGCAGGGCCTCCCCTGGTGGTGCAGCGGTTGAGCGCTGGGATGCAAAGCTGCCTGCAGCCTCTGCAGCACCGGTTCCATCCCAGGCCACCTGTCGAGGGTCCCATATGGCGCGCAGAACTCTCCTGCCACGCTCGCTGCTCCCCTCAGCAGTGTATTTTGTCAGTCTGCCTGTTCTGCTCCCCACTCTGGCTCTGGTGAATTCTCTCACCCTCCCGCGCTTCTGACTGTACCCAGTGCTTGTATGAATAAATAAATAAATCTTTAAAAAATAAATAAAATAAATAAAAATCTACTAAAGCACATATGGATTTTTCCTGCATTTTCCTAACTTATCACTAAGAGAAGATTATTTCCTTTCCCATAATCTTCGGAGATCTTGAAATGAGCTCATTGTTTTCATCTACCTTCATTTTATTGGCCACCTTGCTTGTGCCTTCTTGTGCAAAACTATTCTGGTTATGACTTCTTTTTTGGAATAGGTTGATTAAATTATAGACTCTTATTCTGAATCGCTTGACTACTGTCAAAACATATTTGTGTCAAGGTTTCAATCCCTGTCATAATTTGAGAAGCCTTGATTAGTTCACTTTGAAGACTCTTTCTATAATGAGAGCATTTCTTAGCATCTTGACCTTTCAGATCATTTATATCAAGACTAATATATCAGAACTTTATATTTTAATGAATGCACAGTTGGGATTAGTTTCCATCTCCTATTTATACTCTAAAACATGCTACTTTTGATAACTTACTTCTCTCTAATTAGTTCTTCTATTCAGACAATAAAGGGGAAATAATGCAATTATTGATACATTTTATTATTAATATATTAGAATTTATAAATGTATAATGATTTATTAACACATTTATAAGAATATAAGCTATATTTAAGTTATGAAGCATAATGATAGACTTAATATTAGTCATCATGAACTCAAGATAAAAATTAAGAAATATACTATTAGAAATTCCATTTAGCTACCTGTGTACTCCTTCCCAAGCCAATCTTCTCCAGGCTGGCCTGACAGGAAGCATTCTATTGGATTCCATAGCTTTCCTTTGTTTGTTTTGTTTTAGTTTTTTTTTTTTTTTAAGATTTATTTATTTATACAAGCACTGGGTACAGTCAGACGCACGTGAAGGTGAGAGAATTCACCAGAGCCAGAGCGGGGAGCAGAACAGGCAGACAGATGAAATACACTGCTGAGGGGAGCAGCGGGCGTGGCAGGAGAAGTCTGTCATGCCATGTGGAACCCTCACCAGTGGCTGGGGATGGAACCGGCGCTGCAGAGGCTGCGGGCAGCTTTGTAGCCCAGCTCTCAACTGCTGTGCCACCGGGGAGGCCCTGTTTTGTTTTAGTTTTTTCAAACTATATATCCCTAAATGTTATATTGTTCAGTTTTTGTATTTCTGAGTGTCATTCTGTTGTATGTAACCTCCTGAAAATTTTATTTGATATTCCACAACATTGTGCACTTTATCTTCCTTGTACATACTGCTATTGTTGTTTTACTTTCTCTGCTGAATAATGTTCTATTATGTGAGTACACAGAGTGCATGTTACCACTGTGTACAGCCCCTGGCTACTATCTAGGAGCCTTCCTAAGCATGGCTGTCTCTACAGGTGAATGACCTTTTCTGTGAGAGGGGATTTCTATCCTTAGAGAATAGTATGTGCTCACATTCAAGTTTGTGAACTTAATACAAATTGTTTTCCAGAGTATAGTCAAAAATTTACTCTCACATGAATAATTATGAAGAATTTCAATAGACTGTTTTCTCATCTATGGTTGGTATGGTTTTACTTTACTATTTTTGCCAAATTAGTAATTATAAAAAATATTTTTCTGTTATCTTACTTTGAAATTTCCATTGTAGGAAATAATTAATATTCTTTAGTATAGTTGTTGATCCCACATGTTCTCTTTTGTGAGTGTCTGGCTATTTTACTTTTTTACCCCTGTCATTTCTAGACAGGGGACTGTCTAGAACTATAGTTTCTAGTTAGTATAATTTGTTTAATAATATGAAAACATGGTTTACCAGTTATTAACTAATGTTTGCATTTTTTTCTCTCAAGGTGAACAGTGGATCTGTAATTTTAATATATCAATGATTCAATATTGTGTTATGGCTAGTATATTTCAAATACTCTTAGAAATTGTTCTATTCTCAACATGATGATGAAACATTCTTTTTCATATTCTCATATAATTAGAATTTCTCTTTCATATGTTACTTGAATCCACATGACAGTCATTTTAGAAATGGTTTGGAATAAATATTAAATTGATTATTTTTATGTAGATAACAATTTGTCCTAATACCAATCATAATTAAGTCCACCCTTTACTAACAGAGTTGCATAGTACCCCTGCCATAGGTTGTTTTCTTACATTTAGCTTTCACATACCAGACGTGATTAAAAAGAATTCTTGATATGTATTAGAAAATATACTCTCCAACATCCATTATTCTTATTCTGAAGTGACTTTACTATTCAAGAACATTTACCTGTCTACTTAATTTTTAATATGGGATACTCTCATTCTTTTCAAGTTCTTTTTGAGGTTTTAATGGCAATATATTGAATCCACAAATTGTAGAAAAAAGTTGGCAGTATATTCCAATTCATTAAAATATTATATTTTTTCTTTTTAAAGTCTACTTTATATAATTCAATAATACTTTGTCATAGTACATGTTCAAATTTTCTACTTCTTTTGTAGAGAATACTTCAGAAGTATGTATTTTTAATACATGGCATTTCTTTTTGAAAATTAATATTTGTGACATTTTTATAATAAAGGACTTGTATTTTATTCTTTGATATTTTATTCATTTCATTAAAATGGATTTTAATTCTAAAAAATGTTTCATATTATTTTGTGCTTATCTTGTTGAAAATTATCTCCTCTAATTTCATTAAATATAGTCAAATATTTATCTTTAAGTGTTTTTAGAAAAATTTCCCTTAATTAAAAATGATTTTAAATATTTTTAAATGCACATTTTTCTTAATTCATATTTTCAGTGAGTGTTGGTCAAAGGATTATGATTTATTAGATTTTAATTGAGTAATAATTGACATATGTATGACATTATATTAGTTTTAGGTACCCAACATGATGATTTAGTATTTATATATATTGAAAATATCACCACAATAAATTAACATCTGTGTTATAGTTACACATTTTTTCTTTTGATGGGACCTTTTATTTTTTTAAAGATTTATTTATTTAGGCTTAGAAGAACTGGGGTACAGGCCAGAGGTGTGGGAGGTGAGAGGATTCACCAGGGACAGAGTGGGGAATGGAACAGGCAGATCAACTGAAATACACTGCTGAGGGGAGCAGTGGGCAAGTCAGGAGAGGCCTGCTGTGCCATGTATGTAGCTCCCTGGCCAGGGGTCGAATTCATGCTGCAGAGGCGGCCGACAGCTTCATAGGTTTCGTCTTAACCCCTTGTGCCACCAGGGAGGCCCTGTGATGGGAACTTTCAAGGTCTGCTCTTAGCAACTTTCAAATATTCATTATGGTATTGTTCACTATAGTCATCATGTTATATAATCAGTATTTATTTTATATTTATTATTTATTTACATTCTGATGCCCTTCATCAGTTTTTCCTCCCAGCCACCTATGGCAACCTCCAATTTGGTTTCTGTTTTTCTGAACTTGTTGTGCCTATTTTTGAATTTCACAGATAAGTGAGATCATATGGTATTTGTCTTCTGTATGATATATAAATATATATATATTTAAAAAGTAAAATTATGAAATTTATCAAAAGGGAAGAGAAGAAGGACAAAAGCAATTATCAACTATGAAGTTATGACATTCCTATGGCGTTTTTCCTTCTTGCCTGTGAATGTTTTGTAGACCCTTTGCATATCTTCAAAATGCTTTTGGATTCTGTTTATTTTACCCAACATTATTTCATACATTTTTTACTTCATCAGACAATTCTTATTAAAGTTAAATCATTATCCATTTTTCTTAAAGAACATCATAAATGATGACTAAAGTTTCCAAATTTATTCAATTAGAATTTTCACTTGATATTGAAAATTGTTGACTACAAAGATTTTCTCCTATTTCAGATCATTTCCCAAGTAGGATTTTATGTTGTGTACTGGCCAATTGTTTTTCAGAATCTTAGAATGATTTAGACATGCCCTATTTACGAATAAGTATGCCTACCTGCAAACATTCTGCATGTGTTCAGCTTTTATAAAAAAAGTATCTACAGACAGACCTCATTTTACTGTACTTCACTTTATTGAACATTTCTTTTTACAAACTGCAAGTTTGTGGCAAGCCTGCATTGAACATTTTTCCAGCAGCACGTGCTCATGTCATGACTGTCACATTTAATTAAGGCATGTACTTTTTTTAGAAATAATTCCTTTGCACCCTTAATAGAATATAGTATAATGTCATCATAATTTCTGTATACACTGGGAAACAAAAAAAGAGTGTGTGACTCACATTATTGCAATGCTTGCTTTATAGCTCTGATCTGAATCTCTGCACTCTCGCTATGGTGTGCCTGTAGCAAAGTTGTTTGCTCACACCGAGGTGCATGACTTCCTGTAAGATTGTTTTCACATGTGCGAGTGCAGTTACATGCATGAACTTCCACCCTCTCACTACACACAGACATCTTCCAGTGGTTTCCTCAAGCAGAGAAAGCTCTTATCGTGACTGACCTATAGGTTTAGCATGGGAGTTCTGAGCTCACACTCTCCTTTGCATAGATGCTGACATCTATAAGATCCAGACAGTGGGGGCATTCCTTCCAGATGAGTTATAGTTCAAATTACAACACATTTAACAAATATTTACATGCTGCTCAACACATGCCAGATGCTGCTCTTAGGGCCTCTCAAGTATTAATACTGATAATTCCCACAGTGACTTTATGATTGTCGTTTATGATTATCATCCCCATTTTATAAATTAGGGAATCTGAAACATAGAAACAGAGGGTCTAAGAGACATGCTTATAACCACATAGGCAGTCCAGGGAAGACCCAGAATATGGACCTGAGTCTGGTCCCGAGTCTAGATTTTTAACCACTGCTTCACGTTAAAACACCTAAGATTTATCAGTGCTTTCTTTGAAACAAGCATTGTATTAAAAGTTTTTCTTCTGGATTAAATTAATAGTTACGAAACTATTATTATGTGCTGTCCTCTAATTGGTAAATAACAAAGGTAGGACCTTGTGAACTATGAAATATAGATAGAATGGTGCAATCTGGTTCTGAAGCCAAGTCTCTGATGCCACAAAATACATTTACAAATATGTTTTGACATTCTTCTCTAAGGAACTAAATCAGATGTTCCCTGCAGCTTCAAGGCAGCCACTGGCAGGCTGCCATTCTTCTGATGCTGAGATGATGGTTTTGAAGGAACTCACAAAATAGCTGATATTTTTGAGCAACTTCTTCCCTCTACCCAAATGACCAAGATGCCCACAACACTATGCTCTTATGGTGTACATGTATATCTCTCAATTGCAGAAATGAGCCACAGTGAGAAATTTCCAAAATATTGGTTATTTTGTGTTGTTCTTCACACATTTTTGATGACCAAGCCCTGCCTTCCTCATTGAAGACTATCTGATGTCTTGTGGAACACAGTAGGTACACAGTTGATTCTTGCAGACAAAATGAATACCTTGTTGTCACTATGTTTTTTTTTTTTTTTTCAAGATTCATTTATTTATACAAGCACTGGGGTATAGGTTAGAGGTGCAGGAGGGTGAGATAATTCACCAGAGACAGAGTAGGGAGCAGAACAGGCAGAAGGACTGAAAACACTGCTGAGGGGAGTAGTGGGCAAGATAGGAGAGGTCTGTCACACCATGTAGATATCTCCTTGGATGTCCAGGAATTGAATCTGCTCTGCAGAGGCTGCAGACAGCTTCACAGCACTGCGCTCAACCCACTGCACCACTGGGGAGGCCCACTATGTTAAGTGTTAGCACTAAACAGGATTATGGTGCTAAACAGACTTTCTAAAATCTAAGTGCTGTGAACTAAATGTTTATGCTCCCCCAATCCCCAATTCCAATCTTGATTCCTAGCACCCAAGGTACTGCTATTAGGTGGCATGGGGTGAGAACACTGCTGCTGCTTTTCTTTTCTTTTCATTTTTTTTTTTTTAAAGATTTATTTATTTATACAAGCACTGGGTACAGTCAGAAACACGGGAGGGTGAGAGAATTCACCAGAGCCAGAGCGGGGAGCAGAACAGGCAGACTGACAAGAAATACACTGCTGAGGGGAGCAGCGGGTGAGGCAGGAGAGGTCTGCGCGCCGTGTGGGACCCTCGCTGGCAGCCAGGGATCCAACCGGCACTGCCGAGGCTGTGGGCAGCTTCACGCTCAACCGCTGCGCCACCAGGGGAGGCCCCTGCTACTTATTTTCTGTATGTGGGATATTATGAGCCAAATGCTCTGTCCCTTGAGGGGAAGCAGAGTATATACCCCCAGAAGCACTATTTTTCCATGTGGAATAATTTAAATTGAAGTCAGTTGAGACTCAGCAGCCTCAGGTAAAGTCTCTAACTTCCCTTAACTGCCTAGACATACCTTAGAAGATAAGTCTGACTAGGAAAAACACTATTACCAAAGAAAACTTCACATCAGAAAGACTTACCTGTGTGGCAGGGCAAACATCTGTTTACCAAACACTTGCTCTCATCTTCCTTTGAATATCTTCCACCCCATTGAAGCATAGACCCCTACCGTTTCCTCCCTTTTCAGGATAGTATATCATCTTTGATTGTTTGACTGCCTTTGAGTCTTTAGGCCTTTGTGTGACTCCTGTATATATAGGATTAAATTTATTTTTCTCTTGTTAATATGTCTTATATTTATTTAATTATAAGACAAAGCAATAAATCTAGAAGGAGAAATAACATTTTTTTTCACTCCCAGACTTTGGTGGCCTACCAAAGGACTTCTAATGAGTGGACACATGCACTTGGGGACTGCTGCAATGGGAGATCCTGAAATCACTGAAGGAGGTAAGAATTCTTATCACCCTCCTGCCTTTCTGTCTGCATGATACCATGGAAACAAGAGTGGTTACAATCTTTTTCCTTCATTCAATTTATATTAACAGAAAAATATATTTGTGTGAATAAGTTTATTGGGTATAGTGACTCTGATAAAGATTTATTACTATTACTCTCCTATTTTATTCATCCTTTTCCTTTCCAAAAGTCATTGTTTTCCTTTGTCTTTGTCTTTTGTGTCTTTGTCACAAGGAGGGAAACTGTAAGGTAGAATTCAGGCATAGCAATCTGTAAGCCTATTGGCACTGACCTCACAAACTGGTAAGTCCACAGTTCTCACCAAGACCAGCATCTGTTAAGATAAACTTTGTTGTGGGTCATGGATATAAAAAAAAAAATCTGATGAGGTTTTCTTTTCATCATGTGCTATGTTTTGAAAGCCTGGTCATGTAACTTGTGGGAATATTCTGTCTAGTCTCTGTCAGCTGGAAGGAGTCTGTAACAGAGGTACATGGATACAAGAAGCAACAAACTCTCTGACAATTATTCCAGCTCTCAGAAGAGTTTGTCATAAAGGGCCCTTGTCCATATGGTACCTTTGTTATTGTCTCCATCTTTGTTGTTCCTCTTAATGCTGAGAAAGTTTAGTTTCAATAGATGCCCCTTGAATCAAGGATTCGAAGGTCCAGGGCTGGAGGAAGCTGATAATCTCATGGGAAATTTAAGACACCATTTTCACTGTACCATTTTTAGTATCTGTGATAACAAGGTCTTTGCTTTCTTAGCTAACTTTGAAATAAACTTATTTGGAGGTTTTGAATCTGCATCATTTGCACCCTGTTTTAATATGTCTCTTGCATCCACAGTTAAGTCATAATATGACCTACTGGTTTGAATTACTATTGAGATTAAATTAAGTCTGTACTCATCAACATACAGATGATGTCTACTTTCAATTGGAAAAGCTTCCATATTTGAAAGAAAATTCCAAAGAATGCCAATTCTAAACAATTGTCTTATTGGGAAATATGGAATGACCAAATTAAACAGAAGACACAAGATGTATTACAGCCTTAGGACTTCCTTTAACAGAGTTAGACTAAGAAAAAAATTGAAGTTGACTTTTAATATAAATTCCCCTTAATAGTTTATTGCAGCACTATTTATAATAGATAAAACCTGGAAACAATCCAAATGCCCAAAAATAGATGACTGGATCAAGAATATGCGGTATATACACACAATGGACTATTACGCCACGATCAGAAAGATAAACTCATGCCATTTGCAGCAACATGGATGGAATTAGAAGGAATTATGCACAATGAAATAAGTCAGAAGGAAAAAGAAAAATATCAGATGGTTTCAGAATAGAGGGGAACCAAATATAACATCAGTGTAAAAAAATAATAACAATACAAAGCACAACAAAGCAAAAATAGACAATTATAAACCAGAGACATCCTGCAGGGGAGGAGGAGGGAGAGGAATTAGAGGGAGGGAGGGAGGCGCACAGGGGACTGAGGTGATGGTGCACGGGTGCATTGGTGAAGGAAATTCTATGGGGCCTACACCTGGGCGGGGGGGCGGGAAGCAAATACTGTTTAAAAATGAACAATGATGTAAAAAATACGAATTTTTATTTAAAAAATCCTGAAGCCATACCAAAAAAAAAAAAAAAAATAGCTGACCCAGTGTCCCCAACAAATTCTTTGGAGGCCAAAGTTTCTTTACCTTCCTCAGAAAAATTCCTCAATTAGACACCTGTTTTAACTTCCATTTCCCTACAAGCTTAATGGAGACCACGCTAGCCTATTTTCTAGGTCCACAATATACAGGTTTCTAGTGTAACTGTGGAAAGCCTGAATGTGAATTTAGTGGAACTGGTAGGGCAATGTGATAGGATTCACTGTACTGTGCCTTACAATTCCTGCTACTTTCCAGGCTTCTGTAATCAGGCTCTGCCAGCCTCCAGCCTTCCTGTGCTATGTTCTTTACAGATATATGCAGGGCCCTCCATGAAAAGAATTCACATCCTGTGGACAACAGCAGATATTTTATATTATAAAGCCTTATCTTCACTTTCAGAATATCCTACCAAATTTAGAGAGGAGTTAAAAATATCACATTCACAATTTCACTCACAGCAACCTTGATTAACTCCTAAGGAGTATTCTCCCCACTCTAGATTAACAGGCAAGTCCGATGACTCCCTGAAGAAAGCCTCACAGAGGGAACAGATGACCAGATTTTTCCCAGGCACTCCTGGGATATTAATCAGGATAATGTATCAGCTGGAGGTCAATATTCAATAGTAGAGGCTTTACCCTGTAGGTAATTTTATGGCGACTATAACCAAAATGAAAATGAACATATTGTGCAAAAATGAAAAATGATGCAAAATGATACAAAAAGACTGAACAAAGCAATAGTAGAGGCTTTACCCTGTAGGTAAATTGATTTAGGTTGAATTGCATACTCAGAAGGAACCATAGGGTGGGGAAGCATTTAAAGACCTTCATTGAATATCGTATACAGTCTTTTTAATGACATACTGCATTAAGCCCTAAAGTTCCAAAACACGGATATTTTTTAAAATTTAAATCTTATTTGCAAATCTCTCTGATATAAATAATAAAATTAAAGTTAACATAGCTAGATAGGCAGATCAATCTCTTGATACCATACAAAAAGTGAACTCTGCCTTCTTGAGATACTAAGAACAACTGTCCTTATCTTGAAAATCTTGCCAAGTCAGAAATGCAGCTCTACAAACAATTCAAAACTCATCTAACTTTATAGTCCCACAAACTTCTCTTATTAATGTCAAAACATTTGTACATATTGTAAATGATCAGGGCATTGGAAAGAGTTGTATTGCTCTAAAGAAAAAGTAAAACTTTAAATAGTAACTATCCTAGTCTTTTTTTTAAGATTTATTTATATATGCATACAAGAGCTGGGGTACAGGCCAGAGGTGTGGGGGTTAGGGTGAGAGGATTCACCAGAGACAGGTGGGGAACAGAACAGGCAGACTGACAAACATACTGCTGAGGGGAGCAGCGGGAGAGTCAGGAGAGGTTTGCTGCGGCATATGAGTAGCTCCCTGGCAGGCCAGGATGGAACTCATACAGAGGCTGCGGATAGTTCCAAGGCTGTGTCTTAACCCCTTGCGCCACCAAGGAGGCCCAGTAACTACCCTAGTCTAATAATATACACATGTAGTTCCAAGATACCTAGGAGAAAAACTTTCATTCTTTCTCTGCCCCTTTAAGATGTAAACCGTATGTTTTTGAAATGTAATTACCCAAGAGATAATGGAAAACATTGCATACTCCCCTAAGGCTGAAGAAAAAAGGGGTGATTTAAAATATAACTAATACAAAAACCACCTTGCCCAGATGTAATCCTCAGCCTCCATAACATTACTTGCCAAGGGCAAATGCAAACCTTAAGTCTTCTCCACAACTGTAAAGCTTTAACCATTTGAATGAACAACTTTTTTTTTTTTTTTAAGATTTATTTATTTATACAAGCACTGGGGTACAGGCCAGAGGTGTGGGAGGGTGAGAGAATTTACCAGAGACAGAGCAGGAAGCAGAATAGGCAAAAGTACAAAAGTACACTGCTGAGGGGAGCAGTGGACAAGACAGAAGAGGTCTGCGGCACCATGTGGGATTCTCCCTGGCCGGCCCCAAATCCACCAGCGCTGCAGAGGCTGCGCACAGCTTCACAGCACCGCGCTCAACCCGGCTGCACCACTGAGGAAGCCCTGAATGTACAACCTTAACCAGGTCCATTGACCAGAGACACAGTTTGGATTAAATTGATTTTTGTAAACCAGTAAAACCAGTACCTCATTCATATTAAATATTTTGGAATGGTATCTCACTGTAGTTTTGATTTGCATTTCCCTGATTACAAGTGATGTTGAATTTTTTTCATATGCCTGTTGGCCTTTTGCATTTCCTCTTTGGAGAAATTTCTTTTTAGCTCTTCTGCCCATTTTTTCACTGGATTGTTTACTTTGTTTTTGTTGAGTCTCATCTGCTCTTTGTAGATTTTTGTGATCAGTCCTTTATCATTAGTGTTGTGTGCAAAAATTTTCTCCCAATCTGTGGGGTGTCTCTTGGTTTTGGCTACTGTCTCTTTTGTTGTACAGAAGCTCTTCATGCTCAGCAAAATAAGCCAGAAAGAAAAAGAAAAATACCGGATGGTCTCACTCATAGCAGGAATTTAGAAAACCTAAATAAGGGACCAGGAAAAAGACTAATTATAATAAAGTAAAAATCAAAAGCAACAAACAACTATAAACCACAGACACACTGGGGGTTGGGGAGGAGGGAGTAGGATCAAAACAAGGGTGGTGGGAATTTGGGAATTTTATGGCGACTATAACCAAGATGAAAATGCACACATTGTGCAAAAATGATAAATGATGTAAAAAATATATAAAATAAAAAAAATTTGGGAGGGAAGCTGTAGTGTTTCTGTGTCTGTACATTCATATGTGTCAATGGAAGTTTTTTTTTAACCTATGTGTGATATTTTTCTACCTCCAGATGATGATACCAAAATTAATTTGTGAAAATCTATTTAGCTTAAAGAAAAATGAGCCTTTATATTAAATATTCCTAAACTCTCAAAAATATAATGTAAACTAATTCAAATGCTTAAGTTCACATGCTCTGGAATAATCTTTGGTATATAAAATTTAGTTTAGATTTGTTTAATTAAAACAGATATGTCTCCAGATTTATCAAGATTAAATATAATGAAGACATGCAACTTTTATTCTACCTGGGCTATTATTCAAATGAATTGATATTATCTCTGTTATAAAATTTTCAGCAGGAAAAATAACTTAAGATGATAACAAGCTGTTGACTGTCTCATGAAATTTTTATAAGCAATCTAAATATGATTGTTAAGGCTAAATAAATGTGAGAATAAAAGCTTACAATTGAATGAATTTTTCAACAATAAATGTTTTATAGTGTATCTACTTAACTGTTTCCCAATTTTATTTATTTATTTATTTATTTATTTATTTATTTATTTATTTTTTGGTAACTTGCACCTTGGAGTTTTGCTAAGTTAAGTGATGGGAATTCATTAGCTATCCAGATCATTTGTAAATAAGACAGGATACTGAAACATTAATCATTGGACATAGGTTTATTCACATTGGCTTCTTTTGCAGAGAAACTAAATATAATTGGATCTGTTATTAAAAATGCCCCAAGCCATATCAAAATAAGTTGGACTACATAAAAGCATATACTTTTAAAAATTATAAAATGTATTCAATTTCCTATATATAGATTGGTGGTTAAACAGTTCACACTTAGTGGTTTAGTTTCAACTAGAAATTAAGGTTTCTAAGAGTTAAGAATTCTAACAT
The DNA here is from genome assembly GCF_014898055.3 of Talpa occidentalis. Classification (NCBI taxonomy): domain Eukaryota; kingdom Metazoa; phylum Chordata; class Mammalia; order Eulipotyphla; family Talpidae; genus Talpa; species Talpa occidentalis. The sequence continues at coordinate 52,852,985 of NW_023601433.1, forward strand.
AAGTAATTTCAGTTAATAGAAATAACAAGGGAAACAATTTTGTTTGCAAGGAAAGTGGGATTTTTTTTTTTTTTTGGCTAAGAGAAGGAATGAGGTATGAAGATGTGTTTTGTTATGGGATAAAAGTATAAAATCTGGTTGTTTCGTAAGGAAAAATAAGAAACTACAGCATCAGCTAAAGACATAAAAGAGAGAGAAATATGTATGTAGATGATCAAATTAGATAAAGTTGAATGAATTTACTACAAGTGCTTTTAAATAAGCTTTAATATCAATAATGTACTTATATAACAATTTTGTTTTCTTTTATCTGACAAAGGACAAAATACTCTTCAAATATTAGTCTGCTCTTAACAGATTATACATATTTTTTTCCTTTACATACTAGGTAAACTCCATAGATAACAAAGATTTTGTGTTTTATCAAAATAATTTCCTGTCATTTGCATTTTCTTTATCAGGTTTTTGATTTCTCTAGAAAAGTAAGTTCTCTCTATTTAAAAGAACTTAGACTTTGTTATTTTTTTATATCTACATAACTTTGTTTTGTTCTTTAATTTAAAGATAACTTCTTCCCTTTTTTTTTTAATTGAGATAAGATTGGCTTATAATACAATGTGATTCAGAGGTACCAGATCACACCACTTTAGAATGTGGTGAAGTCTACAGGTGACCTTGTGGTTGGTGTGATGTGTGACTTATTATATTTTCTTGAAGAGTGTTTGACATTGTGATTAAATGAATAATTATATATTATTTCACAATGACCTGAGTCTATTTAATAAAGTGCTTTGAAACTTTCAATATTTTTCACAACATTCAAAAAATCAATTTCTAAATGAATTTGTTTTGATTTCAAGCAAAGTTTGGGATTTCCCAGAAAGCCCTGGAATAGCTCAAAAAATTTGTCCTCTCTTTTTATGTGGAGAGAGATGGTCAAGTAATTAGATTTATGTGTTAAATTACATGGGAAGAACTGTTAAATAGAAGTGATGTTAAAACTTTTTTGGGTTGTTTTTGTACCAGTGTACAGTATTAATGTGTGCCCCAGATTTTGTGTAAAGTTCCTTAAAGATTTACTTGTAACATAAAGCATAATTCCAGTTATCATTTTAAAATGTAGTGTCACAGAAACAACTAAGCTTTTTTCCAATTTGATAATAATAAACTCTCATCAGATCTTTAGCCATGGGCATTTTTAAGCCTTGTGTCATTTCAGGCAGTTTTTTTTTTTTTTTTAATCTAATGTTTCTGGAAAAATACTTGTCTTCAAAGGGATTCATGGAAAGAACCTTGAGCCGTACACATTTCTAACTTTCAGACACTGACTAAATTTCCAGAACTCTAATGAATTTAGAACTCAATTGGAACTGATGACATAAAACTGCTAAAGATCAAGATTCACAATGGTTAATTATATGGCACTGAATGAAATGAGCAAAGGGATTATAATTTATAATTTTTATTGTCGTTGTTTAGACACCACAGGGTCTTTTTTTTTTTTTTTTTTTTTTTTTTGGCCAGGTTTAAAGGAACTATCTTAGACTAGCAGCAATTTGGCAAAATATACATTAGTGTAAAAAGACGGATTGTTTCTCTTCCAATTTCCTATTTATCCAGGATTAAGAAACTCTCAGTGAATTGTTAGATCATATGACAGTTTCATTTAGAATTTGTTAAGGACACTCCGTTGTGATGGCACCAAGCTACATTCCCAACAACAGCACAGGACAGCTCCTCTTTCTTCAATTCCTAGCCCAATCTTAACTTTTTTTGTGTCTTCTTTTTAATATAAGTCATTCACATAGGTGTGAGGTAAAATCTAATTAGGGTTGTGATTTTTTGTTTCCTTAAGGATAAATAATGGGCATTTTTTTTTATGTGTCTGTTGACCATCTGTGTATCTTTTTTTTAGTGAAATGTCTATTTAGATGCTTTGCCCATGTTTTATTCAGTTTGGCTGATTTTTTGTTTTTGTATGTTAGCCCTATATTTTGTTTATTTGTTTTAGATATTGACCCCTTGTCTGATACCTGACTTGCAAATGTCTCCCTCCATTCACTAGGGCATGTTTTCACTTTGATTATAGCTTCTTTCACTGGAGTTGAAGGACTGTGGTGCCAGGTGTTGGGCACAACCCTTCCCCCACTTTCCAGGAATAAGTTCTCCATCTTAGAGATCTCTTTCCTGCCGCACCTCATTGCCTTGGAGTGAAGTTTCTTCCTTGGGAAGAATGTGTCTGTCTCTCCTACCCATCTTGCTGCTGACATTTTATCCCTTGTTGTGGAAATTATTTTCATCTAATTTCAGATGAATATGGAATAATCCTTATTTCCTTGCATTTTTGTGTTCCTGAAAGGAGGTGAGTGCAATTTCTTTCTGTTCTACTGGACTGAAATTCCCTCTCTTGCTTCTTTTACATGTCAGATCTCTAACCATGGCTCTTTTAAAGTCTTTTGTCTTGCTTTAGCTACTGTCTTATTCTGATACTTCTGGAAATGTCTTCATCCTCAGAGATGTTCATAGAAAGTATGTCTGACAGGTGCAGGTTTATGATAACTTTATGATAATAAAATCAAATGGTAAGATTTCCAGAATTATTGGGGGAAAAATGGATTTGAATGAAATAGTATTAATTATATCGGACTGAATGAAATGAGGAAAAGGATGATTATAATTGTTATGAAGTTTTACTTAAAATATCCCCCCCAATTCAATGAAAATATTTTCTCTTAAGCTATAAAAAATTTGATAAAATATAATTTTGTGAACAAAAATGAAATGATTAACTTTTCCCCCTACCTAATCCCTCCAGAATTTGAAAACTTAAATCTCTATTTTTCTAAAGCTTGATATAAACTTCAGAAATAATCACAGCACTTCATGTGTGGAAACTTTTCATTCAGTTGTTCTGTGGGCCAATCAGATAGCCAGAGATATTCAAGCTGCAAACCAGGAATATCTGTCCTATTGCCAGTGCCACCTTCCCTCTATTTGAAAATGCTTTTAGCCTGATAACCAGAAATCTTCTCAATTGGTTACCCTCAGAACTCAGAAACTGGGATTATAGTCTGTTCCAATAATTAACTATTGTTTTTCTTTTGTTTATATGGAAATGCCTCATTAAATACTGGATTGCTCAATACAAGCCTAAATTTTGGAGCCCACTTTTGCTAAAATGAGTTTAATGAAACTCACCCAATTCTCAGGACTAAGAGACTGGTTCAATGAGATAAATTATCTACCAACTCTGTTTTTGTACAATTAAACTTCTCAAAGTTTCAAAGGTGACACTTGGGGGTAGAGAATACAGACCCTAAACATGCTAATTTGCCTGGGGTTTATTTTGAGCTAGAGAAAGTTAGGATCTAGAAATCTCAGAAAGTGTTATCTCACTGATCTGTTAGTGATTTAAAAGAATTTCTATTGGGGGCCTGTTACAGGAAGAAAATTTGTACCAAAGAACACTTCTTATAACAGAAAGACTTATCTCAGTGGCATGACAGACATTTGTCTAATCAACAAATGACTTGAGGGCCTCCCTGGTGGCGCAGCGGTTGAGCACTGGGCTGAGAAGCTGCCCGCAGCCTTTGAAGTGCCGGATCAATCCCCGGCCACTGGCGAGGGTCCCACATGGCATGACAGACCTCTCCTGCCGCCCCTGCTGCTCCCCTCAGCAGTGTACTTCTTCAGTCTGCCTGTTCTGCTCCCTGCTCTGGCTCTGGTGAATTCTGTCACCCTCCCGTGCTTCTGACTATACCCAGTGCTTGTATAAGTAAATAAATAAATCTTAAAAAAAAAAATAAAATAAATAAACAGAGGAATATTAAAAATTTTAGCAGTAATACTGAAACTTTGGAATGGCTGATCAATATTTTAGTTGCCTCAAGAACCAAAGCTGCTCTAGGTGATAAGAAAAATTGAGCATTCAGATCAATAAAAAGTGAAAAAAAAAATCCTATAAAAGTTGTGGAACTAGGACAGTATTTCAACCACTATTAATGTCATAGTTTGATTCTTTTAAATTTATGATTCTTCAATTTTATAATTGCACAAAACTTTGTAAAGATCCTCTCATTTTTTCTTATATATATGATTGCTGTCGAACTATTGTGTACCACTTATAGTCATAACCTTTATTTAAATATAATTTTTTAAAATATTCTTCAATACTTGAAATGACCACATTAAGGCACTGAATGAAAACTTGCTTTGATTTTCACTTAATTACTGTCAATATTTTAAAAAGATAAATACAAGAGTCTTTAAATTTTGTATGGATTTTTAATTTTATCAGTTGCAGTTCTCAGAAAGGGGTATTTAGAGAATGATCTGTATTCCACAGGAATTCATTTGGGAAAATAAATACTAAGAAAGAGATGAGTGCTATTTGCCCTAAGAATCAATGGAAAGAGACCAAGTTCAGATAGGTCATCTGGGAAGACAATAAGCCAAAGGCTGATCTGGAAGCATTGGGCATGGAGACTCCAAACAACCTTAAATCAATTTTTTTTTTCCCCCCAAAGGACACTTAAAGGAAAAACACATGTGATGGTATGTTTACATTTTATAATCTCTGTAAGACTTGAAATAGGCTGTATTTTTCCATCCAAAAGTTTTTTGGGCTTTTTGTTGCTGTCCCCCAACCCCAGCCAACAATCAATAAACACCTATAATGTGGAAGCAAACCCCAAACTGAATCAGCTTGCAGAGTTGTGTGGAGAGTTCCCCAAAGACTGTATTCTTTAATATCAGCCATTTGGAGAAATAAACATGGGTAGATGTAAGTCTTTTGTGATTCTTTTTTTTCCTAGAGCAAAATAACTTTTTCAGAAACTCCAGAAATAACAAGCAGGTGTCAGTTATATGGGGAATCTAGAAAAACAAAAAGGGTCAGAAAAAACAAACTGAAAAACTAACACTTTTTTAAGTGTGAAATTGTGTGGCAGTGGAGACGGTGAAGGAGGAACCAGAATGAAGAAGGGAGGAGCACAAGTTTCTGTGGTGGTGGGTGCACTGGGGCAATGGTCCCTGAAAGGGAATCCTAAACTTCTGTAATATAAGCAACAATATAAATCAATATTAACTCAATAAAAAATTTTAAAAATAATATAATTCATAAAAAAATATGATTGAGGAATAGACCAGGTGACACAGCTCTGTTTTTAAGAAACTTTTCAAGTGACAAATCTAAGTTTTAATTTTTTTACATTGTTGTTCATTTATAAACAATATTTGCATCCCCCCACCCCCTCAGGTGTAGTCCCCATAGAATTTCCTTCCCCAATGTACCTGTGCACCATCACCTCTAATTTTAGAAAGTCAAAATTTACAATAATGATTGTCCACATGTGCTATTTTGCACAAGAGTGCCTGGCCACACTTTTTTTAATTTAAATTTTATTTTTATATTCCCCATATAATTACAACCCCCTTATTTTTACCCCAATCCTTCCTTTCCCCACCCCCAGCCCCCCATAGAGTGTCTCTTGTTCATAGTTGTTTGTTGATTTTGATATTTTCTTTCTTATAGTTATTCTTTTTCCTTGTCCCTTATTTAAGTTTTCTAGATTCCTGCTATGAGTGATTACAAGTGATGTTGAACATTTTTTCATATGCCAGTTGGCCATTTACATTTCCTCTTCAGAGAAATTTCTTTTTAGATCTTCTGCCCATTTTTTGACTGGATTATTTTCTTTGTTTTTGTTGAGTCTCATCAGCTCTTTGTAGATTTTTGTGATCAGTCCTTTATCATTAGTGTTGTGTGCAAAAATTTTCTCCCAGTTGGTGGGGTTTCTCTTTGTTTTTGTTATTGTCTCTTTTGCTGTGCAGAAGGTCTTTAATTTGATGTAGTCCCAGCTGTTGATCTTTGCCTTCACTATCACTGCTTTGGGTGATGTATCTGTAAAGATGTCTTTGATGTGTATATCATGTAGTGTTTCGCCTATATTTCCTTCTACGTATTTTATGGCTTCAGGTCTTATGTCTAGTTCTTCAATCCATTTTGAGTTGGTTTTTGTGCATGGTGTTAGGTAGTAGTCAAGCTTCATTCTTTTGCATGTAGCGACCCAGTTTTCCCAGCACCATTTATTGAACAAACTTTCTTTGCCCCAATGCATATTCTTTGCTCCTTTGTCAAAGATTAGTTGACCATAAATCTGTGGGTTTAGTTCTGGATTTTCTATTCGATTCCATTGTCTGTGTGTCTGTTCTTGTTCCAATACCATGCAGTTTTGATGATTATGGCTTTGTAGTAAAGTTTGAAGTCTGGGCGTGTGATGCCTCCATTCCCTTCTTTTTTTTTTTTTTTTCAGGAGAGCTTTGACTATTCAGGGTTTTTTGTGGTTCCATATGAATTTAATCAATAATTGTTCTATTTCTTTGAAGAATGACTTTGGAATTTTTATTGGTATAGCATTGAATCTGTATATTGCTTTTGGTAGGATGGCCATTTTAATAATGTTTATTCTTCCAATCCATGAGCAGGGGATGTCTTCTTTGTGTCTTCTTCTATTTCTTTTAACAGTGTATTATAGTTTTCTTTGTATAGGTCGTTTACCTTTTTTGTCAGATTTATTCCCAAGTATTTGATTTTTTTTTTTTGTTTTGATAGTAAAAGGGATGCTTTTTTAAATTTCTTCTTCTTCTTCAGATTTATTGTTGGTGTATAGGAAGGCTACTGATTTTTGCGTGTTGATTTTGTATCCTGCAACTTTACTGAACTGACTGATGAGTTTAATTAGTGTTTCTGTAGAGTTTTTGGGGTTCTCTACGTATATTATCATATCATCTGCAAATAGTGATAGTTTGACTTCTTCTTTTCCTATTTGGATTCCTTGTATGTCTTTCTCTTGTCTTATTGCTCTCGCTAGGACTTCCAGTACTATATTGAAAAGCAGTGGTGAGAGTGGACATCCTTGTCTTGTTCCAGATCTTAATGGAAATGCTTTCAGCTTTTCACCATTGAGAATGATACTGGCTGTTGGCTTGTCATAGATGGCCTTCATGATGTGGAGGTATGTTCCTTGTATCCCAAGAATTTCAAGGGCTTTTATCATGAATGGGTGTTGCACTTTGACAAAAGCTTTCTTGGCATCTATTGATATTATCATATGGTTTTTATATTTCTTTTTGTTGATGTGTTGGATAACATTGATTGATTTTCGGATGTTGAACCATCCTTGTGTCCCTGGAATGAATCCTACTTGGTCGTGGTGAATTATCTTATGGATACATTGTTGGATTCTGGTAGCTAAAATTTTATTGAGGATTTTTGCATCAGTGTTCATTAGGGAGATTGGCCTGTAGTTTTCTTTTTTTTTGTGTTGTCCTTGTTCAGTTTTGGTATTAGTGTAATGTTGCTGGCCACATGTTTTTCAGATCTAGTTGATATAGTTTCTGAGATTCATTCATTTGATCAACAAATACCAATTGAGAAGTTTCTGTTTCTGTGAAGGAGGAAATAATTTTGCTTTGGGACCATATGTATTAAAGAATTTTTTTATTAGGATTTATTTATTTATGCATACAAGAACCACGGTACAGGCCAAGGTGGGGGTGGTGAGAGGAGTCACCAGAGACAGAATGGGAAGAAGAACAGGCAGACTGACTGAAATACACTGCTGAGGGGAGCAGCGAGTGAGTCAAGAGAGGTCTGTTGTGCCATGTGGGTAACTCCCTGGCCAGGGATTGAACTCGTGCTGCAGTGGCTGCAGACAGATTCATAGGTTGCATCTTAACCCCTTGTGCCACCAGGGAAGCCCTGGAGCCATATGCATTAAAATTAATAAACAATTCAATTACAATTAAAGAAATAGAGTTACTTAACATTTCTCAAAGTAAATCTGGGCTATTGGAATTTTTATTGTAAAGCCCCAATTAATGTCAGGGCATGATCCTGAGGCTCAGAACTTGACCCATTGTAGAACTATCAATTTAAGATGTAATTTTGTGCTTTGTAGTTCATCTTGATTTTCTCACCACTACTTGATAAAAGAGGAAGTTTTACTTTATTTGTATACACTCAAGTGTTTCTCAATATCTGTAAGCAAATTTAAAAAAAAAAAGCATTTTACTAATGACTGAGAGGTAACTGAGCAAAATTTTGCTTCAAACAAGCAGTTATTTAGGGGCCTCCCTGGTGGTGCAAGGGGCTAAGACACAACACTATGGAGCTGTCCTCAGACACTGCAGCCACTACAGCAATGAGTTTGATTCCCCGGGCCAGCCAGGTAGGTGACACACATGGTGTAGCTGACCTCTTTTGTCTTGCCTGCTGCTCCCCTCAGCAGTGTATTTCAGTACATCTGCCTGTTCTGCTCCCACTCTATCTCTGGTGAGTCCTCTTACTCCCTGCATCTCTGGCCTGCACCCAAGCACTTGTATGAATGAATAAATAAATCTTTAAAAAAAGATAATTATTTAGGGATGAAATTACATATTAACAGCATGAACTAATTATGTTTACTAGTTATGTTGCTAATAAGAAACATAATCAAATATTAATAGTTTAAGATTTTAGAAAATATACATTTATGTGACTGTGTACAGTTAGAAATATTTTTTCCATATAATGTTGCAGTTATGTTCTATGTTTTATATTAACTATTAGCATATTTGAAGGAGCCTCCCTAAATTGATTCACAAATGTGGTTCTTGGCCTCCCTGGTGCCGCAGGTGTAAAAGTCTCAGCATTATCTATCTATAACCAGCTAATGCAGCATGAGTTCGATTCCCCCTGGCCAGAGAGCTAACCCACATGGCACAGCAGACCTCCCCTGACTTGCTCGCTGCTCCCCTCAGTAGTGTATTTCAGTCAGCCTGCCTGTTCTGCTCCCCACTCTGTCTCTGGTGAATCCTCTCACCCCCTGCACCTTTGGCCTACACCCCAGTTCTTGTATGAATAAATAAATTTTTAAAAAATCTTAAAAAAAACCAAATGTGGTTCTTTGTAATAAAAGGGCTGATCTATTATTTACTTACTTCTTGAACTAAGTGTCATTAATATCATTAAAAAAGAACTCTTTTCTAGAAATATCAGAACAGCCTGTTTCTTAAATTTTAACTATCTGCATCTTCATTTCTACCCTCACTTGAAAATTTATACTAATTTAAGACAAATGTAATCTTTTTTTTTTTTTAAGATTTATTTACTTATGCATACAAGAACGGTACAGAACAGAGGTGTGGTGGGTGAGAGAATTCGCCAGAGACAGAGTGGGGAACAGAACAGGCAGACTGACTAAAATACACTGCTGAGGGGAGCAGTGGGCGAGGCAGGAGAGGTCTCCTGTGCCATGTGGGTAGCTCCCTGGCCAGCCAGGGATCAAACTCTCTGCAGATAGATTCACAGTGCTGTGCTTAACCCTTGTGCTACAGGGAAGCCCAAAACTAATGTAGTATTATTTATATATTTACCCACTATTGTATTGATGGCATGGCTACTAAATTTGCATCCTTATTATGTATATAAGTGGTGTTTAATTGTTTTTTTTTTTTTAAAGAGGCACGTATTGTATTTATTTATTTGTTTGTTTGTTTGTTTGTTTATACATGCACTGGGTACAGTCAGAAAGGCGGAAGGGTGAGAGAATTCACCAGAGCCAGAGCGGGGAACAGAGCAGGCAGAAGGACCGAAGTATACTGCTGAGGGGAGCAGCGGGCGGCAGGAGAGGTCTGCGTGCCATGTGGGACCCTCCTCCAGTGGCCGGGGAGCAGCTGGGGATCGAACCTGCGCAGCAGAGGCCGCGGGCAGCTTCGCAACCCAGCGCTCAACCACTGCGCCACCAGGGAGGCCCCAAGTGGTGTTTAATTGTACTTTAACTCAATCCATACAACAAAAATAAATTATCAAATATTATGGGAATTGAAATTTTCAGTGGAGAAAAGACACATTATCCATCTTCTTTGAATTGCCATAATGTCCTAGAATGGGTTAATTTTGAGCTCATTCTTAAAGTAAGGGATGACTTTTTTATGTATTATTGAGTCAAGAGAAGAGCAGAGTGAGAGTGCTAGGTACCTAACAAAAACTTCCAGGAGCTGTTACTTTAGGTGAGAACACATGACTGTCCCAATGGATTTGCAAAAAGTTTCAATGACTTTCTTTTCTTTAGATATAGCTATTTATTTTACATTTGAGGTTGCACAATACTTTAGTGAGTTCTCTGAGTTTTTTTGAGAGATTGTCATACAAAAAGTTACTTGTCACACTGAGATAGTTATGATCAGAGCTTTGGAAAACAACATCCTCATATTCCTATGAATGAAACCAGGGTGAGACAGGGTGTGTCTATTAGCAAAAAATGCCCTTTGTCCTATGTCTCAGGGAGAATGGCTCTGAGAAAACACTGCTTTTCATTTAACCAAACCTCAAGGTGTTAAAAATATTTTGCCCACTCATCTATGTTGCTTTGCTGTTTATGGCAGGATTATTTTTTCACAGCTCTAATTATGATTTCACAATAATATCAATCAAGTATAAAGTCTGTTTCTGTTGGAGAGGAAAGACGCTATATTAATAAAACATTTTGAATGCAAAATAAGATGACCTATGTAGTTATTAGGGAAACTGTTTTAGATTTTTTTTTTACTCTATTTTAAAGAATCTGACATACAGCCCAGTAATTCCACTTCTAGATATCTACCCCCCAAAATTTAAAAAAAAACACTAATTCCAAAGGAAACTTGCATCTCTGTATTTTTTGTTTAGTGCTATTTACAATAGCTAAATTATAGGAAAAATGTAAGTGTCCACAAACATATGATTAGATCAAGAAAATGTGGTACATATACACAGTGGAATATTATGCAGCAATCTAGATGGATACATTTGCTATGTCTGGCATCATGGATGGAGCAGGCAGGGATGATGCTAAGTGACATAAATCAGGGAGAAAGATAAAAATAGATAGTGTCACTAATATGTGAAATATAGAGAAATCAAACTAAGGGTCACATAAAGACAAGTTTAAGAACTAACTTTTGAAAGATGACTATGGTATTGAAGCTTCCAAGGGGGAAAGTAGGTGTGTGGGAGGGGTAAGAATAAAGAAGGAAGGACTCACACTGGGTGATGATGGTGGAGTATGGACGATTTTTGTGGTGGCAAGAGCTGATCTGGAAGCCCCTGATGAAGGTATCTTTTTTTTTTTTTTTTGAGATTTGTTTATTTATTTATACAAGCACTGGGTACAGTCAGAAGCACGGGAGGGTGAGAGAATTCACCAGAGCCAGAGTGGGGAACAGAACAGGCAGACTGATGAAATACACTGCTGAGGGGAGCAGCGGGCATGGCAGGAGAGGTCCATCACACCATGTGGGACCCTCGCCAGCGGCCGGGATCAAACCAGTGCTACAGAGGCTGCAGGCAGCTTCTCAGCCCAGCGCTCAACCACTGCACCACCAGGGGAGGCCCTGATGAAGGTATCTTAAATTTACCTCTATTAAAAGTAAATGAATAAATAAATTAAGGAACATACAGTACAGCTGTATGTTTTAATGCATGAGTGGGTGCTGTGACTGTGCTAAATTTGTTAAGGTGTTTTCCAAATGTCTTCTCCACTTAAAATTACTCTAGAATTTAAACTGGTCCAACCACTATGGAGAGCTGTGTGGAGATTTCTGGACCTACTAAACATAGAGCTTCCATATGATCCAGCAATTCCACTCCTAAGTATTTACCCAAAGGACGCAGAAACATCAATTCCAAAGAGCACCTGCACCCCTATGTTTATAGCAGCACTATTTACAATAGCTAAGCTTTGGAAACAACCCAAATGCCCAAAAGCAGATGACTGGATCAAGAAGATGTGGTACATATACACCGTGGAATATTACCCAGCATTCAAAAAAAGATAAACACATGCAATTTGCAGCAACATGGATGGCGCTGGAAGGGATCATGCTCAGCGAAATAAGCCAGAAGGAAAAAGACAAATACCAGATGGTCTCACTAATAGCAGGAATCTAGAAAACCTAAATAAGGGACCAGGAAAAAGAATAACTACAAGAAAGAAAATATTAAAATCAACAAACAACTATGAACTGGCGGTGAAAGGAGGGGTTGGGGTCAAAATAAGGGGGTTGTAATTGTATGGTGAATATAAAAATAAAATTTAAATAAAAAAAGACACATGCCACAATAAAGTTCAGTATCTGTTGATATTTTATAAATATTAAAAAAAATTCTCTAGAATTTAGAATTATTTCCTCAAAAAACTCCATTGGGGGATTTGGTTGGTAATTCTCAGAGTTATAAATATTTAAATGTTAAAGTATTTAAAGTTAAAAATGTATTCTTAATATTTTTTACCCTAACATCCTAGAAGCTTGAGATATAATAGGATAGATAGACCTAAGAAATAAGTTTATTATTATGTAACACTCCATGTTTGACTGTATATACTTAACTTTAAAATGCAAGTGAATTTTAACATGTAAAAATATGTTTTATTGGATGAAAAAGCTTTACAAACTAGAGATCATAAAATAGTTCAATGGGAAAATGTAGGAGGAGATGAATGCACTGCCTTAAATCTGGTAGGAATTTAAGGATATAGTCATGCATAACATAATGATGCTTTGGTCCATGAAGGACTGCATATACAATGGTGTTTGAAGAATTCCTATTGCCTAATAGTCATCATAATGGAGCATTTTACCCTACTTCCCATGTTTACTGTGTATCATGATAGCATCATTTTCCTTTGTGTTTGATTTATTTAATCTCATGTTGTTTTGTTTGTCATGGGCCCAAAATGCAGAAAATTCACCGCAAATGTTGCCAGTAAAAGGCTACATCTAGGGATCTACCTGGAAACAAAATTAACAAAATTAGCTACCAACATGAAAAATCAGTGATGGTTTTTGCTGGCTAGCCAGACATGTCCCATTTGTACCATAGCTATGATCTTGAAGAACAAGAAGAAAGTAACAGAAGCTGTTAAAGGAGCTGCTTCATACAAAGTGCAACTAAAATTCAAGAGGAGTGTTTATCACATAGGAAGAAACTTTATTGATCTGGATTGAAGGCCAGACACAGTAGTGTACATGGTTCATCAGAACCATGATGATCAGCAAAGCAGAAAGTCTGCCTGAACAGTACAAAGAAAAGGCTGCATTCAACTATGGGCAGCAGGAGGGATCTTGGAAACCCTCCTCCACAGGCAAACTCCATGTGCCCAAGTGCTCACAGATGTGACTAGCATAATTCAGTCTTGTCCCACTGAATCCTAACTGGATTGATCACCAACTCAGTTTTCCTAGCTGAGCCCTCTGAATGGCCATGGTTGCTTCAAAGCTGCCATGAGAGTTAAGTATGATGATCGGAACCTCATATTCAAACAGTGATCTTATAACCGTCTCAAGTCAAGCATTTTATTTTTGTACATTTCACAAAATATTTGCTCACCAGTGCACATTGCTAAAATCTCTCGCAGGGCCTTTAAAGTGACTGATGTAAATAAGGGCCCCTGATGTTTAAGTTTCATTGACTTCACAGCCCATATTCACTTTCAGATTTTCTTAAAAATCAAGGAAACTGAGGTCCCAGCCCAAATCTGTTTATTGTAAATTTCCTAGATTTGGGGTTGAGGTTTCATGCTTTTAACAAGATGAGGCCCCAAAAATGGTCTGGAAGTTCTATGTAATTGTCAGAACCTAATTTACCTGCTAGTTGACCAGCTCCAATAGTCCTAGTCATATTCTTCTGATACCTAATATTTAAAAAATTAGAGATATATGTAATTCAAGATAATCGCTCAAGCTCATTATTTTAGATAATTTATCTCTGTTTTCAAGTAAAATAAACTAATAAATTTAGATGTAGGAGATGCATGCTTGCACTTTATCTGTGGGTGTAATAACAGATGTTCAAAGGTTATTTGTGATACCTATGAGTTTATGCTGGCATTTAGTAATAACTCATTTCTGTTCACAATTTAAAATTTCAAAATTAGATTTACCCACTAGCTAATAATTATAAAACTTGCATGTGCTAAATATTCTTTTTACGGTGATGAAAGAGAGAGCCATATCAGCTCCTAGAAATGTGCATGGTGTGTGGTAATTTGCAATAAAATGCTGTTGAAATGAGTGAATATGAGTTATTTGATAATATAAAATTATTTGTGATAGCTGCAATAATACCCATGTTTATGAATAGGTAAGGGCTCAAAACAAAAGGTAATTTGCCAATTTTGATGCAAGAAGTTAATTGCCAAATTTGGGCCAGTCTCCAGATCTCTGGCCATCTAATTCTAGTTACCACTTACTAGTTACCTCCTAAGTCTGAAAACAAGATTAGTGCAAATGGGGCATTTATTCTGGATGCTGAGCCATCTGTAGTGTTTTGGAACAAGTATTGATGCGCCAGGTATTTTCATTTAATTATCAAAGACTTACCATATCCTACTCATGTCGGGCAAGCTGTCTGCTAATCACTTTGCAAACATTAGGTTATTGAGTCTTCATTGCCATGCTGTAAGATAAACATGATTACTCTTCTCTTTATGGATGAAACTGAGGTTAAGTGGCTTCCTGAGGGCACCCAGCTAGAATAAAATGAAGCTCGATTAACAACCAGGGTCTCCGGTTCCAGGCTCTCTGTATCCTTCATGGTGTATATGTCACTAGTCTTTGAGCCCAGAGACCTAAGCAGAGGGATGATGCAAATCCCACAATTTCTTTATTTGAACTTTGATTCCTTAAAGTATTCAATATCTCAAAATCTAAAATGTTCATAGAAGACCTCGTCTCTTTTCCTAACAAATTAGCTTTTCAAATATGGGGACAGTTTGTATTAAAAAAAAAAAAAAATCAACTCAGACTGAGCCATCTTGACTATTAACTGTTTCTATGGGGAAATTTCTTATTTTCCTTAGACATCCTTTAACTTCATTACAAAAATATGTGAATGATAAAACGTAATTTTTAAGCTGTCAGAGAGAGGAAATGACCTGATGTGTACATGTTTCTAAAAAGGGCCCTGTCTTGGGTAGCTGGCCAATATGTGGAGCCAGCTTGAGTATTCACGCAGCCTGTTCCCTTCTCTTATGAAAGAATTATGTTTGTGATGTATCAAGTCACCCCAGGGCTATTTCTCAATGCGCATCACTTTCAAATTGTTTCCCAATCAGTAATGTGTGAGTACATCTTTAACTTTTAATCTTTTTTGACATTTTTTGACCCAGCCTGTGTTTGTGTTTTCTCACCATAAATCATCTCTATCTAAGGGAAACCACTCATCAGTCAAGGTCTCATTGCATTTTTACTCCCTCAAGGTTCCTCCAATTTCCTAGGATTAGAACTAGAATCGCCTGAGACCATGTAGATAGTTCAATAAACTGCTTAAAAAAACAATCCTGCCCTTCTCTTACAATCCGATCTATGGCCTTCATTTCTGCACAGTTGTTATCCCAATCAATACTGGTATCTCAGTAATTAAAGGCTCCCCGGTTGAGAGTTTTGGCCTTTTTGCAGGTTCCCCTTATCTGCAGAAACACTGCCTTATACATTTGCTTCAACTGTCCTTGACTTCTTCCGCCACAATCAACAATCACATTGCTACTTTTTTATTTCAAATTGACTGCTATGTCAGGTGAGCTATTCAAATGATCTTTGCTCATGCACTCATTACTGTTGCCAACCCTAATATTATTTGACAATGCCAGTTTGTTTGTACTTCTTATCGCAGCACAGAACTCAATTCCATTCAACTCCTGGTAAATCTTTTCTGGATAAATAAATATATTCCCATTGAATTATGTTTACCTATCTGTTAGCTTTCTGACAAAGTGACTCTGGAAAATACCCTTCAGTTTCAGAAGCTTCTTCTCAAGCTTCACCTTCCTGATGATCAATATCTGACTAAAAATGAAAAATTCAGTCAAGCATAGGCATGACTGCAAATATATGAATATGTGATATTACATATATCCCAAAGCATTGTAAAAATAAACTGCTTTACTTTACATCTGGTGGCGAAGACACATCTGCAGTTATACTTAGATAATGAGGAGATCTTTGATTTGTGAGGCTCTGTAAGAAGCTGAAAAATATTTTAAGATGTATTTCCTCAGACATCTCCACTCACTGAGACTGGAAGCTTAACTATAAATTATGCAGGATGGCAGTAAGATTTGACTGAATCATACAGAAGCCCAGCTTCTTCTGCATAACTAGGATTCCACAGACAGGATCAAGAGGGGAGGAAGGGGAGAAGTTAAGGAAAAGTTGAAGGAAATAAAAAGAAAAACAGTGGAATGAAAACAAAGCCCTCGAAGGTGCTTCAGTAACAGCATTGATATAATTGCCCCCCAACAACCAACTATTACATCACAACAACCATATCATCAACTGACCACACCCATTCACCACAGTCATCAAATAGCACCACCACCAAGCAAATGACACCACAAACAACAAACTACCAACAACCATCATAACCACTACCAACAACCACTGTTGTATGAGCTAATGGAAACTGGTTGTGGTCCAGAAAATGTCACATGGGATAGACAGACTAGACTCAGGTGGTTGAGAAAAGTACTAATTTTAACCACCTGAGATCAACCTCAATTCTGAAAAACAAAATTGGAAGTCCATGCATAAGAATTCATGTAGGGAGATGCAAGGTTTGTGGTATAGCTCTCAAACAACATTAGCAAAAGCATAACAGAAAATATATTAACATGATGGAAAACTGCACATGAAAAACACAGCACATTGTCTGATTTTGCTATGATATATCCCCAAAACAACTATAGACGTATCATAGTTAAACTGCTAGTAGTTACAGATCAAGATGCTTACATTTGACATGTCTTATAACCTTCACACAAGCCAAAGACACACTTAAGTTTGGAAAACTCACTGCTAGAATCTGAAGTCTTTTCACTTCACAAACTGCCATGGCTTTTATTTTCAGCAGAAACTACCTGTATTCAATGAAGAGTTAAAACGTTCTGCTCTGGGTGAATCTGTAGATTTTCCACTTCCAGCTTCAATAATCTGAAAACTGCTCAGGTAATTGTACATAATAGTAAAGGGGCGGAGGGTGGGGGAGGAGAAAAAATCAATAAAAGATTATATAATTGTATTTCTTATCTTCCAGTGCTGAAGCTATCCATAGAAAATCTAGTTATCAGAAGACATCCAACCTTGACAAGGTTAGCCTGGATTTGCCCAAGAGTAGTTGTGATTTTTAAAGTATTATTATGATGATCATCATTATGGAGTTGTAGCATGTACCTTTTAATTTGGTTGTCAAGGGAGACAGGGAGCAATAATTAAGGCTAAAAGATGGAGAATGGAAGCCTTATTAAAGGATATATTGAAGATGGGAATTTGATCTGAGAATTAGATTATGATGAGAGTTTTTAATGCAGCTGTGGTACTCTTGAGTGACAGAGGAACTGAGCAGGCAATTATAGCGACAGGCGTCTCCCTAATCTTTACAATCCCAAACTCACAGTCACATCCATTTAAATTAATTTTTACGAAGCCTGCACATTTATAACCTCACCAAATTGGAAATTTGTTTGTTTATTGTTCACAGGAAATAATTTTAGGGGAGCAAATAGCACCGAGAGCCATCATGTCTGTCTTCCTTGTCTTTTTAACTTGTAAAATTAATAATATGAGATTAATCTGAAGGCTGCAGCCTTTATGAAAGCTGATTGATCCTCAGCAGCCAAACATTATTATGATTATCAGTAGGAAGGTCAAAGGGAGACATGTAAAAGTCACAGCTGATTCATGAGTTCCTACATTGAGCAAAGGATTTAGGGTAAAAAAATGAGGCTTGTGTTGTTCAGCGTTATAAAAGAGAAATCAGTCTTCGTTGCATTGCTGAAACTGAAATTTTCGGGAACGGATTTTAAACAACTTTGGACATAGTTATTTCAAGATGTCTGTTTGGTAGAGATAGCAATAGTTCATTACCATGCATGCTGAAAACCTATTTTAAGAAGTACTTTGCTGCACAAAGATTAATTTACCACATCATATTTTTTTCCTCCCAGTAACACTAATATAAATAATTGTTGTACCTTAAATTGGCATTATATTTTGATAGCCTAGTTTTTAATATACAAAGAACTGTTCAGCAAAACTGTTCAGAAACATGGAAATGGAGACAGAAAATAGGCGTCTTCAGGTACAGCTCTCAATTTAAATCCCATTTATTGTTCTGATGGAGTGTGCTAGCTGAAGATGATTCACCATAATAATAATGATGGAACCATGATTGTAAATAAGATTCAGAAAAACATCATTTTTTGTTTGCAATTTAGATAAGGCAAGATCAGAAATAGCCTAATTCTAAGTGTTCTTTTCATTGCCGTCCGTTAATATGCTGGTCTTTCCTTTCAGGGTTATCCAACAAGGCTGTTGTATTTGGAGAGTTGGAAAAAGCTTTATGATCGTACTTAGTGGGCATGCAATCTTCACAAGCTCTCCTAGTAATAAGAGTGTTAATATCATCCTACAAAACAAGGCTCAATAGATAGTACCTACAGGTAATGGAACAAAAAAAATCTAAAATCGAAGTTGAAAATATTATAAAAAAAATGTAATTATCTTTGGGAAGGAATTAGGGAAAATGAGAAGTAGCTGATTCCTCAATATATAGGGACATTTATATAAGGTCCAATATTAAACAGTTTAAAGCTATTATTTAGGGACATAGTGATATACAACTAGAAATTATTACATGAGCTGAGTAGGGCCACACCTTAGTGGCATAAAAAGGATGTAAGGATTGCTAGAAGGAAAACATTTCATTTCTTATGGTTTCGAAACTATGTGCATATATTTCTGTGATAGAATATTCAAAATTAATTTAAAAAAAATATAGCACACACAGTGATAAAGTAATCATTGTTAATGGATTTGATTTATCTTTTCTGAATAATGGTTCTTCTGAAAAAGACATTGCTCTTTTCTTTGACTTATTTTTGTAGGATAATAAATAGTTCATTAGATGTTACTTCATCTTCTGCGTACAATACTTGGGTGGCAAAACCTAAGGTTTCAGTGACTTTGGTTTCAAATTAATTGTACATATTTTGGAATGAACATAGACATGTACTTCTTGCTGTCCAGGCTGTGAAGTCCTGCATGCAGGGAGGTCTGGAGAAAGGCACCTTCTCTCCCTCTTGCTTCTGTGGAGTAAGCAATTTTGTACTCACCTGCTTTTTGCCAGTCCATTGTAAAGGGCTTTGCAGCCCTGCTACAGGAGCCTATCCTGAGCCCCTATAGGACCCTCTGGTCTCCCTCCCTTTTCCTGCCTGGACTACCATCAGAGGTTTTCTCCTTTGCAGGCGTCCACTAGCCTCCATTTGCACCCATATGGAACTGTTGTCTGTATGTAACCCAGAGGTTGTACATCTGTTCAAAAAAATGTTACATGCATGTTGGACTAAGGCTAAGTTGATTGCTATTTATTATCCCTTGTCTAGGTAGTTTATCAAATCAATTTTTTTAAGATTTATTTTATTTATGTATACAAGAACTGGGGTACAGGCCAGAGGTGTGGGAGGGGTGAGAGGATTCACCAGAGACAGAGTGGGGAACAGAACAGGCAGATAGACCGAAATACACTGCTGAGGGGAGCAGCAGGTGAGCCAGGAGAAGTCTGCTGTACCATGTGGGGGCCTCCCTGGCCAGGGATTGAACTCGTGCTGCAGAGACTGTGGATAGCTTCATAGGTTGCGACTTAACCCCTTGCACCACCAGGGAGGCCGCAGTCTATCAAATCAATTTAATAAAACTCTTAAGACTCTACAAATAATAGGCAAAATTTGATATTGGAAAGGTCATAGTTTATGATGTATTATATTTGGAAATTTTTCACAATTTCCTACTCAATGTGCATTTTGTGTGCATTAAATAAAGACTTAGTGGACAAGTGTGTTATCTAAGCCCTAATAAGATTCCAGCTCCATGACCATTCCAGTGGGATTAACCAAAGTGCTTCTGTGTCTGGGCCCTTCTCTACATCACACTTCTTTCAGTTACTCCTTAAACAATAGATATTAATGTCCATTATGCAGCCAGGAAACAATGACCAGCAAGACAGATATTTAACTAATATTGTAAAACCTAAAATTTGGGAAAAAGTTATAGAAAACAAGAATGGAGATAATTTTCCTAGTAAATACTTAGCATACACGTTCCAATTCATTCTTCTCCAAAATCTAAAATGTAAAAATACAAAAAATATTTTAGTAATAACACTTAGTAAGCAAACTGAATGCTAAATGGAAAAAAATATGAGCAAAATTAGTTCAGAAAATGTTGAAAAAGAACAGTGAGAATGATTTGATATGTCAAATATGAAACATACTATTAAAATGCAATAATAAAGTTAGTTCATTGTTGGCATAGGAATTAAAAATTAGAGAAATGTGAAAATAAAATTAAAAGATGAAGTTCCTGATAGAGTCATGGAAGAATTTTACAGTTGAGAATTGGATGATTTGGTGGTAGGTACCTATTGTGGTAATACCTGGTAGAGAGAACCATAATGTTATCACAACTAAAAAAGAAACTAATTAGTACTTAAAAAAAAATCTAGACTTTTATTTCTATAATAAACCTTTATAGTGTTGAATGAATATATGTCGAGCTTATTAAAGGTACACCAGAAAATAGGAACATGCATACACACATTGATAAAGAGATGAATGAATAAAAAGCTCTTGAAGACAAATACAGGACATTAATGTGTTGAAAAGGAATTTCTGGTGAAATTACACAATTGTAAATACTGTAAACCATCTTGCTAAAATTACAAATGTAAGCAAGAAAGATAATGACAATTTCAATTTCAAATTAGATTTACAAACATTAAGTATGCTCCAACAGCTAGTAATATGAAAATATACATATTTTTTTAAAAGAAAAGACTGAGGGCCTCCCCGGTGGCGCAGCGGTAGAGCGCTGGGTTGCGAAGCTGCCCGCGGCCTCTGCGGTGCCGGTTCAATCTCCGGCTGCTCCCCGGCCACCGGAGGAGGGTCCCACATGGTGCGCAGACCTCTCCTGCCGCCCGCTGCTCCCCTCAGCAGTGTACTTCGGTCCTTCTGCCTGCTCTGCTCCCGGCTCTGGCTCTGGTGAATTCTCTCACCCTCCCGCGCTTCTGACTGTACCCAGTGCATGTATAAACAAAACAAACAAACAAGCAAACAAATAAATAAAGAAAAACATGCCTCTGTTAAAAAAAAAAAAAAAAAAAAAAATAAAAGAAAAGAAAAGACTGAAAACATTCCCTACCCAAGTTAAGCATAAAGTTCAATTGATTTTACAGAAAATTTTTTCATTTATGAGTGAAATATTTGAGTGGGTCAGTTACAGTTTTCTTAGAGCACAAAAACTGGGATATATATTACATATTAAATAGCTATGTATAATATGCATATGTTAATATGCATATATTAATAAAATATATGCATGTTGGTTTTATTAGAAAGATTGCATAACCCCAATAACAGAAAAAGATATGCTGATTGAAGAAAACTATAAAAATATTTTATTAACATTAATATAAAAAGTTTAATTCATTTTCTAAAAATTCACACTTATTGCATTTTTTAATTTTTTTTATTTTTAAATATTTATTTATTTATGCTTACAAGAGCTGGAGTACAGTCCAGAGGTGTGGGGGGTGAGAGGATTCACCAGAGACAGAGTGGGGAACATGGAACAGAACAGGCAGATAGACCAAAATACACTGCTGAGGGGAGCAGCAGGAGAGTCAGGAGAGATCTGCTGCACCATGTGGATAACTCCCTGGATGGCCGGGGGATCGAACCTGTGCTGCAGTGGCTGCAGACAGCGTCATAGGCTGCGTCTCAACCCCTTGCACCACCAGGGAGGCCCTATTGCATATTTTAAAGTGATACCTGACTGTGAAATATGTACATGTGAATATGGCTTGATACAAGAATCATATCAATTATATTAATAAAATAAATAGAAAAATAATCACCTGAAAGATTCATATAAATCACTTAAAATAACTCACAATTTCAAATGTATATATGATGTAAGAATTACTTAACTAGAAGCATAAGAATAATTTTAAGCCATTTAATTCTATTCATTCTGAAGTCAGAAGGGAAAAGAAAAATATCCAATGGTTTCACTTATAGGAAGAACATAGGGAAATGATACAAGGGATGACAAAAAAACACAAAACTAGCAGGCAAACAACAAATAAGAGATATTCAGCAGGAGAGGGAGAGGGAGAAAACAGGAGAAGGAAGAGCACAAGAGACTATGGTGACAGTTCACCGGTGTCTTGGTGGTGGGAATTTAATGGGGAGTACACCTGAGAGGAGAAATCAAACAATGCACAAAATTGTAAAAATGTATATATACAAATAAAAGCTTTTTAAAAGATGAAAAAAATCCTATTTATTCTAATTTGTTGATTAATTTTAATCTTTATTTCTGTGTCTTCATGTATAGATGCTCAAAATTTGACTAAAGAAAATGAGATATGATAAAAATCATTATGCACAGGATCTTTTCTTAAAAATTTCTTTAGGGATTTTCTTTTTGAGGGCATGGTGAGACCATTAGCTACTTCAAACACTTGGTAATCCTCATGGTTATAAATTAAAGTTCCTCATGGTTATAAATTAAAGTTACACCTATATACAATACTATATAAAATCTAAGTGATATGTTTGTGTCTGTGAAAACATATGTATATATACCTAACTTTCAATATCTCCAGCAGCTACTTGCCTATATAAAATATTAAATAAATTCTGTCACAATTCAGAGGAGAAGCCACAGGTAATAAAATTGTAAAATGTTTACTTAAAACAAGGCTAATGGTACTGGAAAGGAGGTTTACTACAGTCATATCTTACAATATAAATCAGAGTTGTAGTTCTAAAATCAACTGAGAAATAGTCTCCACAAATCAGCAATGAATAAAATAGAAATATACTTAAAATGAGAAGAAAGAACATGATCCAAAATTTAAAAGTAAATGTACAGAACAAAAGCATTCTCTTTTCCCAGAAGAAAGTGCATCAAACACTTTGAAGTGTTCGCAAAGAAATGATACGTTTAATAGGAGCAGGTGCTACCAGACGACTGGTCCTGAGTCCCTGATTTGTTTGAGATTATTCATAAAGAACCTCTGGGCCTCCCCTGGTGGCGCAGGTGGTTGAGCACCACGCTGTGAAGCTGTCCGCGGCCTCTGGAGCACCGGTTCGATCCCGGCGGGCCGGAGAGGGTCACACATGGCTAGGCAGACCTCTCCTGTCTCCCCGCTGCTCCCCTCAGCAGTGTATTTCTTCAGTCTGCTTGTTCTGCTCCCTGCTCTGTCTCTGGTGAATCCTCTTACCCTCCAGTGCATCTGGCCTGTACCCCGGTTCTTGTATAAATAAATAAATAAATCTTTTTTTTTTTTTTTTTAAAAAAGAACCTCTGGTTGTAACTGCACATGTGGCCAATTTCCATGGAAGTGCACTGTCATTTTACACATCTGCCAGTGGTCTCGTGATGGTGGTGGCACATCTGGGATACACACATAAGAAAGCATATATTCATCATTCATTTTTCTTGCTTCAACATCAGAGCCAGATATTCTGGTATTAACATACAGAACAAAATGTTATAGATAAAAACATATATCTTAAAGTGCTCTAGAATGAAGGATAGGGCACTAAACTGAGTGTATTTTCTTCTAACGAGAGCTCTTCTGTCTCTGACATGGAACAGACAAGTGACTCCTTATTTATCAGTGTTCTTTTCAGTCTTCTGTCAATTGTAAGCTTTAGACAGGAATCAACAGGAGGTTGCAGATGCAAACTCTCCCTGATCTTCGGAATAGGTACTCTGGGAGAGGCAGTGATGGGAGGGTAGGTCCAAGGCCTCCCGCGATCTCTGCATTTGTAAAACAGCCAGGAATGGATTTTAAATTCATTAAGTGTGTATAAATGTACCAAGATAGCCTAATGTAAAAGCTCAATTGTCAGAGTGAGAAATGAAGATAATTTCATGTTCCTAATACCCACAGAATCCTCCTGATTTAAGCAAGCATACATTTTCAAATTAATAGCTCAAAGCTAGACAAGTTTTATGTTTGCCTAGACTGAGAATAAAGCAATAGTAGGAGGGAATCAAGTTTGCTTATTCCAATGTTGACCACACAGAAGATATAATTTCTCATTTCATCCACTATTTTGTGTGCAGAGTGAACAATTACAATCTATAATTTACATATTTTATATTATATGTAAAACTTTTATACATTTCCATTTTGAGATTACTTTTATAATTCAAATGTATGTGATGTATTACATTCAATGTGCAAATTATATCCCACATTTCTTAACTTTTTGACCTGTCTTTCTCATTTTTTAACTCAAATATATCTCACTTTACATCAGTATAAAACATTCAAAATTCAAAAATATAGGTAACTATTACACTGAGCCTCTACACAGCACTAAGTGTCTAGGCAAGAAGTGGGCTCACCTATGTATTTTGAAGCAACGTTTGGAGCAATTGAACAAAAGAATGAAATAAATCAGTATTTCCGGTAAGGGTGCAGGATTTTAGAAGAGTCCACACATAATAATGTTATGGATACAGAATTGAGAAGAGAATTGTGAAGGATTCAGTATTTGTCCTTGGATTTTATCCAAATGACAAAAATGTAAAAGTTCGTTTAACAATGTTTAAATGAACAAAAATCATCTAGCTTTGAGCTGTTGATGGTGAAGATAAGGAAATGTCAATCATGAGACACAAATAATGAAAATGATCTTAAGAAAATGCATCGGAATATTAATAGCAATGGTTCAGTTAGTATTAAAAGATCAACTTCAGGGCCTCCCCGGTGGCACAGCGGTTGAGCTCTGGGTTGCGAAGCTGCCCGCAGCCTCTGCAGTGCGGGTTCCATCCTCCGCCACCTGGCGAGGGTCGCACATGGCCGCAGACCTCCCCTGCTGCCCGCTGCTCCCCTCAGCAGTATAGTTCGTCAGTCTGCCTGTTCTGCTCTCCGCTCTGACTCTGGTGAATTCTCTCGCCCTCCCGTGCTTCTGGCTGTTGCCCAGTGCTCGTATAAATAAATAAATAAATCTTAAAAAAAAAAAAAAAAAAAAAGATGTTTAAAAAAAGTAAAAAAAATAAAAGATCAACTTCACATGAACAGCAGAACAGGGTAAAACAAACTATATATAAGCAGTTCTACCATCAAGGGAAGTTTTGTGGACCTTAATGAAATAGGGAGAAAACCATAGAAAATTTATATCTAGTTTATGTTTAAGTAAAAACTATTAGATAACCAAATCTTGGTAATCTTCTATGTGAATCCACATTGCTATCAATGGAAAGCAAAGGACTATTCCAATCATGGCCTAAACAAAATAGGAAACTGTGGACCAGAGAAAACTATGTAATATATGCACTTCATCTATACATTTCTATGTTCCGAGTAATGATTGGTCGGAGGCTGCTTTTTAATTCTCTCCTTTTGGAGAGATTGTTTCTAACCTCTAGAAATTAGAAACCTGGGCCTCCCTGATGGTGCAAGGGTTAAAGTCTCAGTGCTATCAAGCTATCAAGCTATGCTGCATGAGTTCAATCCCTCACCAGGGAGCTAAGCCACATGGTGCAGCAGACCTTTCCAGTCATGCCCATTGCTCCCATTAACAGTGTATTTCAGTAGATCTGCCTGTTCTGCTCCCTGCTCTGTCTCCGATGAATCCTCTCACCCCCTGCACCTCTGGCCTATATCCCAGTTCTTGTCTACATAAATAAATAAAATAAATCTTAAAAAAAAGAAATTATAAACCCACTAGAAAAATTTTAGTAAATCACTTTTTACAAATGAAAACTTTATTCAGTGGTTTATATCTAAATTGTATTGATGTAATTCTAGGAAAGTTGCAAACATAGGCTTTGCAGGAGAAGTAAATTAATCCCATATTGGTATTTGTTATTTAATATCTGGAAGCCTCTGCGCACTTAACTGAACTCCTCTGAACCTTGTACTATGTAAAGCTTCCAGAAATTGCAATTCCAAGTCAAAGGCTTGAAGACCATATCTCTCTTTTATTTATTAAAATAAGATGAAAATTTAATTTATGTACCTATGCGAAAGCTATTACTCATTTTCAAAATCAAATAGCAGTGTCTAAATATATAGAATATAGCTAATAGAATTTACCTATGTAAATCACTCATTTAACTAAAATTTATATATGGTCAAATTTTGAATCATTTTAAGTAGATTCTGTTAATTGAGCTATTAGGATATTTTTCACCTATTGAAATGATTAAACTGCTTTTATTCATGATTTCATTAGACATCCTTAACAATAGTTTTATTCACTTTGACAATGTATAGTTATTTCCATCATCCCTGTATCTTCCTTCATTATTAAACTAGTGATTTCAACACAGAGCATTTATTTTATTTTTTTAATTTGTTTTTCCTTGCAGAATCATCTAAATGATTTTATTTATAGAAAACCTTAAAGAATCCATAAATAAAACTGTTAAAACTAATAATGGATTTAGAAATGTGGCAGAATCAGTATGAAAAATCAGTTGCGTTTCTTTACACTAACTTTTTGGCATTTATTTTACCTTTAATGCAAGATTATAAAATTAAGGACTCTAGTCACAATTTTGAAAAAAATATGGATTTTCAGATTATGTCAAATAACCTTAGAATTTTTATATCTCTGTTTTCCATCTAATTATCATCTATCAATAGCTATGGTCTATCCATAAGTCTTTTAATCTAAACTTGCAGCAACAGAAGATTTTGTTTTATTTTGTTTTGGTTGTAAGAGAGGATCTTTCTCTTAATTTGTAAAGAAAAAATAGCCAATACTCTGTGGAAATATATTAGAATATTGCTTATCAAATAAGGTAAGTTATATTCATATGAGATTTTATAAAAAATTATAAGAATTGATTATATTTTTTTTTATTTTTGTAAAGATTAATTTGTTTATGCATGCAAGAACTGAAGTGCAGGCCAGAGATAAGGGGGGGTGGTGAGAGGATTCACCAAATACAGAGTGGGGAGCAAAACAGGCAGACTGACTGAAATACACTGCTGAGGGGAGCAGTGGGTAAGACAGGAGAGGTCTGCTGTGCCATGTGAGTAGCTCACTGGCTGGCCAGAGAATTGAATTTGTGCTGCAGAGGCTGCAGATAGCTTCATAGTGCTGTGTCTTAACCCCTTACACCACCAAGGAGAGCCCAGGGTGGATTATATTTTTTATGTTCATAATTTTATGTGATAATAGAATTTAATATTTACTTCCACTAGAAATAGATGACTAGTTAAGGTCTCTGCATAATTATAGAGCAGCCTCTTAATTTCACATATTTAAGCTTCTTAATTGCTGAGGGCTAGGTAAACTGATTGTGTGTTTTCAAATCATGGGCCAATGGTGGACTTTCATCTCTGCCTGTCAATAACCATCTATTGTAGTTTTGTGGTAGCAAGGATAGTAGACTACTGAAGGAAGATACCACAGATGATTTGGGGGCATCATTTTGTGATTAAAATATTTGAATTTGCTGCTAATGAACTCTGTGATCATCAGAAGTTGAATCTGACTTCTTGGAATTGGTCAGCTAATAAAGAGAGGAAAAAAAATCTTAGAATTCCTTTGAAATCTAGAGAGCTGAGGCACAAGAAAGTGCCTAGTTTGGTTTAAACTACTCTATTTTCCTTTTATAATCTCAACAGGTGCAAATCATACTCTTAATAATCAATGATGTCTTTATTATTTTTATTCAACTGTATCTTAAGTAAAGCATTAGAGCAATGACTTGCATTTGTATTCTCTTTAATCTTGTTTATGGAGAAGGAAGATATGTTTATCCTCCTCAGAGTAATGTATTTACTTGCTATAATTTTATTTTTAATATTATATATAAATTTGTTGTATGTATACATACATAATTTTTTATTTACTAAATTTAAAGAAATTATATCATGCTCTATGCACTAGTTTACAGTTAAAAATACATTGAGACTTCCCCACCTGTATAATTTTATATGTGACCAGGCAGGATCTTAGAAGCTTTTATTTTTAATTTGTGGTCCAATAGCTAGTCCTAAATTTAAAGGTACACATTATTTTTCCATTTTCTCTGTGGTATACTTTTATTTTATTACAGTTTCTAAAGTTTATAGCTTTAATCAACAAATAAATATATATGCTTTACTGAGCACCACGTGTGGGTTGCAGCTGTGCACTGGGATTGTAGAGGTGATCCACCTGTCTGCAAGGTGTGCATTGACCAGCTGGGACATGTTCATATGTATATATGTCACCACTAGAGTGTTGCTGCAAAGCCCCTTTTGTAATTGTCTATCAATTAATGTCATCGCCCCCCGCCATGCACACACATTTCTTTTTCTTTGGTAGGAAAGAAGTAACTACGTAAGTATGTAACAGTTTTCCAAGGCATTTGCCTCATGGCAAATTCTAGTAGAATACAGTTGATTTTGAGTTGAGTCTGTATAGGTCATAATTTTTTTTTATTAAATGAGATCAATTGACATATAGCACTATGTTGCTTTAGGTATACAGCATGATTTCATAGTTGTATATGTTGCAAAATGATTACCCCCATGTCTGGTTAAAATCTATCACTTCACATGGTTACAATTTTTTCTTGTGATGAGAACTTTTAAGATCTCCACCCTCTCCATGCTCATTTCTGTCCTCTTAACATATAGGTGGCAGATGACAAGGTCCACAAAGTCCTCCACTTTCCCAGCTGTGGTGATCACAGCAGCTGTGACCTCACCTCTTGCAGATGTGTCATTGCAGACATGGACACCTTAAACATCAGTGAAATCTGGGGATGTAATGACTCATGGGCCACCACAGAGATGACAATGCACTTAGGAGGATTTAATCTGTGAGAATTCTCCCATTTATTCTTCTACATGGAAACTGTGTTCTTGTGTCTAAAGCTAAAGGAACAGTTATGAGATGGTGTGAGAGTAGGAGGAGGCGTCCATAATTCACAAACAGTCTTATTTACGTACAGTCTACTACACTTAACCAGTGGTTCTCAGTTGCCTCCACCCCTGCTCTCAGGGACATTTGTTTCAATCTGAAGGCATTTTGGGTTGTCACAGCTGGGGGTGTTCCTAATGTCTAGCGGAATGAATTAGGGACTCTGCTAAGCACCTTACGGGTACACAAAGTACCCATTTTGGAGTGGTGTGGAGGCTGAGAGACCTTGAGATTTTCTGTGAGAGAAATTGGAGATATTTGGGTTGGGGTTGGGTACCAGATACTCCCCTATCTACCCAATCCAAATCCCTTCTTTTTTTTTTTTTTTTAAAAGATTTATTTATTTATTTGTTTGTTTATTTATACAAGCACTGGGTACAGTCAGAAGCGCGGGAGGGTGAGAGAATTCACCAGAGCCAGAGCGGGGAGCAGAACAGGCAGAAGGACCGAAGTACACTGCTGAGGGGAGCAGTGGGCGGCAGGAGAGGTCTGCGGCCATGTGGGACCCTCACCCGGCAGCCGGGGATCGAACTGGCGCTGCAGAGGCTGCGGGCAGCTTCGCAACCCAGTGCTCAACCGCTGCACCACCGGGGAGGCCCAATCCAAATCCCTTCTACTGTGAAGGTCACTACACATGCCTCAGCCTTTCATGCATTAGATTAAGCAAAGCACGGAAGTTAAGTACTATCAATAGCCTTATGATTCATTTATTTTTAATTTTTTACTTTACACATAAGGAAACCCTAGTATCCAACATAACGAACTGGTGATAGAGTCATAACAAAAACGTACATCTCCAGAGTAAAATCCCTTTGATATATAGTTTATGTGTGGAGAGCATTTACTTAGACAAATCAATATTCCATAGGGGTTTGTGTCATTGCATTCCCTAACCACAGAATCCTGGTTTCCAAATGAAGGTGGGTTCTACACCTATATATAGAAATAAACACAATTCCCTGAGGTTCTGCTAGTGGGACTGATTGGAGGGGGTCGGTTATGGAGGTGTTCTCAATTAAAGTGGTGAGTGGTTTATTTGTTCCTTGTATGTGATTGCCTCTCTCCAAAATGTCAAAATATGTCTTTCATTTCTTCTTGGGCTTCATTTTTCTTTGACCTCTTGTTTTTGTTGTTGTTGCTTGTTTTTTGGGTTTTTTTTTTTTTTTTTTTTTGGTTTTGGTTTTTTTGTTTTGTTTTGTTTTGTTTGTTTGTTGCGTTCATTTTTACCTGCTCAAATCCTGATGTTCTTTTTTTAGAGCCCGTGCTTCTTTTTTTTGTCCACTGTGCATTGTTTCTCAGCATTATTGTTTTTAGTTACATAATATTCCAGTTTTATTTCAGGTAACAGGATGTTCAGACTTAGAATGCTCTCTTTCTTAAGAGCTGATTGTTTGTGGTTAATTAATTTCAGGGGTTACCCACTTTGACCTGAGTCTTTTTGCTTTCATTCAGAAAAATGAAGAGTATTTGGAAATCTGTTCTCTGTTCATACCCATGATCTGACTTAGAAGAGTCTTCCTGTTTGTGATAAAAGGAGTATGTGCAGAATATCATTCCTTTATCATCATAGAAAAGCATTTCAAACATAACTCTGTACAGTGTTAGAAAACATCAATCCAGATCACTGTATCTTGGCACCAGTACTTTGTAATCATCTCAGTATCTCTATGGTACCACTTTCCTAATATCTTGAAAGTCTTAAATTGGTGAGTCTTTCTCCAAGTCTTGTCCAAAAAAGACAAGTCAACCAATGCTTTATTGATCTATAATGTCTTTATTTAATTATATAATTTGATGATGAATTACATCTCTTGGAATGGAAATTGAATTTCCCCAGAAGCAGAATTGAGAAACCTTGATGTGGGAATTTTGCAGGGTCGCAGATTCCTATCTTTTAAATTTGATCCCTAAACTTCTCCTTTATTATCAAGAAATCCCATCTTAGTTCAGGTAGGTATGGCTGAGACCCAAATAAGTGCCTACCTTTAAATTAACCTTATCCAATTATCTTTTCTTTTTTTATCTTTCTTCTATCTATTGTGAAATGGAACTATGCACTTCCATGATGCTAAATTAGATTTAGCTTTTTTCAATATTATAATTATTTTGACAATGATTCTTCAACTGATAATAATTGAATACTGAGGTCAAGGGAATAATATCTTAAATCCCTTCTAATTAGGATTATTTCATAAAATATTTCACTTGGGAATTCACTCTATGAATCTGGGAAGACTCTATTAAAGTTTATAGGAGATAAAATCCTGGGGAAAAAACTATTTTCAATTTGTATCTTTGTGACTTATTGGATTCTGATTCTTCCTAGCACTTCTGAGGATGCCTTTGATCTTGTTTGTCTTATAGATAAAATTTTAGTATTTGATTTCAGCTAGCATTTTTCAGAGGTTAGAAACACTTTTTATAACTTATGCATATAACTATTACCTTTTTTAAAAAATAAAATATGAACTATGATCACAAAAACAATGGTGTTTAAAATAGTAAACTTTAGACATGTACTAATAAAAGTAAAATCAGGTGAACCTAACATGTAGTAATTACATTTTTAATAGTTTCGTTTTGAGGTTCATATCCTAATGCCCAGCAAATGAAACCCTGGCATATGTAAAGTGATTATATGATGATGAATGGAAAGATAGATAGAACACCCATGGATGACTAAATTTGTCTTCTTATGTGTATCCAAAATTCATGATATTAGTTTTTAATATAGCTCTTAGAATCACAAGGAAATGATAGATTTTAAATCTGCTGCTGCCAATCTGTCTCAATATTAATGACAGTGGTTTTTGCTCTTTTTGTAAAGCAAGTATATTAAAATATCTACATTAGAGAAGATTATAATTTGAAAGGAACATTCTACAGTCCTAAAACTAAAAGCAATTTAGGTCAATAAGGTCTGCCAAAGAAGCTATTTAATGACTCAGATCTCAGATGTAGATCAATGGATGTTCTGGTTTATTGTCAAGCTGTCTGATTTCTACTGACCCTGTAGGTGGGAATCACATGGCTGCTATACTGCCCTCAATGACTATTGGCCTCTAACTGGCTTGAGCTAGTTCTTGAAGGCTAATTGACAAGCACTGAATTCATACTTAAAGCAACACAAGGCAGGGGAGCAGGGAAAATTATACTTAAGCCAATTATCTGTAAAACACCTACTCGCTTTTCACGACATAAGCATTGGGAACCTTTACCAGAATATATGCCATAAAAAAAAAATTGGGGGATTGTCTTAAATCCCAGTTCCCACACTAAATTTGTCTAATTTCCTTCTATTACCACATTGCTTTAAAGAATTGAATGAAGTTGTAATGCAATATGAAAACTTAATTTATAGGAATAGGCAGTGACCGTAATCATTCATAGTTTGAATTAAGGTTGTCTATCAAGAGAAATGAATTTAAAGATGTGTTTCTCTTTTCTCTCCATATCTTCTCCTCTCTTTCATTTTTATTTGATTCCTTCTGTTTCTATTCCTTCTTTTTTATTTATATATGTTTTATGTCATTGCTCATTTTTGTACAATGTTTGCTTTCTTTTCTCAGATGTAGTCCCCATAGAATTTCCCACCCCCAACTCGCCTGTGCACCATCACCATAGTGCCTTGTGCTCTTCCCATTCTTGTTTTGATCCCTCTCCCTCCCGCTCTCCTGCAGAATGTCTCTGATTTATAGTTGCCAGTTTATTTTTGTATTGTTTTGCAGTGTCTTCTGTTGTTATTATTTTTATCCTTGATCCCTTATTTGGTTCCCTTATATTCCTAGTATTAGTAAAACCACCCAATATTTTTCTTTTTCCTTCTGACTTATTTCACTGAGCATAATTCCTTCTAGCTCCATCCATGTTGAAACGAGATATCACCTTACACCAGTGAGAATGGCACCTATTAAAAAAAAAAAAAAACTAGCAACAAGAAAGAAAAAAATCAAAATCAACAAACAACTATAAACCAGAGACACACTAATGGGGGAGGGGCAAGGGAAGGAGGGATTGGGATCCAAATAAGGGGGGATACAATTGTATGGGGAATATAAAAATTAAAAAAAAATTAAAAAGATAAAAATAAATAAAAAATAAAAACACTAAAAAAAAGCAACAACAAATGCTTCTATTCTTTCTCTATCCCTCTGTCTCTCTTTGTATCTATTTCTTCCCTTCACCCTCTCCTTCCATCCTTCCTTCTTCCCTCTCTTTCCTCACACCTTAACCCCAGATCCCTATCCCTACACTTCCCCTTCTTTACTCTTTTTTTACTCTTTCCCTCCTTCTCTCTCTTCATCTCCCTCTTTCCTCTCCCTCCTCCTACAACCTCTCCCGCCTCATCATTTGCTTCAGCTCATGGCTGCTTCTGCTAGTATTCTCTCTGATTTAATGTATTTATTCTGAAGGTAAATTATCAAATGTCCCATTCAGAACTATTTTGGAACTTACAACATTCAACATGAGGTAAACAAAGTGATCTGGCATAAAAAGAGCAGTGGTTTTCAGAGAGCAACATTTATGGTGGTTTTAGCTGATTATAATGTAGAGAATTATTTAATAACTAGTATTTGATTATAGCAATTTCTAGTTAGCAAAAAGAACAAAGTGCAGGACTTATACTTCTGGCCAAAATGTAGTAAGAGATTCTGGATTTGCTGCCTATCTAAAGACAAAAAAATACACAAACCAAATACACACCCACAGAGACATAGACACACTCATATACATGTAAACATATAAAGATAGTGGATAGTGGGCAATAAAGGAGAATAATGTCTAAGAGACAGGGAACAAAAGAGCCCCCTAGGTTATACACAGCTTTCAGATAATATTCTGGCTAGGGTTCAAAGAGTAGTGGTCCAGGCAAAGACCAATACATTCCCTGTGATAAAGAAACAGGAAATCAGAAGAAGATAGAAATCAGAGTAGCTGAAGTTTTGCGGGTGGAAGGGAGGTAAAGAGAAAGAGAACTCTGGGTATCTGTAGAAGGCACTCTGGAGTGTTTATTAAAATACTGACTAGCACACGTGTTTGCAGGAAGTACTAGCACAGAAGAAGAACCATCTGAGATGATTAGAACAGCATACAGTACGTGCTCAGGATCAGAAATGACAACTGTTATGTCAAGCAGACCAAAGAGCCTAAGAAGCCACGGTAATGAAGGGGAGTTTTGATTGATTGTGGGGAGTGATCAGACTAGAATAGACTTACATAGAATGCTATACAATATATCATTGTATAAAAAACCTTTAAAGAAAACTACAAAGATATATACCTTTTTCTAAGTAATGAGTACTTCCTGCAAGTATTCCTGTGTAGGACAAAGCATAAGACCATTTATAAGAAAATAAAATTATCCAGCAACTAACAAAAGGAGCACCCACAATGTCTGGAAGCCAATCAAAGATAACTAGGTATATCAAAGAAATGCTGAAAAGAAAACTCATAACTATAATAAGTCTAATTGGACCAGAGGAGATACATAAGTTAAAATTAACAAGACATTGAAGCAATTATTATAGCTATATTTCATATTTGTGTTAAATAAAGACAGGGGTGATGAATACAAGAAAAACTGAAAAAAAATTAAGTAAAAATGGAAAAAAAATCTAATTTTAAGTCCTAAAATTATAAAATTTCTAGAGGATAATGTAGTAAGAAATTATTTTAATCTTGGGTTAAAGGTTTTTAAATATGACACCAAAGGTATGGTCCATAAAACAAAAATCAACAATGTCATTAAACTTAAGAACTATTTAAAAATAAATAAAATTAAGAACTATTCTTTGAAATAATCTGTAAGAATGGAAACACATGACCTGGAAATATTTTGAAAAGAACATAGTTGACAGAGGATTTGTTTCCAGGATACACAAAGTTATACAAAGAACTTCAAATGTCAAAAAAAAAAAAAAAAGAAAGAAAAAGAGAAGAAACCAGATAATGCAATAAATATGTAAAAGATTTAAAAAGGAACCTCACCAAAGATAGAGATGGCAGTATAAATGAAAAAAATCTCAAATTTATTAGTCATTCAGAGATGCAAACTAATGCCACAATGACATAGGCTTATTAGAATGTCTAAAACAGTTAAAAAGACCAGAAAAAACATTAGTGCAGACAGAACAACTGGCATTCTTATAGATTGCTGGTGGGAATATATTATTATATAATCACTTTGGAAGGGTTGTAGCCATTACATTAAAACTTAAGCACACTCTTATCATATGATCTAGCCATATGTCTTCACAATGGGTGTCCACACAAACATGGGTGTCTACACAAGCTTTATTTGTAAGATTTGAAAATAGGAAATAAGTTAAAGACCTTTCAATAAGTAAAGGGAATAAACAAAATATGTGATATCCACAATGCAATTAAATGAATAAATGATTGTATAGACAACATAGATGAATATCAAAATAATGATCTTGAGTAAATGAAGTCAGAAATAAATGAGTGAATACTCTGTTTCCATTTTTTTGTAAAACTCCTGAACAGGCAGACTCATCTGTATTGACAGCTAACAGTGCTTGGCTTAGGAAATGGCTTGGTGGGATGGGTTGGACACAGAGAACATTGGTTGTTCATATGTGTTCATATGTACCATCTTTAAATGTAGCTCACTATATGCAAATTGTGCCTGAATAAGAGTTAAATAACTAAATGTGTGCATGGTGGCTCTGAATTTTTATATCCCAAATTTCATCTAAATCAGGATAACAGGATTTTGGCTTCCTCGTCTGTTAATAATATCATAAGAGAGGTGTTTTGAAAGCCCTCAAAAAAAAATGTTGATTTTTGAAGCAGTTTGTCCTTTTATTCCTGGAACCATTCTCATGACCATTCTTTCATAATAATGGTTGATTATATTAAATTGTGAAATAAAAAGTCTTAGTTCATACTTGTGTTAGTCCCCACTCCTTATAACCCCCAAAATCCACTGGACTCATTTTACCCCAAAGAAGTGTCACTGCATTTAGTAATATCCATTTGAAAAGAGCTGAGAAAATGGGGAATCAATTTCTTATTTTTACCCCATTGAAAAACCATCTCTAAATAGCAATGCTCAATCTGCCACTTGACAAATCAGTGGAAGGGAGGGCTGATAATATTTCTAGATGACAGATCAGTTTAAAAAAAAATCTCTAAATTGCCCTTTAATCAGAATAATACTCAAGGAGACTGAGTATCCAGGCAACCATGCTGAGACTGTTAAAGCTGATAAGAAGGCTCCCTCCAACCCTGGTGAGAAAAATCAGTCCATTCTCCCCTTTATAACAAAAATGTAATACCTGGTAATATATATTTTTGGGAGGAGAATATAAATGATGGAGATTGCCTTTTAAAATATGTTATTCAATGTGCTGAAAGTCTACACAGACATCTCTGTGCACACATGTTCTCCAGGGCTGTATGGCTATCTGTGTAACATGGCTCACTGTGAAGGGATTGCCTGAGAAAAAAACGTACTATAGTTGAGACTATCACTGAAGACCTCTGCTTAGGGCTTCTTCATAGGTAATGCTTGATCATTTTGTAATTTTATTTTATTATCATCATTATTATTTTTGTTGTTGTTGCTGTTATTTTTGGTTGTGATGTACCCAAGGGGGATCACATAGATGCAGAGAAACATGTTACCCAAAATGCATGATAATAGGATTTTTTTTAAAACTCCTGAACAAGCAAACTCATCTGTATTGACAGCTGACAGTGCTTGGCTTAGGAAATGGCTGAGGCTGGGGCTGTGGGGCTGGGGCTGGGGCTTAAGTGTAATGGGCCTGTGCTTTTAGGAACATTTTGCTTACTTATTCCTTTACAAAAGAGATTGCCTGCTTTGCACACACACACATACACACACAATCATGAAAATTATTGAAAGTTTATGAGGCAATGTGCCTTGACTTTATGTTGCAGTGTTAGTCAAAGATTTCCTCCAGACAATGATAAGCAGAAAGGCCATTCCATTATTGAGAGAATGGTGACCCCAGGCATCCCTAGATAAGGACTCCAGTAAAGAATGTGCCACATATTAAAAGTGTAAACTGGGGTGAGATGCATGCATGTTAAGCCTTTGTTTCTTTCTTTAAAGATAAGCATATATTATTGTAGGAACTGATGTAAAAACTAAATGTGAAATAACCAAAATACTTGGCACATCTGCCAAATTTTAATTGTTCAGAAAATGGCAGATTCATCCCACCCCTTCTAATAATTTAACTGAATTGTAAGCTTCTTTTGGATGTAGAAAAGTATGATTTATTTAGTTAATATATATACATATATATATATATATTCTATTCTATGGATGAATAAACCTGTATGTCAACAAGTCCAGTATAGGAAGAAAAATAACTGAAAATTGGATTCCAAGTATGCAATCTTGAGTAAGGCGTTAAAATGTCTCAGTTTCAATATGTACCAGATGGGGAAATTTAATTTGATCTACAAATGCTATAATATTGTACATAGCAGACAGACATCAAAAATCAGAAAATTAAAAAATATGATCCAATATAATGAACATTATTATAACTATCAAGGATTAATTTTTCTATTTCTTAATCTTAGATAAATTTTGATATTGAGATAGAACAACCAACTTCATTTTCCTATGAATACATTTTACTTCTTAACTTTTTATTTCCATAAATTTTATTGAATTAAGATTTTAACCAACTGAATTGGACAAAATTGCAAAATGAACATGCTTCACCTTTGAATTTTCTCTTGAACCCTTTGCTGAATAATAATTATCCATATTCACTTAATCATTTGTTAATCATTAAATTCTACTTTGTAATATGGTAGATGCAGGAAATATAGTGATAGCTAAATATGGCTTGATTTAGGTTTTAGGTCATTTACAATGTATTGGAAAATACAGATAGTATGCAATAGAAGTAAGCATAAAAGTAAATTATCAAGTGATAATTGATAAGCCTCAGGTGGCTGAAGGACAGATGATCTTTGGTAAAAACTAAATTTTGTTAGGGCCTCCCCTGGTGGTGCAGCAGTTGAGTGCTGGGTTGAGAAGCTACCCGCAACCTCTGCTGCACCAGTTCGATCCCTGGCCACCAGCGAGGGTCCCACAAAAAAAAAAAAAAAAAAAAATTTGTTGTGGCCCGTAGGCTCTGGTAGGTTGTGTCCTCATTTGCATTTATTTCCAGCTATTTTGTATTTTCTTTATTTTTTTATTTAAATATTTTATTTTATATAATTCTTACATCTTTTTTCATCTTTGCACAATGTATGCATATTCATTTTGGTTATATTCCCCATATAATTGCACTTCCCCCTTACTTTGACCCTAGTCCTTCCTTTACCCACCCTTTCTTCCCCCCACCCCAGTAGTGTGTCTCTGGTTTATAGTTGCTTGTTGATTTTGATTTTTTCTTTGTCTTGATTAGTCTTTTTCCTGGTCTCTTATTTAGGTTTTCTAGATTCCTGCTATGAGTGAGAACATCTGGTATTTTTCTTTTTCTTTCTGACTTATTTCGCTGAGCATGATCCCTTCCAGTGCCATCCATGTTGCTGTAAACTGCATGTGTTTATCTTTTTTGATCGCTGAGTAATATTCCATTGAGTATATGTATCACAGCTTCTTGATCCAGTCATCTATTTTGGGGCATTTGGGTTGTTTCCATAGCTTATCTATTGTAAATAGTGCTGCAATAAACATAAGCATGCAGGTGTCCTTTGGAATTACTGTTTCTGTGTCATTTGGGTTTGTTCAGTAAATGGTGCTGGGAAAACTGGGTCGCTACATGCAAAAGAATGAAGCTTGACCACTACCTCACACCATACACAAAAAACAACTCAAAATGGATTAAAGAACTAGACATAAGACCTGAAACCATAAAATACATAGAAGAAAATATAGGCGAAACACTACATGACATGCACCTCAAAGATCTTTACAGATACATCACCCAAAGCAGTGATAGTGAAGGCAAATATAAACAGCAGGACTGTTAGGGGGAAAAGGATGTCCTAAAGCTAATTCCATACAGGCTTTGTGGACTCCACCCCCACCCCAGGCCAAAGCCAAAGACACTGGGAACTCCAAATCCCATCACCGCCAAAGGGAAGGTAGCTGGGACCTGAGGGTGGGGTTAAGCAGCCAGGTGGCTATAAAAGGCAGACACGTGGGCTTGGGGGTTCCCCCATTTTGCCTCTCCACCAGCTCGCAGCTGTTTGGCCAGCTCTGAGAGTGACTTTGGGTTTCCAGGTTGGCGGATCAGGTAGGACGCATTAAAGACTTTATTTCCCTATTTTCTCCCTGAGTTGTACATTTTCCTTATTTCCTTTTCCCTTGTAAATAAACCTTTTATTAACCTTTTGTGTGTGCCTATAGTGGAGTATTAATAAGTCCCTTTTAAGCGCGCAGGTGAGGACCCACAGCCAGGAAACCATTCAATATCGGGGCTGCTCTATAACAGGACTACATCAAATTAAAGAGCTTCTGCACAGCAAAAGAGAAAATAACCAAAACGAAGAGAAACCCCACCAACTGGGAGAACATTTTTGCACACAACACTAATGATAAAGGACTGATCCCAAAAATCTACAAAGAGCTGATGAGACTCAACAAAAACAAAGAAAATAATCCAGCCAAAAAAATGGGCAGAAGATCTAAAAAGAAACTTCTCTGAAGAAGAAATGCGAGTGGCCAACAGGCATATGAAAAAATGTTCAACATCACTTGTAATCAGGGAAATGCAAATCAAAACTACCATGAGATACCATCTCACACCAGTGAGAATGGCACATATTAAAAAAACTAGCAACAACAAATGTTGGCGAGGGTGTGGAGAAAAAGGAACTCTTCTGCACTGTTGGTGGGAGTGCAAACTGGTCCAACCACTATGGAGAGCTGTGTGGAGATTTCTGGACCACTAAACATAGAGCTTCCATATGATCCAGCAATTCAACTCCTATGTATTTTTTTATTAACACATTTTTCAGTTGTATGTTGTTCAGTCTCCACATGTGAGAAGTTTGTCCTGCTTTCTTTATATCATTGATTTCTAATTTGATACACTTGTGATCAGAGAAAATATTTGGAATTATATCAATATTCATGAATTTATTGTTATTTGTTTTGCAAACCAATATGGGACAATGAAGAATATCCCAAATGCACTTAAAAAGAATGTATATTCAGTTTTTCTGGGTGCAGTGCCCTATAAATGTCTATTAAGCCCATGTGGCCTTAAGTGTCTATTAAGCCCATTAAGCATATTGTGGCAAAACCAGGCATATTGGTAACATAAAGAATCTATTCAGTCAATTTGTGCTTTCAGAATTTATTTATACTTATTTTTGTGTACACTACTCATGTCTGATTATGGTGAATAGATACTCAGTTTATGATGGACTGTCTAGTGATGCAGTCACTCAGTGAAATCTGGTAAGCACATCACTAGTTCTTAGAATGTGGTGGCATAGTTTCTAAAATGAGCTTAGGTTATTAGTAAAAGGCTAATAAGGCCATGAAATGCCTGAGGATTCCCTGTGATCATTTAGGGCTTTCCAGAATCCCTGGGAATTATTCTATAACACTCTAGGTGAATTGATTTATGAAATTTGGTCGGTAGAACTTGCTCTATAGTCAAGACCAACTATGGGACTTCTGTGCTCTGATTGTCTGTGTCCCCCTAGGTTCCAGTTAGGTCCCGAAAGTGGAGATGTCATGATGGAATTTAGGACTTTATCAAAAGTGGAATATACCTGAGACATTTATGTTGATGTGTACAAACCAAAAAAAAAAAAAAAGAAATCACATAAGGATATAACCAGAAGGTGTCCTCATCATGGACCCAACCATGTGAGCACCTTGATCTTCATCTTGGACTGCAGCCTCCAGAACCACAAGAAATGCTCAGTTGGTGGTATTTGGTTAGAACAGTCTGAATTGACTTAGACTATATTGCTCTGAGCCTTGCTCAAAGTTGACATTGTGACTACTTTCTTAATGGTTTGAAACAAAAGTATAACAATGTGTCCTATTCAAATGGACTTCAGAAGTTAGAGATTGTGATAGCTTCTGTTTTAATAGTATTTATTTTCTATTCTCTGGAACACATGTTTATTATCAAGGCATCAAGGAAACCTGCCATTTCCAGCCTTCCAGGTAATGTCAGCAAGATGCTATCAACATAAAAGATTACCAATATGCCCTATGGTAATTTATACTCATTGAAGTCCCTTTGAAATTAATTATGATACAGAGCCAAAGATCCATTGTAACCTCTGAGGATTCCATGCTTACTGGGACAGGGAAAAAAAAATATGTATAGGATAAGAAAATTCTTACCACATGTAAGTGCTTTCAAAAATAAAGCAAAAGTAAAATATCTGATACAATTGAAATAATCAAATGGTTATTTTCTAAATTTCACCAAGTTGATTAATTAAATATGGGTACTATAAAATTTCCAGATCTTCTTCCTTTAAAACATATTTGTTGACAATGGACTTTATAATTTCTATATGACTGTATTATGGGTTTTATATGTTCTTTTTTTATTTTAGAAGGGAAGGAACTTTCACTTTTAATTTGCTATCAGAGTATTCTTTGCCTTACAGATTAGCAAGATAAATATGAAAGTTTTTCCACTTATTAATATTAGTAATCAAAAAACTCTCTGATCTGGGAAATAGTCATGAATGGGTCAGGGAAATAAATGCATCTAAAATGAGAAAGATCTACTTAAATGCTTCATAAACATTAACACAAAATGGATCTAACTGTAAAATGTAAAACTATAAGTCCTAGGAGAGAACACAGGAGAAAACCTAGATGGTCTTCAGTATTATCAGGACTTTTTAAGATACAAATGACATGCCCATGAAAGAAACAGTAAGTTGGACTTCATTAAAATGAAAACGTTCTGCTCTGTGAAAGGCAATGTACACAGATTGGAAGGACATATTTGCAAAAGACACATATATCTGATTAAAGATTGCTATCCTTTGTATAGTTCATAAAAGAACTCTTTTAAACTCAGCAACAAAAACCTCATTTAAAAAATGAGCTTCTTCTCTCCTGCACTGTTGGTGGGAATGCAAACTGGTACAACCACTATGGAAAACTGTGTGGAGATTTCTTGGCCTACTAAACATAGAACTTCCATAGGATCCAGCAATTCCACTCCTAGGTATTTACCCAAAGAACACAGAAACATCAATTCCAAAGAGCATCTGCACCCCTATGTTTATAGCAGCACTGTTTACAATAGCTAAGCTTTGGAAACAACCCAAATACCCAAAAATAGATGACTGGATCAAGAAGATGTGGTATATATATACCATGGAATATTACTCAGCATTCAAAAAAGATAAACACATGCAATTTGCAGCAACATGGATGTCGCTGGAAGGGATCATGCTCAGCGACATAAGCCAGAAAGAAAAAGAAAAATACCGGATGGTCTCACTCATAGCAGGAATCTAGAATACTTAAATAAGGGACAAGGAAAAAGAATAACTATAAGAAAGAAAATATCAAAATCAACAAACAACTATGAACCAGAGACACTCTATGGGGGGTAGAGGGCAGGGAAAGGAGGGCTTGGGGTCAAAATAAGGGGGTTGTAATTGTAAGGGGAATATAAAAATAAAATTTAAATAATAAAAAAAATAAAAGAAAAAATGATGTAAAAAATATATAAAATAAAAAAAATGAGAAAGATCTAAAACAAAATTCTGCTTATCTGCAGCTCAGACCACATAAACAACAGTTAACAATAATTTTTTTAGCATTCAGTTTTTTTTTTAAATCTATTGCAATAATGTCTAAAATACTGGATATTCCTCTTTAGCAATTGTAAATTTATATTTTTGATATATTGTGTTATTAGGTGACTATTGTGAGCTTAATTTGCAATAACTCAGGTAAGTGAATGCAGATGCTGAGACCTGAACAAGAATGTGTCGTTGCACCATCTCTCCCAAACAGCTTTTCCTCTTGTTAATTTAA
The DNA here is from genome assembly GCF_014898055.3 of Talpa occidentalis. Lineage (NCBI taxonomy): Eukaryota > Metazoa > Chordata > Mammalia > Eulipotyphla > Talpidae > Talpa > Talpa occidentalis. Next base: position 52,895,999 of record NW_023601433.1, read on the forward strand.
TGGCATTTGACCTGTGATATGACATAGGTCTTGAAATTGGATGAGTCACCATTTCCCAGCCAGGTCTCTATCAGACTGACATCTTGAGATATTAAATCAAGTATAACTTTAATGAGATACCCATCTAATTTGGTGTATTCTTGGTCAAGCCACTTGCATACTTTCCAAAGATCATAAACTTGTACAACTAGTCCTGTTACAGGACAGGGAGAGGGGCAGCCCAAACCCCGCAAACCTGCCTATTCTAAATGGGTTCTGCCATCCGCCGCATCAACACAAAACATAGGAGACTTTAATGGGAAGGAACTTTAATAAAACTAGGAAACAATACGGGTAAGGCAAAGAGTCTAGTTTCTAAATGAAGCACCCAAAGTTACCCGTCCCCTCGTGGGTAAAAGTCCATCCATATGGGATCGGCCCAGAACAAGGCCCCAAAGTCTGCTACAAGTCTAAAGCATCTTCCAGTGGGGACCCACAGAAAAGGGTCACAAACAACCGGACAAGCCCAGAAGGAAAAGAGCAAAATCAACATCAAGATAAAAGCTGCCATGGTCACCTCCCCACGGGTCTCACCCACATCTGTGTCACCCAGTCCACGACCAAAAGACAAGCGCAGTTTCTTCACGTGTCTCTAGGCTCCATGCGCCTCCTCCAGGTCTCCTTCTGGCTCCATCCTGCTTCCTTCCTTAGTCTCTTCTGCAGCTTCTCCTCCTGCTCAGCTCCACCTTTCCTTGGGTGGGGCAGGGAACGTGGAACCTCCCCCTTTCCTGGGGACCACCCTGTTACAGTCCCTGATAATTATATACAATTTAGGATTTTGGCATCCCCTTTTACATTAGAAAACTCAGTTCAACTGGATAGTTTTTTACTTGTTTCTTCTGTCATCTTTCAATAGCAACTAAACCCTTCAATTCTACTGCAACAAATATTTACTTATCAAGGTTTTAATAATAGAAGTATATTCTGAGCCCTAGGGAAACAAGAGGTAGATTTGCACATCACAGATGATGAATCATTCCTATCTAGCTCTTTACATCACCTTCTACACTTTCTGCAAACAATTGAGAATATCACAGACTACTTTAGCTCTAGGTACCACTGATTACAGGTTCCACCTAATCAACTGAGCCAGCATTAAAACACTCACAATGTAAGTTATCAGTTTTAATCTGGAATCTCCTGAAACTCTGTCTCTGTTGGCAATTTTAGCTGAATCTAAACTCCTTACTCCTCAATCTCCATTCTCAGTGTCCATTCCTATATACATTCTCCAAGAATTCACTGATATGGAGTTAACACATTTTGCACTTTGTGTGTATCCGTTTTGATGGAACAGGGTAAATAAAAGCCATGTGGAGGATTTTGGGGTTTTTCTTTCAAGATATAGAGGTAGGAGTATTCAGTACAACAGGGAATTTGAGGTGCACTTTAAATTGGTGGTTTTATTTGGCTTTGCTTTTTGAAAACAACAACAACAACACTGTTTCTGTTTTAGGGGTATAGGTTTAACCCTGTGCAAATGTATGTTATCACACTACCCCCACCCAAAGCCCCAATAATATTCCAGTATGCCCCCTCCCCACTTTGCTCCCACCTCCAAACCTCCTGTGCTGGTTCAGGTATAATTTTTTTTTTTTTTAAGATTTATTTATTTATTTATACAAGCACGGGGTACAGTCAGAAGCACGGGAGGGTGAGAGAATTCACCAGAGCCAGAGCGGAGAGCAGAACAGGCAGACTGATGAAATACACTGCTGAGGGGAGCAGCGGGCGGCAGGAGAGGTCTGCGCGCCATGTGGGACCCTCACCAGGCGGCTGGGGATCGAACCGGCGCTGCAGAGGCTGCGGGCAGCTTCGCAACCCAGCGCTCAACCGCTGCGCCACCAGGGGAGGCCCTGGTTCAGGTATAATTTTGACAATTAAAAAAAATTCAGTGTGCTTAAAGACAAAATAAAAGGTTATTTACAAAGGAAGAAGTAGTTAAAACATATGGTAACATAAATAGCATAATTACCGAAGGGATTCAGAGAAATGTGCAGAAATTTGACCAATGTGAGAGAGGAAGAAGGAGTAAAGGAAGAAATAGGTAGAGTTATCATGGATGTTGGCAAACCTGAAAGTGATGCTATTGAATGGGATATGGGTTCCAGTTTGTTCACTAATTGAACAATATTTTTCAGTCCCATTCTGCAACATATACTATATCAAGTTTTGAGAATACAATAGTTAAGAGAAAAAGACAAATTCCCCATTTTTATAAAGTTTACATCTTATCTTAAAATTAAAGAAATATCTCAGATCAATTGCAATAGAAAGGAAGACATTTGGGTCTTGCAAATAAAACTTTTCATGAGTCAGGATCAGTCCCCTCAAAATGACAGTAACATTAATCAGCCATCATTTTGCTTGTTATTTCTGTTGGTTTTTTGCAAAGGAGTAGAGCAATAATGATCTAATAGTAAGTAGGGTTATATCATGGACAAATTCTAACTCCGCTTCAGTTCTTGAGTTATATTAGGTGTCAAAGAATAAATAGAGTCAATAGAGTTTCAGACAGAAAACAGGTTACTTGGGAGATATGGGCAAGGTGGAGGGCTGGTGGTTTAATGGGGATTAGAACTATAAAGATGATAGAAGATTAGAGGGGTGATTTTGTGTAATGTCCCCGTGGATTGCAATCACTTTGAAAAGATCAGCTTGTTGACATAGGAGGATTTATTGTGCAGAGATCAACTTTGTTTTGGCATAATGATTTTATGTTGCCATCACACTGGTTTTCCTTGTATTAATCTCTTAGAAATATTTAACTACCCCATAGGATACAACAACTAGAAAGTGTTTTGGATAACAAGATACAAACACATATACTGACATTTCTATGTTTATAATCATAGCTCTCTGTCAGATAATGTTTATTCTTTGTCCAAGTAGCATGAGTATATTACATAGAAATATAGGGGCAAAAAAACAAAAAAACAAAACCAAAAAAACAATGAAAACTACCAAAAGTGAAAGTAATTTTCTGTAAAAGGAAAATAATTGTGGGGGAAGTTGGGGAAAGGAGTGCATGGATGAAAGTAGAAAGTATTGCCTTTTCATTATAAGATTTTACATTTTACTTTTGATTGGTCAAACATAATAACCTGAAATGCAATAAAGAAATAGAGATATCTGGGTATAAAGTTTATAAAATGGAGGACAGATCATGTGTAGGCTTAAAATAGTAGCTTGTAACAAGATCAATATAAGACAGTTGGTACCTGACACCGAAATTATTATTTAAAAGAGATAATGCAAATAAACATTTCTGCTTCCACCTATATGTCATAACTAGCATCAGACCAATTATTATTATCAAGAACAAGTCAAAATAACAGGATAAAATGTGCAGAACCCCCAACTTATTGAAATCATTGGAAAGTAATCAATGCTTCTAGAACTTAATGTGATGAAACTCTGGATAAGAGGGAATTACAAAATGCCCAAACTTGTGTGGGATTTCTTTTCTAAATGTTTACTTTATTCTAAAATGCTAAAAGTTGAATGACCAAGAAATGAAAAAGTTAATAGCTGCTAAGAAGCTAACCCCTAAGCAGAATAAATTAGAAGGTACACAACTTCTATGGAAGCCATGAACACCCCAAAGAAACTCTTAAAGGACCACACCACACAAGGAGACAGTGATAATGAAAACAGAAAAATCACCATATGTTAATATATATAAATATATATCAACACACACATATATACATATATGTGTGTATAGATATGTATATAGATGCATAGATATATGCAGATATGTATAGATATGTATATAGAAGTATAGATGTATGCAGTTATTTTATATATATATATATATACACACACACATACACACACACATACACACACATATATGTCCATGGTCTAACAGCTTATCAGACCATCTGGGTATTTATCTCAGAAAATGAAAACTTGAGCACATGTGCATGTAAACACAACTTAAGTAGGATTATATATTGTTTATATATATATATATATACACACACACTTAAGTAGGAATATATATTGTTTATAGCTATTTTATTCAAAGTAAAATACAATAAGAAATAACCCAAATGTCCATTGATCAGGAGCATGGATGAACTAATTCTAGTTTATTCACATAAAGAATCAGTATCAGCAGGATAATAGAAACCAGGGAGGCCGGAAAAGGGAAAATTCTGAAATGAGTCCTTGTCACCATCCTTTCAGAGTAAAAGTCAGCTTAGCCTCAGACATACTTCTCCTGTGCAGAATCACAGTAACTTAGGCTTAGAGGACAAAGAAGCACAGGGGCATAGCTAATTCTTTGAGCCTGGAGCTGCCCCTCTGGATTCATAACTATCCTGTTTGTTTTCAGCCTTATACCACAGGCCAGATTCTCATACAAGAGCCAGCCAACCTGAGTCATCATCACTTACATTGGTCTTACCTTTTACTTCACAGTCCTAGCATTTCTCACCGGTTTTAGCTTAATGCCGCCCAGACCCCAGGCAGGCCCATATAGGTCAATTATTTCCTGATGACCCCTTTCTATCATTCCTGAACTCTCTCTGAGTCATAGCTTAAAATATGATTTCTGTGACATTTCATAAGAGATTTGTCTAAAACAACTTGTTATGGTGTAGGGTTTCAAGTTTCTCTCATATAGCATGCCTCTTTCTAAGTTGCCATGTCTTGTGCTTTCATTAACTTTTCTATCACTTATATTTTTATAAATTATAAGTCATGGAGGTCATATATCAAAACATCTGTTTTTCTGAAAGCTACATGTGAAATAGTCACTTTGATTCATCCAATTATGACTTTTCCAACAAATATCACTAAGTTATAGAGGCTTATTTTGTACCAATATAAATGTGAAGTTTTAATAATTAAAACAGGCAGGTAATAATAAGTCTATCCAAGTTTAGAATCCCAATTTGCTATTTTATACCCAGAGTCCCAAAATTATAAAATCAGCCTGATGTGAGAAACACTTTAGAAAGTATTTCTAGTGAAAATAAAATGTAAAGTTTAAGGAAAGACATGTATGAGAAACAAATCTTTTATAAGGAATATCTTGACAAAGAACTTATTAATATATTTTATTAAAATTTGAATAATCTAAATTACTTTGGAATCATGCACATTTTAAGATGATTTGTTTCATAGAGAAATGGTGTAGAATAGTATTAGTTGATGTTCAATTTAAACCAACAATTTCTAAATTTATACCTAAAAAACTTTCTGAGTTTATATATTCCTGTATGTTTATACCTATGTATGATTTATAACATGTTTATTAGTATATATTTCCAAAATAAAGACTATTTTATACTTAAAAATATTATATATAAAGAATATTATAACACATTATTACATAAAGATCATTTGTATATACATAAAAATAAAATATTTTTACTCTGATTATTTTAGGAAATACACAAAATATAAAAATATTAACCATATATACTCAAATCACTTGTAATCTCTACCTATCTATGCTTTGTCTTGTCAAGTAAATTTACAAACTCTAATTTATTTATTCACAATTTCTCTTACAACTATTATTCTATATTGTGAAAAGGCATGTACTTGTATACCTGCTAAGTCTTTTTTTGTTTTGTTTTGTTTATACAAGCACTGGGTACAGTCAGAAGCGCGGGACGGTGAGAGAATTCACCAGAGCCAGAGCGGGGAGCAGAACAGGCAGAAGGACCGAAGTACACTGCTGAGGGGAGCAGCAGGCGGCAGGAGAGGTCTGCGCGCCATGTGGGACCCTCCTCAGGTGGCTGGGGAGCAGCCGGGGATCGAACCAGCGCCGCGGAGGCCTCAGGCAGGTTCGCAACCCAGCGCTCAACTGCTGCGCCACCGGGGAGGCCCACCTGCTAAGTCTTTACCTACCATCTAGTCTCAATGTCATAGCAGGAAAATGACTACGAAGTGAGAAAAGTAGATCCTTCTACTAGTTTCGGTAACATAAGAACATATACCCCATATATTCAAATGGATATTTTTTTTTTATATTTTGGTGTTTCAGCTCATTGAAATGGGTTTTGGATGTGAGAATGCAACTCCCAACCAACTTACCTACTTGCATTCATTCCTCCTGCATCTAACCTCAAGTAAAGATGCTCCTTATATTGAAAAAAGAAAGGTCTTTCTGACATTTTTTCCACTAGTGTCTGACATGGTTAGACTGATGATGAGAACCTGAAAGGCATGATTATTCTAGAACAAGTACTCTCAGTTCAATGTGCTTGTTTCTCCATTTTTTTCCCATTATGGTGTGCAGTGCAGTTCCAAAATCTGACTCATCACATCATCACCTGAAAGTTAAAACTAGGTCTCCAGGTTGTAAACACCTGTTCAAGAGACACACTACCCAAGCAGCATGGCTATGCACCACACACTGAAAGTTTGGTTTAAAAACATAATTAATAAGCAATTAGAAAAGAATAAGCCTGATTCTATTACTGTAAAAAAATAAGGTATTTTAGTTTCACAGCAAATTTGAGGGCACAGTACAGAGATTTCCCATATGTATCTTCACACACATGCACAACCCCCCACATTTTCAACCTTCTCCACAGAAGTGGTAAATTTGTAACAATCTATGTGAACCTACATTGACAGGACATATCACTCACAGTCCACAGTTTACAGTAGGGTTCACTCTTAGCATTATACATTGTATGGATTGGACAAATAAGTAATAACATATATCCATCATTATAGCATCATGCAGAATATGGTCTCTGCCCTAAAAATTCTTTGTGCCCTACCTATCCATCTCCCTACCCTGTGGCAACCACTGCCTTCAAAGTTTGCATTTTTTTCAGAATGTCATATAGTTTAAATCATATAGTATATAGTCTTTTCAAATGTTCTTCTTCACTTAGTAAAAGGCATTTAAGTTTCATCCATGTCTTTTCATGACTTGATAGCTCATTTATTGTTAGTACAGAATAACATTCCATTGTCTGGAAATACCACAGTTTACTTATCCATTCATATACTGAAGCATCAAGTCCTGCTAATTATGAATAAAACTTTTATAGACATCTATATACAGTTTTTTGTACGTATATAAGATTTCAGCTCCTTTAGGTAAATATCAAGGGGCACAACTGCTGCATCATATTCTAAGACTATGTTTAGTTTTGTAAGAAACTGCCAAAGTATCTTTCAAAGTGACTGCACTATTTTTTTATTCAAATCAGCAAAATTGAGTGTTCCTGTTGCTCTACCTCTTCATCAGTGTTTCATGTTGGGAGTATTCCAATTTTTGTATCTTCTAATAAGATAGAGGGGTTTCATTGTTATTTCAATTTTTATTTCCCTGATGATACTAAATGTGCAACTTGATTTTATATGTTTATTTGCCATCTTCTTTGGTAACATGTCTGTGAAGGACTATTGGACCATTTGTTGTTGAGTTGTTTGTGTTCTTATAGCTTAAGTTTTTAAGAGATGTTTGTATATTTTAAGTAATAGTCTTTTATCAGATATGTCTTTTGCAAACATGTTCTCCTAGTCTGAGGCTCTTGACATACCTTTTGTGGAGCAGCCAGTTAAGCTTGTCAGTTATTTATTTCATAGGTTTTACCTTTGAGGTTATATCTAAAAAGTCATATCATACCCAAACAGCCATCTAGGATTCCTATGTTATTTTCTAGGAGTTATGTAGTGTTTTACATTTAGGTCTGTGATCCAATAATTTCTTGTGGAAGATGCGAGATGTGAGATGTGTGTCTAGATTCTTTTTTTTTTTTTTTCTTTTTTTTGCATTTAGCTGTCCGGTTATTCCAGCACCGTTTTTTGAAAAAGCTATCCTTGTTACATCGTATTGTCCTTGCTCCTCTGTCAAAAATCAGTTAACAACATATAATTGTAGTCTCTTGTAGGGTAAATGGTTTTCAGGCTTTTCTGCCCTCCCACCATTAGATTGCCCTTCCTGATGGGGCACCTGCAGTTGTTACATTGTTGCAAACTATCTTATTCACTTCTGTGGGCCATGAAAGGATTATTGGGAGATAGTCACTGAGAGAAGAAACAAGAGAGGAAGCCCCCCACCCCCACCCCTGCCTGCCCCAGCACCCTGGCCTGCCAGGTACCTGGTTGCTACACTACATGTAAATTCTCAATAAAAGCCTGAGAAAGCCACAGAGGGCTCCAGGACTCTCCTTTACCAGCCTGGTCTACTCTAATCATAGATATCCTGCTCTGTGGCCTTCCTGCCACTACATTCTCAAACCCAGTTTTCTCATATTATTTACATATGCACTGCATTTTGTTACACTATTTTATCATGTAACCCTATTTGGCATTTCAAGTAAATGACATGAAAAATTGATTTTCAATTCCCTTAAAAAAAAGAACTTAAGGAAATAGTTTCTCTTATCAGTAGCTGAGACTGAGAAAAAAAAATCTAATATTCTTTTCCTTTTAGAAAAGATGTATTCACCTGCTACCATTTCTGAACTTCTAAAACATAAAGTGACAAATACAAGTCTCATAAAATATCCTGGTTCTGATGAGCAAGACAGCAGAACTTGATAACAAATACTGAATGGGAACCAGAGAGCAGAGCCACTCAACCAGAAACTCAAACCTGCCAAAACACTGTTGAAAAAGAAGGTAGAGAGAGGCTCTGCAGAAAGGGGCTTTAATTGTCAAGCTGTTCTACTCTTCTGTAGGATGCAAGGCAGACAGACTGCGTTCTCACGCTGGGACGTGCCCAACTTCTGCCCCAACCACCACACTGAACTGTGCATTTCTAAGGACTTTCATCCCCTTGATTTTTAAAGGCAACTGTATTTTCAATACAAAATGGAATTATTGTAAAACAGTAACTGATGTGATTGCATTTTACGATTTATTTCTTTTAAGAGATGATGACATTTCTCTTTCCCAAGTATTTTTTTAAGATTTATTTATTTATGCATATAAGAACTGGGGTACAGGCCGGAGGTGCGGGGGTGCCTCCCTGGTGGTGCAAGGGGTTAAGTCTCAGACTATGAAGCTATCTGCAGCCACTGCAGCACAAGTTCAATTCCCAGCCAGGAAGGTGACCCACATGGTACATCAGAATTCCCCTCCCTGCCTTGCCCACTACTACCCTCAGCCATGTAGTTCCCAAGTATTTTTGCATTTTTTTCTAACAAATATGTCTTCCTCCTCCTTTAGAAGGAAAATGAATGCTTATTTGTATATCAACACAAAACTCTCCACCAAAGGTTCTCTCTCTGGAGCACATCCATGATTGTGCCTGAAGGATGCTGTGAACCCTGAGGCACTTGTGGTGACAATTCTTATAAAGCTGGCACTTCATGCTGTGCCCTTTAGGAGACTGACTTCACCAGCAATGTGTCTGCTGTGTAGATTTCTAGGCTGAGAATAATTCAGCCATTCTGTCACCAAAATCACCTTTTACTGTTTTCTACTTGCTTTCTAAGTAGAGTGACTATTTCTTTCTCACCCTCACCATATCTTCCCTCTCCTGCCACACTGTTTTAGAGGTTCTCCAAGAACTTGCATAATCCTATCAAAATCAACTTTTTAAGATTTGCCTCAGATTCAGAATCAACCCTTCCAGTAGTGCAGAAATTTCAGGAATAGACAATCTGATCAATATATTATTTGTGTCAAATGTCTCTTTATTTCCATTTCTTGAAAAATAGTGACATTATAAAAATCTCTGGTGACTAAATAATTCAACACATGACTTAAATTCTAATGGTCTGGCTATAGCAGCTGGGAGAGTTTACCAGAACTGGTTCCAGGTGATATCCCTGCCCAGGTTTGTGGAATGCATGGGGTGAGGTGTTGGTTCACCCTCTGTGGATAGTATTCTTCACCATTGGGCTAAGGTGCCAAGTTCCCGTCCTTCTACCCATCGCACCTGTGGGATGACCTCTAGATCTCTCAACTTCAGATTGCTTTCAGCTTTAGCCTATTACTTCTGATGGTGAATTTGAAGTATTTGAAGTATATGGATCTGAGTAGAATGGATTTCAGGAGTTGATGTCATGCTGTTCTCCCTCCCTGGTGATCAACTTATGCAATAGCTCCCTTGTTAGGACAAGTGTGAGCAATATAGTTCTTGTCATTCTGACATTGTGCTTGGTCTCTGTGAAGTGCTGGAGGATCTTCTGAGTCTTAACCTCACCTTCGTATGACGTACTCTCTTCAGGTCTCAGCTGCTGAGCCTGACAGATGGTTGACTCTGGCCCTCCCCTGGCATTGCAGAGACATTGTGTTTTGTTTGTTTGTTTGTTTTTTTCCTGATGTATTGGACACTGAGGAATTGTTAGTGACATTTATGGTCATCTACCCTAAGTGGAACTTACTGAAGCCCATTCACTTCCTCCCTGTTCTTTTATTTTCTTCCAACATGTTCCCACTGGAAATAACCACTGAGGAGATATTGGTCTATCTGTTCTTCCACATGTTTTTGTGTGTGTGCCTTTGTTTATAGTAAAACACAAATAATGTCCACGTGCAGACCCCTTTGCCTCACTGTTGTCTAGTCCTTGAGATTTTAGTCACTTAGTTCATTAAGAGAAGTTGCTTCAGGGGCCTCCCTGGTGGCGCAAGTGGTTAAGTGTCAGCACTATGAAGCAATCCGCAGTTATTGCAGCACAAGTTCGATCCCTGGCTAGGTAGGTGACCCACATGGTGCAGCAGACCTCTTCTGTTTCCCCGATGTTCCTCTAAGCAGTGTATTTTAGTACATCCACCTGTTCTGTTCCCCATTCTCTTTGGTGAATCCTCTCACCACCCCACTTCTGGCCTGTACCCCAGTTCTTATATACATAAATAAATGAATCTTAAAAAAAGAGAAAAGTTGCTTCATAATATCTATTGCAAACATTGTAGTAGGTGTAAATGTTGCAAGCATGCTTGGAAACAGTAGAACTAGGGCCTCCCCAGTGGCCCAGCGGTTGAGTGCTGGGTTGCGAAGCTGCCCGCAGCCTGTGCAGTGCCAGTTCGATTCCCGGCCATGGGGCAAGGGTCCCACATGGTGAGCAGACCTCTCCTGCCTCCTATTCTGCTCTCTGCTCTGGCTCTGGTGAATTCTGTCACTCTCCCATGCTTCTGACTGTACCCAGTGCTTGTATAAATAAATAAATAAATCTTTATAAAAAACAAAAACAAAAAAAGTAGAAATAGAATCAATAATCCAAATCTGCCACACACAATCTTTTCTTCAATGACTTTTTTGTGTGTGGAAAAATGACAATGGATATCGATCAAGTCACAATTGACACATGACCATCTGCTAGTATATGCCAGGGGAACCCAAGCTTGGAGGAACGAAGTTTACCTGATGATAAGTCAAGCAATTTGATGACCCCTAATACTGACATGTTTGTTAATTGTTGAATTGAGATTAAGGTCAGAATTTATAAAATGCACTGTCATTACAAATTTGTGACAGCTTTTAGCAAAGTTGTGAACCCATCTCACAAATTTATTCTTCATCAATTTATTTTCTCTTCCTTCAACATTCAATAGATTTTGCTGCTTGGAGGTACTGTCAACATCATCTTCACTTGACCTTTTTCTCTCCAGTTAAAACATACAGCTTTGGAGAACAATTTGCTTGCGACCCTTCTCTCAACTTCATGCTAAAGAGTAGTGGAAAACTAACCAAAGGACTTATCCCAGAGAGTAAAATATCTCTAAGAATACTTATGCACCCTTCCCATCCACTCACTCTTCTCATCAACCAATAATCTAGCAACACAACGCATGGTAGATGAACTGCAATTGCAAAGAGAGAACAGTTTTGTTTCATAAATTTCTAAAACTATATTATTTTCTTGAAAAAAAATTGCTAATGAATTTGTGGTATTATTGGCAGTTTTGAAATGACATTACCAAAAAATGACTTGAACACTGTTGAGTTGGTTTTGCTGCGCTCCCAAAACTATATATAAGATGTCTGTTTTTTTTTTTTCTTTTACCATGCACCATTCCTAGTGGTCAGTGGATGCTGAGCTCTGTCAGATCTGACAGTAAAATTTAAGATCTATCAAAGTTTAAACATAGTTTAAACAGGGATTAGTCAAACATGACTGGATTTGCTATTAAAGTGGAAAAATCTGAAGTCCAAGTTTACTTTTTTTTTTTTTTAGGAAATAATGCAATGAACAAAAAACCTTTGACAAGTGCCTGACATTTTTCTCAGTGTTTCATTCTCACAAATGCTTTCGTATGTCAAGAAATTCAGAGGCTTGACAACCACTACTATCTTGTAACCTAGGAAACATAATCAACAATAACCTTTTTGGCAAACTTGAAAAATAAATTTATTTTAAAAAATAGATACTACTGTTCCTCTTCTCTAAGCAATTATGCTAATTAAATTGAAAAATCTTGACATTTCCAATTAGTATTTACTACCAAATATATATCTGCAAATATAACAGAAGGTAAATACTGATTTGTGAAACTTGAATAAATTGCATGTATCTTGCCACAGGCCTAGAATTAGACAGCACACTATGTTAACATTATTATCTAACTTTTACCACTTTTGAGTTGAAACAATCATGGATAAATTATAAGTGTTAGTAAGAATGTAAGTGAAACATTTGAAAATGAAATATGTCAAGCTGTGCTCAAAACAAATAGAAAGTGAAAAAAATACAAAAACAAGGTTTCATTTCAACTAAATAGTCTGCAGAAGATCCTAAAACATGCTCTTTGTCAATAGTCACTCCAGGGGGTTATTTCTCAGGTTTCCATATCTCATGCCCTCCAGTGTATTGGAAGAACTTGAATGACAAAAAGTTCAATGCATTTGTTCTGCACTGGTATATTTACAGCAGTCACAATGAAAGGATATGAAATTGCCTTAGTAGAAGTCTATATAGATTTCTGAAATTTCTCTCTCATTTGTGTTGATCATAGAAGCAAATCATATCATGGTCAAGTGGAACAATGCAAACCTTTAACATGCACTTTTCTTGTCAACTCTTCCATGTTATTTGCTGCAGGTTTCCCTTGATGTCCCCTTGAATCCTTCCGGCAATGTGTTGAATTTGTAAAGATTTACTTTTATTTATTTATGCATGCAAGAACTGGGGTGCAAGCCAGAGGTGGAGGGAGGTGAGAGGATTCACTAGAAACAGAGTAAGGAACAGAATAGGTGGGTCTACTGAAATACACTGAATGGGTGACACAGGAGAGGTCTGCTGCACCACTTGGGTTAGCTCCCTGGCCAGGGGTCAAACTCAAACTCAAGTGCAGTGGCTGAGATAGCTTGATAGTGCTGAGAATTTAACCTTTGTACCACCACGGAGGCCTGCCCTAGTGAGCTGTTTTTGTACACACTTGTGTGGATTAACAATCTATTAATTAATAAAAGCCTCAAGAACAACTACTGAATTTAAGTTTACCTGACCTCACCTACATTTTCCTAAATATAGTAGAAGACTGACTCAAGAAGACAAATTACATATTAAAAATAGTTTTGGTTCCCCAAATTGTCTATCCTGATAAATAATCAGATATTTGCTGGTTTTCCTAAATATAGTGGAAGATTAATTCAAGAAGACAAATTACATTTTAAAATTAGTTCTGCTTCCGGGCCTCCCCGGTGGTGCAGCGGTTGAGCGCTGGGTTGCAAAGCTGCCTGCGGCCTCCGCGGCGCAGGTTCGATCCCCGGCCACCTGAGGAGGGTCCCACATGACACGCAGACCTCTCCTGCCGCCCGCTGCTCCCCTCAGCAGTGTACTTCGGTCCTTCTGCCTGTTCTGCTCCCCGCTCTGGCTCTGGTGAATTCTCTCACCCTCCTTCGCTTCTGACTGTACCCAGTGTATGTATAACCAAAACAAACAAACAAACAAATAAATAAAAATAAAATAAATGCCTCTATAAAAAAAAAAATAAAAAAAAATTAGTTCTGCTTCCCCAAATTGTCTATTCTGATAAATAATCAGATATTTGCTAGTGTTTGGAAATTTCTTTAACAAAAGTTTATATGCAAATATAAAACTTTTACATTGCATTTAAATATTTTCCCTTTGTATGATTTTATTTAATAAAAAAATTGATGTGCACCAAAGGAAGGAAAGAACATATATGATGACCAAATTTTCATTTTTTGCATTTCATAAAAGGTAACATTTTGGTCATATTGGTCAGACAGATGAGTACACTTTCATTTGAAGTATAACTTGGAGAGATTTTTAAAGATGTGGGGACTTGCAAAAGGAATGGTGGCATATTGAGAACACACAATTTTAATAATTAGTACTTATGTAATTTTAAGCTAAAAAGATAAGGAAAGACCGTCTACCCCATTTACAATAATAAATATATATGTTTCTGCAAAGACCTTGCTTGACATTTGTTGTTTTAATGATTATAAAACTAACTAACATGCTCATCTACTTAAGGGGAAAAAATAGATATGACACACAATATATTACCAGATTTCATTATATGTATTATAATTCTTCCTTATTGTGCTATAAACAGAGTGTTGGGAGTTTTTTTTTCTTTTAACTAATGCAAAACAAATATTTTTCTCTAGGTTTCTAGGAAAATTAAAAGTACATAGTTCAGATCTAAAGGCCATCTCAGCTGTGCTATACAAATTAATAGTTCATCACAGACTGAGAATGTCTTCCATTTACCAATGCAAGGTTCATTACTAATTGCTAGTTATTATTTTACTTAATATTTTAAATCCTTGTCTTCACAAAAGAGACTCTTTTTATGTTTAAAAACCATGAATTTGAAGAGTCTGAAATACCATGTGTTCTGAAGCTCGAAAAAAGATTTCTAACCTAGAGATGTGGGGATTCAATACACAGAGATTATAATCCATAGGGGAGATATCTCTCTGCCTTTGAGATCTGGCCATAAATCCTCTGAATCATTCTTGGATTTTAATAACTTTTGAGGAAGAGGAAATCTGTTCTCCAGACTGTGACCTATTCCTCCATCAAAATTGAGACTTCCAGTGTAATTTTATCATGCAGGCATATGAAAAAGATTTGGGAGACAGGTCAACATGGAAGATTAACAATATTTGCAAAAGAAAAGTGAATACATATGATGCAGATGTATTTAAAAATGAATTAATAACTTGACTAGGAGAACAAGTATCTAAAATTGTTAACTTGCATGGATGAAAACATATTTTATTTCTCCCTCATGTTTCTGAGCTTCCTTTCATCTTTGCGAAAGAAGGGAAGAATGTTTGTTATGTTGTTATCATTGTAAAGATTGAGGCAAGGAGCTTGTCCATAGAGACAGTACCATTATCACAACTAAATTGTAAGGAAATAATTCATGGAGACTTAGAGAGGACACTTTGTGAAGAAATGATATAGAATAAATTATTTTTCTTATAACAGCATTAAATATATTTTCCTACAGGCAATATTTGGTACTTTAATTTTCATTAAGTTGACTAATAGGCCACAGAAGTTAAGAATCCAAGATTTTGAAATTAATATGCTTTAAGCATAATGAACATGTTTAATAATTTCTTAGGATTTCAGAAGCTTTAAATTATTAGAGTTTCTTAATCTTCAGAAATACTGTTAATTAAATTTTGTTCTAAATCATCTGCATGGATATTTAGAAGAATGTGAAAGAATGTAAGATCTTTCATACTCAAAGCAAACATGGAATGAATCCCCCGGTTGATGGTGTGTGTAGGTGGTGTTTTGACATTTTTTTTTTAAATTTCTGATTATTTAGTTTAGTTTTCTTATGAGCAAAAGTCATGGAAAATTTTCTTTAATTTTTAAGAACTTTTAAAATTAACTCGTAACCCATGAGATACCATCCATAAGATCATGTACCAGCACTTTGCAGGTTATGAGTGTGAGTGGATTAAACCTTAAGTCTATGAGTCTTCACTACTGATTAACTGGAGATTAAACAGATTTGGAAAAATATTGCTTTTTTGGTTAAAATATAGTATGAGATTGACTTAGTGATACAGTTTCATTAAAGCAGATAATCTGTACATGTTTAATTATGTTTACATGAGATCAAGTTGCTTCTGTTCTCCTTTCAAAAAAATATGTGACAAAGAATGACAGTTGTAAGAAAAATAGTAGGGTCAGTAGGTCAGGCAAAGGCATGGGCAGTTTTCATACTGACAGCAAAGGAGGGGTGTTCTAAGATAGGTAAGACCTGATTCTCATTTTCCATGCACTGCAAAGGGTTATTTTTTCAGAAGGTGGATTTGTATTACATGTTCAAATGTGTTATTTCTGAATAAATTGAAACATAAATGAAAGGAGTTGATTTTTTTACTTGCATAAGAATTTGGTTATAAAAATTTGTTGTTTTGTCCTACAAGATCAAACAGCTTGAAAGCTGTTTCTGATGATTTAAGTATTGATCAGAATTTAATATTCACTAGACTTAATAACACCATTATTAGACAGTTTCAAACAAGAGGCCTGAACTTGTTTGTTATCTCTATTTTTCTGTCTCTATACCTGATTATTTACATTTCTATACATGTATAGATCTTGAATGGTTATGGGAACATGGTTTTGCTATGCTAGATGGGTTTCCCTTATGTCTACTTTGATGCAATATTTGTATTATTAATTTTCTTTTTTGCTCTTTTCTGCGTTCTTGGTAAATTCAGATCAGAGTCTAATTGTAATTTAGAGTACCAAAAACTATAAATAGGAACTGCTATTGGCATATATCCCTTATCACTAGTTCCCAAATTCAACTATCTCTGACAAATGGAAGTTCTGCCATAGTCCACCGGGAGCACTAATGGACTGATCCAAATGAGGCTGTTGATGAAGTCTCTCTGAACCCAGGGATGCCGATGGCTGCATAGTTTCTTGCAGAAACACTAATGGGTTTGCATCTATGCTGCTCACTCAGATGCTTTTGAGGCCTTACATGATGTCTGTTTCAAGTACTGCCTCACAGTTCTAAAATTCAAACCATTTGTGTATTGGAGGTCATCTGACTCCCAGATTTCACAGAAGGAATTGTGATTGTGTTATGAACCAGCTTTCCCATCAGCATAAATATTCTGTATGAAATGACTGCAGATACAAAATAAATAATTACCTCCAAATTATTTTTAAAAGGAAGAAAAATGACTATCATGAGTCTGAAGAGGTTAAAGAGATGTGACAGTAGAAATGAATCCAGAATATTTCATAATTTCACTTAAGTCCCCAACACTCAATTACTGGTAAAGTCAGGAGACAGACCCTCGTTCCCAGACCAGTGTTGTATAAGGCAGAGATCCCTCTATCCCACACAGGACAGGTAGCCAAAAAGGGAAGCCCTGAGCAGTGAATGCCAGGACAAGAAAAGGGAACAGTTACTGGGAAAACAGTGTGGAAGACCAACAGAGGGGGACATGAAAGGAAATTAGCAGAATGTTATTTTATTTTATTTTCCAAAATAGGCAAAAATTGGTAATTTTAATTACATATTATAGATGAGAAAGATGAGATCTCAGATTTACATAATGACACATGTCAGAAGGTGCCAGAATCAGCATTCAATTGATAT
This sequence comes from Talpa occidentalis, assembly GCF_014898055.3. Lineage (NCBI taxonomy): Eukaryota > Metazoa > Chordata > Mammalia > Eulipotyphla > Talpidae > Talpa > Talpa occidentalis. Next base: position 52,913,531 of record NW_023601433.1, read on the forward strand.
CTGCTAATAAGGGATTTTTGTTCAATGATTTTTTTTAAAATTAAGAGATCAGTGAATTATAAAAAATAACATGTTCCTGATACAACAGAGAAATATGTTCTGCTCAGTTTTATAGAAATAAATGGAAGATAATTATAATGCCAAAAATAACCCAATAACACTGGCTAAACAAATATTTCTGTTTTCAAATGTACAATGTATCTGGAACTAACTAACTTCTGAAGTATTATGTATTAGAAAAGCAGTATTTCACAGATAGACAGAGCTAAGCTTAAAAACTGGTTCTGTTTTATCTCATGTTACTTAATTTCTTTGAAATGTTTTCCTATTCTGTGAAAGACAGGTGAAGAAATGTTGTTCATAAGTTTCATTAACAAGAATAAATAAGAAGAGATTTGTAATGTTCCTGGTGCAGTATTTAGCACATAAAGTAAAACTATTCTCAGTGTTCTCATATTATTAAAAATATCACTATATAATGAGGATGAAGGTGATTAAAAACATAATAGCAAAAGGCTAAACCATTGAAGTCAAGGGCGAACCACAGGCTGCTACTGAAACTTTGCCCCAGGGTATCCCAGATCAAGAACAAAAGTAATGAGACTGCAATGAGGATGGATTAATGATGACATTTTGTAAAAGTGATTTTCTATAGTGTTTTATGTTTTCTTTCCTTAATATTTAAGAAATTTGTGTCTATTTAATCCAATATTACTTTTATTTATTTGAAGTAAATCCTGTTTCCAAAACGGATAACTGAGGCTTCCGTATGGGGGCAGTGAAGGCACGGTGAGGGAGATTAGCCATGAGCTGCAGTGTTACCTGAATGAGTGAGTCAATGAAGAAAATTGAGGACTCTAGTTTCACACCTAATCCTCATATGACCTCTTCAATCTCCTGTAACAAAGTTTTCAGAGATCTTTTTTTTATATATAAATTTTTTAATGTATACAAGATCTGGAGTAGAGGCCAGAGGTGTGGGGGGTTAGAAGATTCACCAGAGACAGAGAGGGGAACAGAACAAGCAGAATGACTGAAATACACTGCTGAGGGGAGAGTGGGTGAGGCAGGAGAGGTCAGCTGTGCCATGTGGGTAGCTCCCTGGCCGGGGATCAAACTCCTCTGCAGTGGCTGCAGATAGCTTCATAGGTTGTGTCTTAACCCCTTGTGTCACCAGGGAAGCCCAGAAGATCTTCTTTTAATGACCCATTCTCATCTTCGTTCACCCAGAAAGGCCTCAGTCTTCATCATGCCATTGAGTTCCCTTTAAATAATGACCATGGAGTTGGCAAGCCCAGTCATCACTTTGTGGCTCATTTATTCCACTCTTCACAAAATCCCCAGTGATGAATTCTTCATGCTGCCTGAAGTTATCCCAAGTGGTCTAAGTACACACTAGTTAAAGTTCTCCAGGAGTTTCCCCAGATTTTGCTGTGCTTTCCCCAATGGCCTTAAGCCCTGCTGTGTAGTGAAGAGGGTCTGAGAGAAGAGCTGCGCCTTTTTCTCAGCTGTAGCTGTCTTCCAGATATCCTCTCCAGATATTCCAGAGCCTCTCCAGATATCCCTCTGTGAACTTCATTCAAATTCTACACTAAGAACACAGCAAAAGATACATGTCCAAGATCAAAGTGCTTGCCTAGTCAGGTCCTTTACTTGAGGTCAACTGATTGACTTTGTATGAGAGGGGAGGGTAGGAGGACACCTTCTGTGTGATCTCTTTTATAAAGGAACTAATTCTGTAATAGGGCCTCTTTCCTCATAACTAATGACCTCCCAAAAGTTTCACTGCCTAATACCACATAACCTTGGTATACATAAATTTCAACACATGGATTTTAGAAGAGCACACCATCATAAAAACCCTCTACTCAACCACTAATTAGAAAGCAAACCCACAGGTGCTGATGTTGGTCTACCTTATTTCAAATCTAGCACACCACCTGGCATATAGGAAACACTCAGTAAATATTTATGGTATGAACGCATCAGTCACTGTTCCAAAGCAGCTCCTAACACTGGCCTCCTGCCCTCAGAGCACCGGGCTTCATGTATCCCTCCAGCTGTGTGTAATGCTCTAAGGTGAGAACCAGGGTGCAAGTGTACCATCACCCTGACTTTGCTTTCCCGCTAAAGTCCTGATGGCTTAGTAGCAGCCAAGGTCTTAGCCCTTTTCCTGATGGAGGGCAGAATTTTTGTTGCCACTCTTGTCCAATGAAGTAGGCAGAAGGTATACAAAAAAAGATGAGACAAGCCAGAATAAATGCAACACAAAGGAAAAACAAGGGGGTCATTTAGCTTTTTTGTCAGACAACAGAAAGTATACTTCAGTTTTATTTTTTTTTCATATTTTCAAACAAATTGACAGAAAGAAGGAGCAGCATCACAAGATGTCCATTGCTAATTCAGTGGTGGTTTTTTTTAGGGTTTCTCTCAAAGCTTACTGAGCTGTCACTTCTCCCATCCTTGCCTCATAATTCAGGCTTTCAAAAAGTAAGAAGCATATGTTCTTGGGTAACATCAATTGTGCTCAAACAGTTTACTCTGGGAGAGCCCAGAGTAAAGTTGGCCAGGAATCAATGGCCATTCTAGAACTTCACTCAGAACCAATACAAATCTTTTCCCCCTAAAATGAATATGGTAGAAATTGTTGCTATCATGTTCTTTTTCTACACACAAAGAGATCCTGTGCATTTATAATTTGCTGCACTTCTTTCATGAGACGAGTGTGCCATTTAACAAATTATCATTGGTGCATATGCTGGATGGCAGTAGACTGGAAGAATTATTGCAGTTCCCAAATGCCCCTACTTAAAAGTCCAAGAGGATCTGACTTATCAATAATCCACAGATAAATACTTTGAAACCCATTTGAAAGAATATATTATCATACAATTAAAATCATATCACTACACCTCATCATAGATTATACAAAGTCCTCAAAATCTTCTTACAATCTGTGAGTAATCATTTGCCCATTGGAATCTCAACATATGTAGTCAATAAAATGTTCGTTTGGAAAGTTGTGTGATGCTGGAAACAACCTGCAATGTTCTAATGTTAGATACACCCTAACAAGGCCTTGGAGCTTTCAGCTACAAAAGCTTTTAATTACCCCAATAAAACCCTCTTATTTTTGTGTTGGATAAATGATTCTTCTCTACTTAGGAACATGAAAAAATTCAACAAAGACAAGGCTAAAAAATTGAGAAGCATTTGCTGGACAGCAGTATGGAAACAGAGATCCGCCTCTGTGCAGGCGGATGGAGATGGGTCAGGGACCCAAGTATTCAGTAGATGGTTGGAGGAAGGATGGAGGTCCCAGAGAGTCCTTGAAATCATAAGAAGACTAAGGATGAGAGATGATCTCATTTTTGAGTTAAAAGAAATGTTTTAGGGCCTCCCTGGTGGTGCAAGGGGTTGGGCACAGCAATGTGAAGCTATCAGCAGACTCTGCAGCACAAGTTTGATCCCCAGCTGGCCAGGGAGCTACCCATGTGGCACAGCAGACCTCTCCTGTCTCACCTGCTGCTCCCCTTAGCAGGGTATTTCAGTCAGTCTGCCTGTTCTGTTCCCCATTCTCTCTGGTGAATCCTCTCACCACCACCGCCACCCCGTACCTCTGGCCTGTACCCCAGTTCTTGTATGCAAAAATAAATCTTTAAAAAAAAGAAATGTTTTATTTTAATAATCATTAACTGGTGAGCTTAAAATTCCAATAGGTGGGAAGAAATTAGAACAAACTGTCAAATTACAAAATTGCATTCACCTGAAGGAGACCAAGGTTGAGTATAACCTCCTGCACTTTGAAAAGGACAAATGATGCCACATCAATTCAATTTCCTTCCATAATGGAGTGACAGAACTTTAGACTTCAGGTGATAAAGACAGAAAATGTAATCTCTCCGTGCTTGAGGAAGAATTTTCTCCTGCTGCAGGGAAAGCTGTCCCAATAAGACAGAAGGTAGTATCTACTATGTGGGTGGGTGATTAATTATGTGAGGGTTACAGAAGGCAATACAGGGAGGAACAGATCATGCCTAATCTCCAGAAAACATTCATTGGAGATGACTGTGAAATAGGACCTCCGTGGTGGCCTATAAGTTTAGTCTCAACACTATCACTGCTACAGCCTGAGTTTGATCCCCACCAGGGAACTAACCCACATATGGCACAGTAGACCTCTCCTGTCTTCCCAGCTGCTCACCTTAACAGCATTTCAAGAGACACACTTATTCTGCTCCCCATTCTGTCTCTGGAGAATCTTCTAACCCCCATTACCTCTGGGCTACACCTTAGTTCTTGTATGCAAAAAAAAAAAAAAAGGCCTGAGGGCCTCCCTGGTGGCAGAAGGAGATAAACACCACACTATGAAACAATCCGCAGCCTCTGTAGCACAAGTTCAATCCCCTGCCGCCAGGGAGCAACCCACATGGCGCAGCAGACCTCTCCTGTTTCACCCGCTGCTCCCTTCAGCAGTGCACTTCGGTCAGTCTGCCTGTTCTGTTCCCCACTCTGTCTCTGGTGAATCCTCTCACCCCCTGCATCTCTGGCCTGCAACCCAGCTCTTGTATGCAAAAATCAAAAAATAAAATCTTTTAAAAAAAAAAAAAAAGCCCTGAAACGAACTCATTCCCATATACTCAAATAAGTGGGTTATTGACTTAGGGTCATTTTTGTAAAACATTGCAGAAAGAATCTTAATATTGTGAAAAGAATCTTAATATTTTGAAATTTAGCTACAGACCTTCCACATACATAAATTTGCAATCAGGAAATAATTTTAATGTTTCAGTGAAGTCTCTGAACTGCATAGCTATTACAACTATCTTACATCTTGTAATAATCATTTATGCTTCAGGTCATGCTTATATCTAAGTGCTCAAAAGTTTAATAAAATAAATAATTAGACCATTTTGAATGCTTAGAAGATCCACACAAGATGAAATGTAAAATTGAATCAACCCTAGCAATTAAAGAAATGCAAATGAAAGTCAAACTGTGGCAAATGTTTGTACTTGCTAAATTAGTATTTCAAATTATAACACACAAAGATGACAGGTTAAGGGGCATGAATTACTCTAAAGTTTTGATAGCATTCTAGATGGATACAATCAATATCTGACATTATGGAAACCATAAAAGTACACTTATGCTTGATCATTAGCTCCGGTCCTGGGAATTGATCTTAAGGGAATAAGGTCACAGAGTACAAGTGTGCTTTTTGTTTATTTATGTGCCTTATATTTATTTGTAAAGAAATAAGACTAGGAAAGGTCCAATGTACATTTGGAAGAACAATGGATAAATCAATCCTATCAGGTCAGTAGAATATCTTGCAAGCACAAAATTAAACATCATGATATCAGGAAGCATGATGTAAAATAATTATAATTTTCAGAAGTGGTAAGAATAAGACTGAAGTGGAATGAACTGTGAAGCAGCTCCAGGAGTTAGAAGACCTGACATGCAGGCATGGTGTGCCTCTACTCCTGTATCCTTACAAGGATCCTCACCGGGAGCAAACTCTATTCAGCTATGTCTCTTTGTGAGGATGCCTGAATCTTGGGGTCTGTCCTCAGCATGGCTAGCCCAAGTTTAGTAAGAATTCTGCCCTTTCAGTTTAGGGAGAACCCTTCATCTTGATATCTGATCAGGTTCCCCTTCCTTATCCTTGGCATTCAAGTCCTTGGTTTGCCATTTGTAAATTTCCTGTTGGGTCAGATTAGCAAGCATGCCACCCTACTACTCACACACATTTAATGTCTTCTCCAAGTAATTTTCCACCCACTGGCCTATCCATGCCCTGGCTATAAATCCCCAGCCTTGGTGGTGGTATTTAGAATAGAGCTTGCTGCTCTTCTGAAGATGCCCATATTGCAAGGCACTAAATAAAAACAGCCTTTATGACCTTGAACTACTATCCAACCAGTTTCTCTTTCACAGTACCTCTAAGAACCTCTCAACATGCTTGTAAAAACAAGTGAAATAGTCTCTACCTTCCATGCCTGACTTCCTGACCTTTAGCAATATAACATGTCCATGAAAAAATCTCTTCTCTGAAGAATGGGAAAACACACAGATGATTTGTTCATTTATAATGTGAAATATAATTGTTGTGTGTAGAGCATACTGACACACACACTCTGTCCTTGAAGAAGGACCATGTATGAAGTCAGATTACTGGATGATCTCTTCTTATGTATGATATCAGAACAAAGGCACTTTAATTATTGGGTTTGAAGTTTTAATAGCATGAGGTTTTGTTGGCAGAGAGATTCTTCTCCACTCTGGTTAAATATGTACTACACAAGCTTTCTTTTGCAAGGCAGAAACCAGACAAGTTGAATGGACACAGTTTATATCTATTAATGCTTATTGACACATTCTTTCTTTTGGTATACTAATCCTCATAATCAGATTATAGTAGGTTAAGTTTGCTGAGGACATACTTTATTCTTAAGGTGACTTTGCATATTACTGCCAATCTGGCAATCCTTTCCTTAAAGTAGAATCCTTAAAGGAGAATCTGGCAATCCTTAAAGGAGAAATCTGCAGGATGTCCCCAGAAATGGTGCTCATTGCCCAGCTCAGACACCTGTGCCTCACCTGAGGAAAAAGGGTCTAAGTGTCTATGGGCTGTGTGCACCTAGAATGTGAAGACTTTTATGGATATTATGAAAGAAATTTTACAGCCATAAATTAATTTAAAAACATATATTACTATTTCAACTCAATTACTAATGTTGTGATGAAAATATAATATACAAGTTAAGATAAGACCTGAACTTAATGAAACTCTCCTACCCCAATACACATGCACATTCTGAATATCCCCTTCCACAGCAATAGGGACTTTGTGGATGTGATTAAAGTCCTTGCTACATCAAGAGTAGCCTGGATGAAACTGATGAACCTACATAAAATCTTGAGAGATTTTAGTGAAGAAAGAGGAGGTGATAATATGATGGTCACAGACACTGCCTTGCAGATTTTGAAGATGGAGGAAGGGTCCCTGGTCTATGAGATCTGGAGAAGGTGAGCAAACCTATACTCCCTGGGGTCTTTGAGGAAACATAGCCTTATTAGCACATGGGTTCTAGTCCAGAGAAATTAATTTCAGATTCTGACCTGCAGAACTGTAAGAGGCTATGAGGATTTCTCTGGCTTTAGGCCTCACATTTTTGAGAATGTGTTATGATGGCCTAGAAAGGCACTCCCCCACCCATGCTCAACTTTCCATGCTGAACATTCCTGTGATGCAAATGCACTTCTTCATTCTCAGACTGACTCTTCAGGTGTTGGGCCATCCCATGCCCTCCTCCGCCTTCTGAGATATTGAGATGTGCTTCAAGTTATCACAGAGTCCACCACAAAACCCAACTCTATTACCACAGCACAAGCCTGGATTGGTCTGTCCCAGCTTATGCCTTAGATCTGAATGGTTCAATGAATGGGAGAGAAGGGGAAGAGTTTGGTCTGTTAAATTCAGTTTGCAATTTGGTGTTCTATTACAATTGAATAGTAACTTATAAAGATCTCTATCATCTATCTATCTACCTATCTACCTACTGACAAATATATGCATATTTAGCTTTATGACAAGAAAAATAATAATAAAACTAATTTAAATTGACATCAAAGGAATACTTTTTAAAAATTATAGTGTCTTTGTTTTGCAAATGTTAAAAAGACTTAAGCATGTAAATATTGAATTTCTTTTCATTAGCTTTATAGCCTGAGGCATCTCTAGAGTATTATATCATCTGAGTATGCCCTTTCAAAATTCATATGGAACTTTACCCTCAACACCATAGTGTTAAGAGGTGTGACCTTTGGGAGGGGATTATGTCATGAGGGTGGAGCCTCAGGAATGAAGCTTAGTGCTCTTATAAAAGAAACCCAAGACAGTGCCGAAGTTCCTCTTGTGCATGTGAGGTCAGGCCACATAAGAACCACCTTCTAGGAAGTAGGAAGCAGGTCGTCCTCACCAGACACTGAATCTACCAGCACCTTGATCTTGGACATCCAGCTCCCAGAACTGTGAAAAGTGAGTAATGTTGTTTATAAGCCCTCAGTCTGTGGCATTCTTATGATAATCCATAACAGAGAGTGATAAGAACACAACAGTCCCAAATGACTCTTGTTCTATGCTCATTAAGATTTAACACCTAACTGAACTATAACTTTATTTTATTTATTTATTTTTTAACAGAACAGTTTCTTTCTTTTTTTTTAATATTTATTTATTTATTTATACAAGCACTGGGTACAGTCAGAAGCGCAGGAGGGTGAGAGAATTCACCAGAGCCAGAGCAGGGAATAGAACAGACAGACTGATGAAGTACACTGCTGAGGAGAGCAGCGGGAGGCAGGAGAGGTCTGCACGCCATGTGGGACCCTCCCCCGGCGGCCGGGGGGGCAGCCTGGGGTCGAACCAGTGCTGCAGAGGCTGTGGGCAACTTCGCAACCCAGCGCTCAACTGCTGTGCCACCAGGGAGGCCCTGAACTATAATTTTAAACTCCCCTAGGAATGTTAGTCTTAACTGGTCAGTGTGTAATTTTCTGATCAGCACCAATGAAGCAATCATTTTCATTCCCCATAAATAAATTAACTAAACCTGAAACAATTCCCTTTTTCTTTTCCTTCTTTTTGCCTACAAAACCTTTCATGAGAATGGCTTTTTGGAGCACCTTTCCACTTGCTACATAGGATGCTGCTTAATACATGAATTATTTAATAAAGTCTATAAGATCTTTAGAATTAAGGTAGATGGATTTTTGTTATTTAACAAGAGAAAAACTATTTCCTATGGTTGAGAACCAGATATTTGCTTATTGTACCAAAGGTGGAGTTGAAATATCAATCATTCTATATAGGTGAGTGCGTGTGTCTTTGTGTATATGAAGTGTATGTGTTGGTGGCAGAGTTAACTGTGTATTCATAGTAAGATAGCTAAACATATCTGAGAGGTTGCTGCAAAACAAAGAGAGAGGAGGGAAAGAATGAATAGAACACAACAGGATGACTGAGAACTTTTTTCCTTGGCCCAGTGATGGTAAATCAATTTGTAACATGAAGTTTTCTTTCTTCTCAAGTTTCTCTTGAATTTAATATGCAACATGGCACAACGCTTGTCCCTGAGTCTCACAGACAGATATTTAATTTGGTAATAATGTGCAAGCTCTTCTCTACCCTGCCAATATATCATTCCAAGGGAAGGGTTTCCTCCTGAGGTGCTCTTGGCTGCAAATGAGTGAGAAAGTGAAATATTCCAGTCATGCTCAGCCCACATAATAAAGGAAGGCAATCAACTATTCAGGCAGATGAAGCGGAGCCAAGGTGTAAGACTGACGCCTTAGTATAGCCCAAGGGATGCTAAATTACCCATCAACCTACTCAGCCCAATCAATAGACACCAGAAAACCTCCATGAAGAAAAATAACTGCCATGGAGAAAATGTTTCTGGCTATAACATACTATGGATTAAATCAGAGTTTGTATTAATTACTTAGATTTGAACCCTTGTTGTGCATTAAGTTACAAATAGATAATCGTGGATGCATTTCCATACCTCTAACATAAACACTTTGAAATACTGCAGCATAACTTTGAAATATTAACTAAAGTGCCTTTAATGTTTAGCTTTCATGGCTGGGAACATTTAGCTATGAAGAGCTTAAGACAAACCAGAATATTTCTTATAGTGTGTATCAGATTGATTGGACGATTCAATGGCAGTGGTGTCTTTTGCAGAACAACATGAATTATCAGGATGTCCTGTAAATTCTTCTTTTGCAAAGTGTCTCTAGTTGGGTCACCTGTATTACTCTGGTTTAATGGGGAGGTCGCATTTATTGGCAAACAATTGTTTAAATAAACTTGACAGTCTTAAACAAAGAGGCACTCTATCCTCCAAGTTCATTGATATGTCCCCCTTTGTCTCTTTTAAATTTTATTTTTACTTTAGAATAAATGTTTTTCAATAAAAAATTATAGGGAGTTTCACATTGAGTAATTTTCCTTTATTTGTACTTTAATTCAAGCATGAATGAAAAGAATTCCTTGTATTAACTCATTGTCTGTCCCCAAATGCACTTGTAAAAGCATGCCAGTGAGCACAGAACTGGTCTGACAGTCTACTGAGGGGCAAAATCACTCAGTCTGGGCCTTTTAAATGCTAGCTATTCTGAATATTACATGTAGTTAGTAATCATATGTATTTGAGTGAAAATTATATATCATGACTCTCTCCTTTCTCTCTTTTCATTTTCCTTTTTTCACCCCTCCTTCAAATCATTCCCTTGTTCATGAAGCTACACTAACCCCTAATTCTTCATCATTTATTGTCTAAATCTGACTGATAATTCTACCAGTATCTACCCACAACTTAGGTACTTACTCCCAGCAGAAAGCTTGCTTCCCTCTTTTCAAATCAATATCCACCATTTCTCTACAATAAATGAATATTTCCATCCTTATCCCTGTTTTCCTGTTTTTTTTTTTTTTAATCCGCTAGACAGCACTCCATATCTGTTTTTACTGATTGTTTTATAGCTGTTCATCAGTTCAAGTTTATAGCTCAATATTTTTTCCTCAAGTTCCAGTGTGTGTATTTATTTATCTTACAACCATTAGGATATCATGAATGTCCACTCCCTGCTAGGCATTGTTTCAGGAACAGAAATGCATGATAATGATCTTAAAGGTCTTGCAATCTAATGAACCAAACAAAAATTTTAAACATTAAATATTGCAAAAAGAGTTGCCAAAAATAATGTCAGATTAACTTTCAAGTGGATGGTTAACTCATTACTGAGATCTTGTAGAGAACACTGTTTTCATCAATTTTTGGTGCATCTCCACCACACCAGCCCAATATTTAATCAGGAGAGCTCCTCAAAGCACTATAGGAAGGCAGGGATGCCCTGACACTACCAGCTGAATTTTGCCCAACATAGTTACAGAGCTTTTTCAGGACCACTCATGCCAATTTATGCACACTTGCCTCTCTCTATGAAGAATGACTACACTTCAATTCAAAACAGATCTTTCTTTCCCCTAGAGACTGACAAATGAGAGAAATACCTATGAAGGCAGGATGGAATATGAATCCAGAAGACCTGGGATTGATTCCATGTTTATCAGTTCCTCTTTTAGTTGCTTAGTGCACTGAGCCTTCATCCATTTGTCTATAGACTGAGGATACTGACACCTCTCCTGCTGCCTGTTGTGAGGAGACCATTCGATGGATTGGATGCACAGGCATATAGTGACCTGAGCTCATTGGGGATCTATCAGCTCTCTCTCCCTCTAGTCATTTAAAAGATGACCTTGTGAGAAAATACTACATATAAGAACTGATACACAGCTAAAAGGGTTTTTGTTTGTTTGTTTTTTACCTCCCAGCATTATATTAAATGAGCAATCATAACCTATACAAAGGAGGAGATGGAGTTCAAAGAAGACTTCACTGTTGGACAGTGTCCACCATAGTCTCCCCACAATGAACTCCAGGGAAATTATGGCAGGTATTTAAATATTTGCACAAATATTTAGACTTATTTTGTTTTACTCATTCACAAGGCAGGATGTATATATCAAATTATGTCTCATTAAAAACGAATATAAGTCTTTAGCAGGTGAAACAAATAAGAGTACATGTTGAAAAATTGTAAGATTTTGATGAAATATCGCTCAAATAAACTGAAATACCAGAAAGGGGCATATCTACCCCAAGCCATTTTGTTGATTAAACTAGCCACATTTTGGGGTAGAAAACTATTTTACCAAGTCCTAAAATCCAGCCATCTCTTTATGTTTCCCTACGGTGCACTTTCTGTAATATTAAGCAGCCGATGAGTACATAGATTGAAATTTTTGATATGAAAGATGGCCATTTACCAGACTAGCACCAAATGAACTAAGATTGAAGGCTATATTGCCTTTTAAGCAAAATTGCAGTGTAAGTCACAAAATTTGTAGCTTCATGGTTATGAGGAAAAAAATAAATTGTTAGCTTGTGAGAAGCCTGGCTATTTGAAACAATGCAAATATTTTTTGAATGCTTTCAGCCTACTGTTTATAATGTTTCTAACCTATTTCCTTATAGTGAGGTGTAAACAGAAGTTTAATGCTGCTTAAATGGGTGCTGCAGAGAGATGGACAATCACAGGCAAGATGCTCATACTTAGTGCCAATTAAGGATAATGAAAATTTACCCACAGGAGAAAGAGGAAAGCATCTTCTCTGAATGTCAAGAAATTGACAAGCTCTTTCAAATTGGAAAATCAGGGGCACAAATTGTATTGAAAGCCATGACTCTCGAGTTCTTGGTTCAGCTTTTGGACAATTATCCGTGAAGTGCTGATTGCAATCATTGTTTACTCATGGTTCAAAAGTCCTTAGCGTGAGGGTGACTGTTCTGGGAATGGAACCTGATCTTGCAGGACCTTATGGGCACATTACTATTTCCATAGAAGAGTAAGTTGTAAAATTGAGGAAATGTCATTTGGGTAAAAATTAATGTGTTAACTAAGACAAAAGGGAAGGTAAACAAGATTTATTTAGAGACAGAGTATCCATAAATAGAGAATTAATACATGAAAATATAATCCCCAAAATTACCTCAATCCAGAAGATTTGACCTAGAACTGACTTCTCTGTAAGAGGCAATGACTTTTTTTACAAATGTGTTGAATTTAAAGATTTCCACTAAAAAGTATGTACTTCAGTGACATTGAATTCTAAAGAGTCACTAGATTCATATTTGTTATTTTTAATGAACTTAAATTTTTAGAGCTCCTTTAAGTTTACAACAAAAGAAATGGAAATAATCGACTCCACATATGCTCCCTGCTTCCTCCATCATGTGTGACCTCCCCCACCACCAACATCCTTGACCAGATGGGCAAATTTGTTATAATTGATGAAGTTACATTGGCATGTCATTATCAACCAAAATCCACAGTCTACATTAGGGTCCATTTCTAGTTTTTTACAATATGTGAGGTTGCACAAATGTATAATGACATGTGTCCACCACTATACATCATACAGATCAGTTTCACTGCCCTAAAAATCCTCTAGTGCTCCAACTAGTCATCCCTCCCTTCATACTTACACCACTGATATTTTGCTGTCTCCATAGTTTTTTCTCTTTTCCAGAACATTTTATGGCTGGAAACACAGTTTTTAGCCTTTTCAGGTTGATTTCTTTACTTAGTAATATGAATTAAAGATCCATATTACTAAATTTTAATACGTTTTTATGACATGTTAACTAATTTCTTTGTAACAGCAAATGATTTCTATTTTCTGAATATACCAGTTTCTTTCTTTGTTTTTTATTAAGTCACCTACTGAATTGTATCTTGGTCGCTTCCAAATTTTGGCAACCAAGGATATAATTGCTGTAAGTATAAATATCCACATGTAGGCATCGTGTGGGAATAAATGTTCAACTCCTTTGAGTAAATACCAAGGAGCAGGAGAGCTGGATTTTAAGGTAAGTGTATGTTTAGTTGTGAAAGAAACAACCAAATAGTCTTCCAAAGTTTTGTCTTATTTGAGATTTCCACCAGCAGTGAGTGATAGTTCTTATTGTTTTACTTCCTTATCAACATTTGGAGTTGTCTGTATTCTGGCCATTCTAATATGTGTATACTAGAATCTCATTGTTTCAATTTGCTTTTGATTGATATATAAGGTGCAACATTTTTTTCATATGCTTCTTTGGTAAGGTATTTGCAAAGATCACTTGCACAGTTTTAAATCAAGTTGCTCATTTATTTATTGTTGAATTTTAAGAATTCTTTCTTATATTTTGGATACCAGTCATTTCTCAAATATGTTTTGTCCAAAAATTTTCTTCTAGTTTTCTCATGCTTTTGAAAGATCTTTCATAGAATAGACAATTTTAATTTTAACAAAGTATCTTATGCATTATTTTTATCATGGACTATGACCTTTTTGATATCACTAAAAAAAATAATCGCAATATCAAAGGTCACCTATGTTATCTTCTAAGAGCTTTACGTTTAGGTCTATAATCCATTTTGATTAATTTTTGTGAAGAATGTAAAATCTGTATGGAATTAGCTTTTGTGTGTGAATTCTCAGTTATTGTAACATCATTTGTGGAAAAGACTTTCCATTATTATATTGTCTTTGCTCCTTTGTCAAAGATTAGTTTACTATTTGTAGTGTATCTGTGCTCTCTTTTCTATTCCATTAATCTGTCTATTTTTCCCCCAGTACATTCTCTTTTCATTACTGTGGTTTTCTAATAAGTCTTCAAGTTAGGTACTATCAGTCCTCTAATTTAGTGCTTCTTGAAAATTGTTTTGGCTACTCTGGTCATTTGCTGCTCCCTATAAACTTTCAAATTAGTTTGTCAATTCTACACCGAATTCATTTTTACACCACTTCCAATCTCTTTTTCACATAACAGTTTAGCATTATTTCTCATCAAAAGCATCATAAATGTAAGTATTAAAAGAAAATTTGATTTTATGACTAGAATAGAGTAGATTATTGTAATCAGTTACTTTTACTTACTAAAATTAATATTTTCATTTTGAAATATGTAAATTTTAACAAAACTGAAAATATAATAATATTGTAGATAGAGTTCCCAATAAAAGAATTATATTTCCTACCTTAAACCTAGTGTAAAAAAGCTTAAAATGGATTACATTTATAATGTCTTCAATTTCTGAAATGATATTAAGTCATTTTACCAGGTCAAAAAACTGATTTGATCCTCTGCTTTTCCTTAGCCTCAATCATAAAAAATAGGAATTCTGATACATTCAATTCTCATCCCTAGCAGCATTATTCTGCTTTACTGTGGTGAAAATATCTTATTCTAGCAGAATACTGTGGGTTTTGCCAGCGGGATCCAATAAGTCAAGGCATTCGTGGCAATGGATAAGTAACTCTAAGTGTTGCAATCGGATTTAACTCACTCTACCTATGACTATATTCCAAAGCTCAATTCATGTCATCATTATGTAACTGTTAACTTTGTCCAGGAAGGAATAAGAATGTTCCATCCATTGGGTGGTAAAATTATGTTATATGTTTAGTAATGAGTTAAAAGTTTTGACTTCTTTGCCTTAATATTGGCTATGGTCCAGAACACATTGACTATCAATAAAAAGATAAACAAAGGATCAAGAATATACACTGGAGCAAGGATAGATTCTTCAATAAGTGGTGTTGGAAAACTGGACAGCCACATGCAAACAAATTAAACTGCATCACTATCTCACAAAAGAGAATATAAATTATTGGGACTACATTAAACTAAAAGGCTTCTACACAGCAAAAGAAACTTTCATTTAAACAAAATGATACCCACACCTGACAAGGATATTAGCCATGATCTAACAACTAAAACAACAACTAATATAACTAAAACAACAACAATGAAGATAGGCAGAAAAGTTCAATAGGCACTTCTCCAAAGAAGACATCCAGGTGGTCAACAGGCACATGAATAAATGTTTGTCATCACTTATTATTAAGGAAATGCAAGTCAAAACCACAGTGAGTTACCGTTTCACTCCGGTGAGGATGGTTCATATCAAAAGGACTAGGAAAAACAAATGATGGTGAGTATGTGAGAAAAAAAGGAACCATCTTATATTGTACTTGTATATTGTGCAAATATTTTCTCCCATACAGTATTGTTTTAATAAAGTACTTTTGTTTTAATGAAGTTTTCTTTTGCTGTGTAGAAGCATTTTAATTTGATGTAGTCCCAATTTGCAAGTTAATAAATTTTGCTAGTTAATAAATATAGGTTAAGCCACTATATTTTAATGCAGCAATTGCTAATTTATTTCTGCTTATGCTTATATATTAAAAATATAAAATCTCTTCAAATATAAATATGCTTTTGTTTGATGTATCTTTGAGAAAGAAAATATGTTGCTAAAAACCATGATTTTCTTCTTACTCGGAGTTTTTTGTATGCTGAGTCCAATTCTGAACACTTAGTACTCTGAGTCTTTGATACTCATGTATTTCTACACAGTGTTATCTTTTATAAAATCACAGGAACTATTGTTTATCATTTCTCTAGAGGGTAGCACTAACATCTCCAGGGTATTTCCTAAAACTCATGAAGGACAGCCATGGGCAATTCACAACAGTCACCTGGCTAACAAGGTGTTGAAGTATCTTGACTTCAGAAATGCCAAAATATGAGCTAGCATACAAACTGGGTATATGTAGTTATTTGGAAGGAGAATTAACAGAATTGGCTGAGTGCTCCTGTGTAATAGAGGGTAAGGGGACATGTAGGGCGACTATGTCATGGAATGATAAAGTTACAATTTAGTGTGGTGTGACAACAGAATTTCTGCGTTGATCCTGTAGTATTCTTACATCATCCACAATAATTTAGGTGACTGCACATGAGTCAGGGGTCAAAGGCTAAAGGCATACATTCCTAATAATCAACACTGAGGTCATTTGTAAAGCCCTAGGGCTGCATGAGACCACTGAGAATATTATTATTCATAGAGAGTAAGGACTACATTCTTGGCATGTAGAGGTTCAGAGAGGGTGAAAGACAGTAAAGGAAGAAGTAACCTCTGTGACCTCAGTGATAGGCATAGCCAAGAGACAGTCATTTCAAGGACAACCATCTATCAAAAAAAGGACTGAGAGTTGACCTTTGGATTTGGCCATGAAAAGCACATATTTTTCAGGTTACCCTTATAAGAGCCACTTCATTGCAGTGATGAGAGCTAAATTCTTATGTTGGTGGACTCACTAGAAAATGGGAGTAGAGATATCAGAGGTCAGGAGTGAGGGGAATCTTTCTAATGATTTTGCTATAAGAGAAGAAGTGGAGTGCGCAGTAGTTGCAGGAAAAGTGGAGTCAAAATGTCTTCTTGTTTGTTTGTTCTTGTATGGGAAGAACAAGAACATATTTATGCTCTAAAGAACAGCCAGTCTTATGAGAATGTACAGGGACTGGCACCGTTGATGGCATTGGTGGAGGATAAGAATAGAAAAACTAGAAGGGAGGTGCCAATATATCAGAAACCTGGCTCACACAATACCAACAGCTGGAGTGGGGGGTAGAAGTGATTAACATAGTCATTAAACCAGCTATAGGAACTAAAAATCCTTAGGTGCCAAGACACAGACCCAAGTAGTGTCAGATGCTGTGGATGTCACAGACCGGAGGTAAAGATGTGGTGATTGAGAGACATTCTAGAATCTCTGGTCCTTTCAAATTCTATAGTTATTCAAAATCAACAGCAAACAGGCCACTCCAAAACAGGATTAATCCCTCCCCAAAAGAAGACTATATCAGTGCAATCTCTGCACTGGCACGGGACAGCAGTCCATCTGCCCACCTGTGCCTATACAGGTGTTTCTTTTTGCCAGCTCTCCCTCCGCAGGGCAGCAACCTCCTGCCAGCCCATGACCTGTACCATGCCTTCTTTTCTCTTTACTGACCTTCCTCAGCAGATGCAGCTCTCCTGAAGGCCGCCCGCCTTTGATCATGCAGGTAGGTCTCTCTTAGCAAACCTGTCATTTTCGGAGGAGCCCTTTCTTCTCGCTTGTATCTATGCAAGTGTCCTTCATTCTTCTCTCCTTTTTATAATAAACCTGCCCTTTTGGATATAACTAACATCTCTGTCTCGTGGAGAAACTCTCCTGGGAAACTCGCCTCCTGCTGCGGAAAGGGGAGCTCTGGTGAAACCTTTCCCAGAGTGAACCAAAGGGCCCCCCTCTCTGAACCCAACTACTCAATAATGACTTCACTATCAGGGATTCCTAAAAAAAAAATATCTTTGGACTCGTATTTAGTGTTTAGTTAAGCATGTCTAGCAGGCAAAAGAACAGGCTTGTGAGCTGAAGACATCGATGATATGTCCTCTCCCACCTGCCCATCCCAATTTAGCATCCATGGTGTGAGGAGCAGGCAATACCTTGCATCCATGGGGCTGGGAATCCTGTGAGACTCAAAGGGATACGAGGCTAACATGTCACACCTAAAGCTAGATTGGTTCACTGTCAGCCCCCAGAGCCATACTTCCCTGAGTTCAGGTAAAAAGTCATGACATTCTCAGAAACACAAACAACAGGGAACCATTCCTACCCCTTCTTGCTCCTCTGACTTTCTCATAATAACCAACCCTTAAAGCCAAAAATAATGACACTGAAGAAACAGAAGGAAAGGGCCTTCCAGTCCATAATTGTTCCCTTTGCCAGTCCTTCCTTACTCATCAGCAAGGTCAGTGCAGAGTGTGCACACCTGGAAGTGCACTAATCCTACTGTGCTTTTAAGAATGGAATTGATTTTTACTTTTTTATAATTAGTCTTTTTCCTGGTCCCTTATTTAGATTTTCTAAATTCCTGCTATGGGTGAGACCATCCGGTATTCAAAATGAACAAACAACTATAAACCAAAGACACACTATTGGAGGGGAAGGGAAGAGGGATTAAGGTCAAAATGAGGGGGGTGGGAATTGTATGGGGACTATAACCAAGATGAAAATGCATGCATTGTGCAAAAATGAAAAAATGATATAAAAATATATAAAATAAAATAAAAAATAAATTTAAAAAAAGTTATCCATCTTTTCCAAATACACTTTAAAAAAAAAAAAGAATGGAATTGAAGGGTAAGTACATACATGAAATACAAATGTCTTAACCATGACACATAAACTAATAGAAGATAAAACACTTGGATCCTACTACAGGCATCAAAATAATTAGATCTTGAAAATCATTTTTATTTTCTTAGAATATAACATTATAAGTGAATTTGAGAAAGAAAATTGGATGCTATAAAATTTCCATGACAATGTTGGGCAATATATTATGTACACGTTAATAATATGCTGATTTTTAAACACATAATATTTCATATGAAATTTTCTTTCAAAGGAAAGGCATATACTAATAAATAAGGGCTTCCCTGGTGGTGCAGGGGCTAAAGACACAACACTATCAAGCTATTGCCACCTACTGCAGTGCAAATTCAATGCCCAGCCAGGGAGCTACCCACATGGTGCAGAATGCATAAATAAATAAATATTTTAAAAAATGGGATTTTGAATTTAAGGTTTAACTGTTCTTATTTTCACTAATAAGTAGGATAAATAAAATGATTGCCAATTAAAAAAAATTAAGATTTATTTTGTTTATACAAGAACCGGGGTACAGGCCAAACGCACGGGAGGGTGAGAAGATTCACCAAAGACAGAGTGGGGAACAGAACAGGCAGACTGACCGAAACACATTGCTGAGGGGAGCAGCAGGCGAGACAGAAAAGGTCTGCTCGCCATGTGGGTTGCTCTGAGGCCGGCAGGGATCAAACTGGCACTGCAGAGGCTATGGACAGCTCCACAGCGCTGCACTCAACTGCCTGCACCACCAGGGAGGCCCCTGATTGTCAATTTTAACTTATCAAATTTTATACAAGTTGATTTGAGAGAAATAGCGGTGTTTTATTTATTTATTTGGTATATTCTGCAATCTAATTCAATACAGGTATAATTTTGTAAGACTTGTTTTAATTCAGGGTGCTCTTTACTTTTGAATTCATCTTCGTTTTTCTTTTATCAGTTATTCACTTTTTTCTTTTTTTGTTAATTACCATTGGTTTACAACACTGTGTATAATTCAAATATACAGGATCACACAGCTTCAGAAGTATGCTACCACACTACTCCGACCACCAATTTTGAGTTAATGTGTATGACTCTTAATGTTTCTACTTTTCTCCACATCACCATTATCTGAATTTTATGGATTGGAATTATAAAGTCTACAGTGCATCAGTGTTTTTGTATTTGTTTGTTTCTTTTGTTTTTATCTATGTTGATTTAGGTAGCTTTGGTTTACAGCACTGTGTGTGATTCTGAGGCATTGGATTAAACCCCCAGTTGAATGTCACCAAACGGAGTAAAAAGCAAGGTACATACTGTTGGGAAAAGAAAACCACAGCAAAACCTTTCTTAGAATGTCTATTGGAAATGCTGGCGCTGTATTGTCGATTTCATTATCGTGTTAGAAACACTTTTGCCCCAAGTGCTTCTCCTAGTCCTGATTCTTAATTGTTGTTATTTTGCAGTGTAAAATATTGATGACATTGGTCAAAAAGATTGACAGTGGCATGAATTGTTATTAACCAGACTGTTGGTTGCAGCTTACATTTCAATACACACCAGGATGAAGCAGGAGCCCTCTGGGGGATTCTTTTTCATTCTCCTTTTCAAATAGCAGGAAATTAACCCTTTCATAACTTTCTTTGCAATTTTTTTTATTCCTTTGAGCAATTAAAACACCAGTTATTGATTTGTACCATGAAACATAAAAGGACTAACTATTTATCATGTTAGAGGGTGGAAATCATCCTGAAAGGTTAAAATAACAAAGGAGGCAAAATGCCTCACCTAAAAAGTGAAGATTATGAAAACAGAGTATTACCTGGAGAGTGCAAACCTCAGTGATGTTCAAGATTGACCTTGAAAAGACAAAACAAAAATAAAAGCAGAAAGAAAGATTGCATTAGAGAAGATAGAAAAGTGTTCCCTCTCCACCTCCAGCACACAGAAAGTTAGTCCTATGGATAAAATTTTAGAAGAAACATCTACCTGTTTTTGTCTATTTATAATCCATGAAATCTAGCTAGAAAATTTCTAAAGTGACTTGTTTTTTTTTAGGTTTTAAACAATATTCTTCTTATTAATATTTTAATTTTATATATGTTTTTACATCATTTTTCATTTTTGCACAATGTATGTATTTTCATCTTGGTTATATCCCCATGCAATTCCCAACCCCCCTTATTTTGATCCCACTCCCTCCTCGCCCCCCGGTAGTGTGTCACTGGTTTATAGTTGCTTGTTGATTTTGATTTTTACTTTATTATAATTTGTCTTTTTCCTGGTCCTTTTATTTAGGTTTTCTAAATTTCTGCTATTAGTGAGGCCATCTGGCATTTTTCTTTTTCTTTCTGGCGTATTTCGCTGAGCACAATCCCTTCTAGCTCCATCCATGTTGCTGCAAATTGCATGTGTTTATCTTTTTTGATTGCTGAGTAATATTCCGTTGTGTATATGTACCACATCTTCTTGATCCAGTCATCTATTTTGGGGCATTTGGGTTGTTTCCATAACTTAGCTATTGTAAATAGAGCTGCTATAAACATAGGGGTGCAGGTGCCCTTTGGAATTAATGTTTCTGGGTCCTTTGTGTAAATACCTAGGAGTGAAATTGCTGGATCATATGGAAGCTCCACCTTTAGCAGGTTGAGGAATCTCCACACAGCTCTCCTTAGTGGTTGGACCAGTTTGCACCGCCACCAGCAGTGCAGGAGATTTCCTTTTTCTCCACATCCTTGCCAACATTTATTGTTGCTAGATTTTTTAATATGTGCCATTCTCACAGGTGTAAGATGGTATCTCCTTGTAGTTTTGATTTGCATTTCCCTGATTACAAGTGATGTTGAACATTTTTTCATATGCCTGTTGGCCATTTGCATTTCCTCTTTGGAGAAGTTTCTTTTTAGCAATTCTGCCCATTGCTTTGACTGGATTATTTACTTTGTTTTTTGTTGAGTTTCATCAGCTCTTTGTAAATTTTTGTGATTAGTCCTTTATCATTAGTGTTGTATGCAAAAATTTTCTCCCAACTGGTGGGGTGTCTCTTTGTTTTGGTTATTGTCTCTTTTGCTATACAGAAGCTCTTTAATTTCATGTAGTCCCAGCTGTTTATCTTTGCCTTCACTATCACTGCTTTGGGTGACGTGTCTTTAAAGATGTTACTGAGTTGTATGTCATGTAGTGTTTCACCTATATTTCCTTCTATATACTTTATGGTTTCAGGTCTTTTTTTTGGGGGGGTCATTTTTTTAAAGATTTATTTATTCATGCATAGAAGAACCGGGGTACAGGCCAGATGCGTGGGAGGGTGAGAGGATTCACCAGAGACAGAGTGGGGAACAGAGCAGGCAGACTGACTGAAATACACTGCTGAGGGGAGCAGCAGGTGTTATAGGAGAGATCTGTCGTGCTATGTGGGATTCTCGCTGGCTGGCTGGGATCAAACCGGCGCTGCAGAGGCTGTGGAAAGCTTCACAGCGCTTTGCTCAACTACCTGCACCATCAGGGGAGGCCCTGGTTTCAGGTCTTATGTCTAGTTCTTTCATCCATTTTGAGTTGGGTTTTGTGCATGGTGTGAGGCAGTAGTCAAGCTTCATTCTTTTGCATGTAGTGACCCAGTTTTCCCAGCACCATTTACTGAACAAAATTTCTTTGCTCCTTTGTCAAAGATTAGTTGACCATAAATCTGTGGATTTTCTATTCAGTTCCATTAGTCCATGTGTCTCTTCTTGTTCCAATACCATGCAGTTTTGATTACTATGGCTTTGTAGTATAGTTTGAAGTCTGGGAGTGTGATACCTCCATTCCCTGGGTACAGTCAGAAGCACGGGAGGGTGAGAGGATTCACCAGAGCCAGAGCAGGGAACAGAACAGGCAGACTGAGGAAATACACTGCTGAGGGGAGTAGCGGGCATGGCAGGAGAGGTCTGTCGTGCCATGTGGGACCCTCGATGGCAACCAGGGATTGAACTGGCACCACAGAGGCTGTGGACAGCCTTGCAGCCCAGCGTTCAACTGCTGCACCACCAGGGGAGGCCCTGTGTCAATTTTTAAAGCAGTGTATGGTCGGAGTGAGGGGGTGATACAAAAATAAAAAGTAAAACAAAAATAAAAAGTAAAACAAAATAACAAAACTGTATTCCAATTACTTTCTCATTTACTATTCACTTAGTGAATTTTAGTGCAGACTGAGTACATTTGGTAAAAATACCAAGAAAATCACTTTAGAGTGTATAAAACATGCAGATTCCAAGACAAATTACAGACCTACTGAAAAGGAATTGAAGAGGTGGAGCCAGAGAATTGATCTTTATAACAAGTTCTATGAACCATCATGACGGAGGAAGTCTGCCCTTCCAGTACTTTCCTCCATTCCTAAATAATTAATTATAACATTCAAAAGCATCTCATGTTTTATATCATTTTTAAGAAATCAAAATATTAAATAATACAGATAACATCCTAAAATCCACACTTTCTTCCCCATTTCTCCTGCTAGTGAATCAGCCATCTGAGGCCAACACATTAAACCATTTTACTGTACATTTCATATGCAGGTTACCATTGCATGCATTTGTAACAGCTTTTTAAATCATCCACCTTATCTATAGATTTCCTTCTCTTATCATTTAAAATGCCATTTATCTACACCTCTGCCTACCACTTGTTGCTTTTAGTTCTATATAATTAATTTGTTCATAATTAAAAAAATTAAATCCTTATTTTATTTCATAAACTTTAGACAATAGCTCTAACATAGTAAGATGAGAATATTATTCACTTGTCCATTCCTTCCCCTGCTTTCCATTCTTTGCCTTTTTTTTTTACTTTTAAATGGAATTAATGACTTTTGTATTATTTTTATAACCAAAGATAAAGATCATGTGCTTTGTTGATAAATTAATTTCAACTGAGCAATAAGAAAACTGCAGACAGCATTTACATTACCAGTACTATACAAGCTTTAGTTAATAATAGAGATTTTATTTCCACAATCCTCATTCCACCCAAAAAATGTTTCAAATAAGCTCTCATATCCATGCCACATTTTAGTTTGCTCCTTCTGTGAACCATAACTTTTAAAAATTAATTATTTTTCTTGGCCTTTCTGGTTACCCATATCATCTTAATACCTGAATAATATACACCGAATACCTTCTTCACTTGAATCTAGCATGTTTTTACTTAATGTGTAAAAACTAAAAATATAATGACTTCTTATTCTGTAAATCACTATGACTATTATAAACTTTAAGCTGAAATTCAGGGCTTCCTATTCCACTTTGGATTGAATATGTCCTATTTGGAATATTATCTTTAATAATGTGTATTTAAATTTTATCTGACTTCTTATAAACTACATTCTGTGTATTACTATAGTTATCATTTTATTTGCAAGCAATCTACATTTCTACATATTTGTGGGGTCTTCTAATTTTTTTGAGAGCTCTAGCTAAAAGCCTTCTCTATCCTCATCAGGCAGGACTGGTTTTTCTTTAAATCTGCTGTTAACTTATCTTAGGAATTCCCTTTTTAGAATTTTTGAATTGTAATTACTGTTCTATATATCAATTTCTTGGTTTTCAAATTCAGTTTGAAAAATATTTCAAAAAGAAAATTTTCTAGCAATGTATACAGCACCTGAAACATTCTTGAGGCCCTTACGTGGATCCAAATGCTTCTCCTTTCATTCACTGTGACCGGTCCATGATGACATGAAATGTCATTTCTCCACTAGCTGAAATTATCCTCCCTTCATCTTAAGCAACCTTGTGATGCCAGTTTTTGAGAGATAATTCCTCACGGTGTTTCTGCATGTCATATGATAGCTTTTATTGTAGGTTATCCTCTAAAGGATTTTTGTCCAGCAAACAGACTGGGGGGACGGAAAGGGGTCTTTTTCTAGGACAGAAGGCAGAGATTTGTTTCCTTACCAATACAATAGTGTCACTCTGGGCAATACTTGGATAGATTTATTAGCTGCTCCTTTTGAGACTGAGGATTTCCTGGGGCTCCCAACTGTGCTAAGTATGTGTATGAAGCACCCACCTATATCTCACTTGGGGAGCAAAGGAAACCTATTTGAATAAAAAAACTCAGGCTGCCTGTGGCAGGAGAGGTCTGCTGTGCCGTGTGGATAGCTCTCTGGTCTGCCAGGGATAGAATTCGTGCTGCAGTGGCTGCAGGTAGCGTCATAATTTGCATCTTAACCCCTTGTGCTACCAGGGAGGCCCCCTCCAATGTTGTGTTTGTGTTTTACTAAAATTTATATTTTGAAATTTAACCCCCAACGGGATGATATTAGGAGATGAGGTTTTGGAAGTGATGAGATCATGAGGGTGAAACATACATGAATGGATTAGTACCTTTATAAAGAGGGAGACCAGTAAGTCCCCTCACCACTTCCAGATACCCCTAGTTCCACAGCAGAGAGTCTGCGATCAGGGTGCCTGCATGGTCAAATTCTGGTCGAGAGCTTTCTTTTGTTTACAGAGGACAGCATCTAGAATTGGAAGAAATCAGTGTCTTATTTTTAAATTATCTAGTCTCTGATATTTTGTAATAGCCACTTAAGCAGAAAAAGACATCATTTTAGGCAATACATTAGATTGCAAACAAGATAAAATCTTGGACCCCTCATAGTTCTTGAGTTTGCAACAAATGAAAATGCTCTGAACTTCTCACTTGATACCACCTGATCTTGAACTTGAGTTCCAGCTGGCTATGAACATTTTTTTTTTTTAATTCTAATCAACTCAGGATAGTCTTTTATACAGAATTCCACTCTTTCCACAGAACTTTTTTGCATTTCTATATCATATCCTGGTACCACTGTTGAGAAGTTGATAACATACTTTCATTCTCTTGGACACAAACACCCTTTTTCAGTCTGTTTGTTAATGCCATTGTACTTCCCTCTTGGATATTTTTGTGGTATCCATTTTTGTCACACATCTTCTAGAAATTATAGTCATAAATAAAGTGATAATTCTTAGTGTGTTACACCATGAGCAGTTCTGGTCCTTGGAAAGACCTCAGTTAAAAAAAAAAAAAAAACATATATGTAGAAACTGATGCTGATAAATATCGATGTATATTGATGCTGATAAATCTTTGACAGTGGTACTTTTTTTTTAATCTAAATAAGAAACTAGATATTAATATTGTATGTGAAGGGCCTCCCTGGTGGCACAGGTGGTTGAGCACCACACTGTGAAACTGTCTGCAGCCTCTGCAGCGCGGGTTCAATTCCGGCCAGCCGTCAAGAATCCCACATGATGAGCAGACCTCTCCTGTCGCGCCCTCTGCTCCCCTCAGCAGTGCTTTTTGTCCGTCTGCCTGTTCTGTTCCCCACTTTGTCTCTGGTGAATCCTCTCACCCCCCTCCCCCAACTCATCTGGCCTGTACCCAGTGCTTGTATAAAAATAAATAAATCTTAATTTAAAAAAAAAGATTGTATGTGAAGATAGTCACAGTGTAGATAAACAGCTGAGCAAGACATGTATTGGTGCTAGAAAGTAAATGCAACAGCTTTCTCGGTGATTGGGATAAACACATGATTAGGAGGATCCACTTTCACCTGGTCGAACCTGATTCTGTATGGGTCACATAAGAGAGTCATTTTAAAGGATTCCGGAGACAGAGATAAGGGGACCTTGTGAACTATAACAAAAATGTTATACTTAGATTTAACTTATAGGAATGCATTGTTTACTTAAGTTATGCAAATGCTTAGCATTACTTAAGCACAGTCCAAGTTTCCTTTTTCTTTTTCTTTTTTTTGAAGATTTATTTATTTATGCATACAAGAGCTGCGGTACAGGCCCCAGAGTTATGGGGGGTGGTAAGAGGCTTCACCAGCGACAGAGTGGAGAACAGAACAGGCAGACTGACTGAAATACACTGCTGAGGGGAGCAGCAGGTGAGACGGGAGAGGTCTGCTGCTTTTTCTAGGGGTTGAAATTTTCATTCATAAACATTGGTGATCATGTCTATTTCAATTTCAGTTTTTTATAAACATTAGTGCCAATTTCCATTTTGAAATATATACTTTTCATTAAGTAATTTTTAATCATACAACCCTAAATAATTCATTATATCAAGATAATGAGGCTATTTTCAACCAAGAATTCCCCCAAGTTCTACAATCCCCCAGGAATACCAACAGTTATCTGACTTACTCTCACTATGGAGGCAGCTATGGGGATAGACATAAAGAATATAATCATATGTCAAGAAGAATTGCCAAGTAATTTATTTAAACAATGGCTACTATTGTGCTTTCTCCATTTCCTGTGTCTCTAGTAATTTAACCTATAGCATTTCATTCATGACATTTCATCAATACATGCAAATCACTTCAGGGACCTATTATATCCTGAATTAATTAATCTATTTGGAAGGTTTCTTGGTTGAGGTCATAAAGAGGATGATATTGTAAGAGACACTATTATAAGTCCTTGAGACACTGCAGTACACCAAATATTAAGGGGTCATTTCAACCAGTGTTCTCAGGTAGATGTATTTTACAGAAACTTGATCATGCATACATGTTGGCATTTTATTATTATTACGGTTATTACTTCTATTCAAAAGGGAGTATCTGATAGAAATTATAAAATAAGCATTTAATCTGTAAAAACATTGCCTTATTATCATGGAATATAAGGTTGAAAGTCACACAGTATCATTTCACTTGTGCCAGTCATCAATAGGAATTTGGTTTACTGTTGCACAATAAGAAACCAATAAGATCAAGTATATTCTTATGATATGTCATAAAATATCTTTTAATGCTTAGGCTTTTGCTAAGAACTGATTTATTAGAGGTCTGAGATAGATACAAATTAAGTTTAATATAATGTGATGCAGGCCAATCAGGCTACTATTGCATTAAATTGACATAAATTGAATTTTTTTTATGACATGAGTATGCTGCAGGGTTTAAGAATTTTTGTTATTATTCATAATAGAAAAGAACAATGAGGCATTTTATGATTTTCAGCTGTTTTTATTCCTTTGTTGTATAGTCCATCTGTTGTCTATTTTTAAATTGCAAAGATTGGTTGGCATTACTAGAAGAGTCTTTAATAAGTAAATCTAAAATATGAATGTTCACAGGTATGTCTAAATCATGTGTGTCTGACTTTTCATAGCATAGATCCTGGAAAGTAAAAATGTTAGCAACTCACATGTATTATGAGATTACTGCATATAATGGCTACTTAATCAGTATCACATCTCTAATTAAGCAACACTAATTAAATGGTCCAGCCAAAAGAATGGAGTTCTAACAATGTGGATTGGTTAATCTCTCTCTAATGAATGCCTTATAAGAGATGATAATGGTCATATTCTATTTCATCAGCACATGAATTTCCGTACAACTGAGAACATGAGGGTGTTGTCTATGTACAAATATGCAGAGATTTCCAGCTTATATTTATTAGTGAGAAAAGCAACAAATAGAGTATTGAGTTTTTTACATCACTCACTGTGGGGGTAAACAAAAGTGATCAGGTGTTTTCTGCCGTCCCACCATTAGCATCAATGGTCAACACCTGTGGTCTTACACGTGTACCTGATGGCAGACACCTGGACTATGATGTGGGCATGCATAAGTGAGCACCCCTGAGCTGAGAGATTTAGCATATAAGGGCAGGGTGGCAGAGGACCATGCAGCAGAGTGGTGGAGCCACTGCTATGAGAGAAAGAGAACATGAGAGAAAGTCAGAGACCCCAGAGAGAGTAAAGGTTTGCTGGGGTCTCGGAGGTCTGCCAGTCCCCTTTGCTGCCCCCCACCCCTTGCCCTCCAGCCTGCTCTGAGCTTGGTTACTGGCACTACATTAGCAATCTGGTTTAACCTCCCTTATAGAGCTGTGACCTGAGGCCACAACTGCCTTGAGTGTTGATGCTTATTGCTCAGCTGCATGCTTCTCCTCACCCCAGCTCTGATTGCTTCCCCAGAATGCCTAGGAGGTTATCTGCCCTTCCAGTTATGGTCATCCCAAGCCCATAAAGAACTGTTCTGAAGACAGGCAAGCCCCCTTTGCCTCACAGTGGAAAATCCCAGTGATCCTGCACACCCAGGCCTCCCTCCCATTGGAGCTGCAGATTTACATCATACCAAAATGCACTAAGTTACTTCCTTTTTCTGTGCTACCCTGCTTTCCTAGCTCCTGATGGATTTCTCCTGAGAACACTCACTCAAAATGCAACTTATATATGCTACTTCTTTTCAAATTCTGCTTTTTTAGTGTCTCTGTCTTAAGCTAAATTTCTTGGAGCAAAATTTAGAAGCAGCATGCAAAATAGTCTTAAAAATAAAGGACCTCCACTGGTGACAAATTATTAAACCATCCATGTAAATGGTTCATGCCATTTTTATTGTAGTTTTTCATTTCTAAATTATTGCATTTTATGGATGATCACCTAAGGAAAGCCAAGTGAGGCATATGTAGACAAAATAATATACCTCCTTATTAATAATGGACAAAGAGATGATTTTGACTGCATCAATGGAAGGTTCATGCGTTTCTTACCTGCCTTTACTATACTACTTAATTATATTGAAGTTAACTTTATCCATTGCTCCCACTGTGAATTTAAGGACCATTATCCATCAATGAGAACTTTACTGAAAAATAACAATCAACCATCAACCATCAACAACAGCCCATCTGAGGATACTGAAAGTTCAAGTACTGTGACTCTGTGTGTTTATGGCAATGGCTGGAATTAGCAGGGTAAAAAGTGACCAGTCTACAAATGAAACTTTGATGGAAATCTGTTGTGGTGCAAAAATATTATGATACAGAAAATAAAAAGATGAATTTTGAATCCAGTTACAGAGCAAACAAATTAACCTTCTTAAATATAAACTGGGACAATATCAACTTTATGTTTCCCTTTGCCACCCCCCTATGGATTAGAATATAATATAGTATAATAAAATGTAATGTAAGCACAGTATAGAAAATATGAGTGTAGAAAGGTCTTAGAAACTGTTACAACTAGGTTCTCAGTTATGGTAATTACTCTTCCCAGGACTGTACTTGTTTTTTGTCTAGGTCAGTTTGTTGTCAGCAACTCATATATTGGAAAGTATAAGTGTCTATTATGGAGAGATCCCCTCCTATCAAATCTGGTCAAAACTTCATATAGTCCCTGAGAATTTATAATGTTTATTTCTTTATTATTAATTTTAATGTTTTTTAAAGTATTATGGTTATAGATAAAACATTGTGTATGGGGGGATGCCATTTTCCTGGCATTTCTCCATAAGGAGATGGGTAATTTGGGGGGGAGGCATTAATGGGGAACTATTATTAAGAATATC
The DNA here is from genome assembly GCF_014898055.3 of Talpa occidentalis. NCBI lineage: Eukaryota > Metazoa > Chordata > Mammalia > Eulipotyphla > Talpidae > Talpa > Talpa occidentalis. Next base: position 52,943,512 of record NW_023601433.1, read on the forward strand.
CTCTCTATCTTCCCTCTCTAGACACTATTTCTATTAAAGATTTTTCACACTAAGAGTGTTTCTTTTGCCTCTGTGCAACGGAAAACAGAGTCCATTTTAGAATGGGTAACCCTTAGCAGTTTGTGGTCCATGAGTGCCACTTGGTTACATGCTAACAGTGTATCATGGAACATGGACATTTCTGGGAAATATTTAGGTGGTTTCCATTTTCTGCAATTTTTATAGTTATGAAAATCAATAAAGCACTATAATAGATATAACACTTTCAGCATCTGAGAAAGTTTCCATGAAAATAAAGGTGTTTTATTATTATAATTTTAATTTGGTCCATGGGAGAAAGGGCTCAGTTTCAAATGAGAAAACATTCTCTGTATGATAATTGCTGAATTATCTTCTTTCCAAATAGAATTCTTATAAATAATGCTGCTCATGGGACTGATGTAGGATGAGATGCGAGGATAAAATTTAAAGCTTGGAGGATGTGATAAAATGAGTGCATTTATTTTATTAACTAAAAACATACCAACTCTTTGATCTTCACCTGGTATATCTATAAGTATAACATTGAAAGGAATGCACTCATTTTAAACTAAGGTATTACCTAGAGTTAGTCAGACTGAAAAGTCCCCCAGTCTGCCAATATTACTGATCCCCACTGCAAGTTCTCAAGTTCTTCAAAGCCCCCTCATTTCTATTAACTTTCTAGAAAGACTCTATGAAATCTATTATGATTATGTTGCATCTATAACAGTAAAAGAACTCAAATGTGAATCAGCTAAAGAAAAATACACGTGGGCTTCAATCCATGTACTTCAATCCATGTAATCCAGGACTCTTCTGGTTCATTCCCTCCCCAGCATTGATGTTGGATTTATGACAATACACTCAGTTTTGACAACTTAGGAAACCCCAAGCTTTGAATATATGGCTTTTATCAGAACTTCATTATGTAGGTGTGGGTGATGAATTGATTGTATGGTTTGTTGAATTTATTCTCTAGGTTGAATTTGGCAAAACCCCAAGCCCCAATGATGGTTGCAAGGCCAGTCCCCATCCTGAATTATCTCTCATTTAAATTCATCAGAGGAAGGACTAGGGTCAAAATAAGGGGGGGGTGCAATTGTATGGTGAATATAACCAAAATGAAAATGCATAAATTGTGCAAAAATGAAAAATGATGTAAGAATAAAATAAAATAAAATATTTTTTTAAAAAATAAAATAAATAAATTCATCAGATGTGTTTTGAGAACCCACTCTGAATAACAAAAACAATTCTTATCACATGGCCAATGAATTTTAGAAATTGCCTCCCAGAAGCTGGTGAGAAAAGCCACAACTTTCTTTGGACAATGTCAAAGTCCTTACCATGCAGCCATTCATAACTTTGAGCTATTGAGGTGCAGTAGAGATTGAAGAAATAATTACATTGAACTAAATAATTCTTCACTAGGATGCATGTGAGTCATATCTAGTCTTTCATACCATAAAATCAGGTTAAACAGGACCTTCACTTAACCAACACTTTCTCTTCCTGAATTGTTTTGAATGGCAACATGGTCATCACACAAACTTGGTTTATTAAAGAGAAAAATAATTTCCTGTGAAGGTCAATGAGTACCAAATAGGAAGGGGCCTCTCATCTTTTTCAAGTCAACTGTAACATACAAAAGAGTTATCCAATCCTGTTGGTAAAGGAGAAGACCGGATAAATTCAAGTGAGGCTGCATCTCAATTGGGGTCTTCTAAGAAATAAGCCAGAAAAAAAAAAAGAAAAATACCAGATGGTCTCACTCATAGCAAGAATTTAGAAAACCTAAATAAGGGACCAATAAAAAGACTAATTATAATAAATTAAAAATCAAAATCAACAAGCAACTATAAACCAGAGACACACTAGGGTGAGGGGGGAGGGAGTAGGATCAAAACAAGGGTGATGGGAATTGTATGGGGACTATAACCAAGATGAAAATGCATACATTGTGCAAAAATGAAAAAATGATGTAAAAAATATATAAAATAAAATAAAAAAATAATGGTCTCTGACTAAGTTTCCCTTTCCAATTAGACATATTTTTTAAATTAAATTGATTATACTTTGGGCTTTAGGCATTGTTTTTTTTGTGAATTTCAGGTAGTTAGAGATGAATTGTTGCAGAGAAGAGTCTCCATAAAAAGGGGAGTTTCCATGTCCCCTGCCCCACCTAATGAAGGGTGGAGCTGAGCAGTGAGGGGTGGCTAGAGAAAACTTGGAGAGGACTGGGAGAAGACAGAGAAGGAAGAACATGGAGCAGGGAGCCATATGAAGAAAAAGTATACACTTGTTTCTTTGTTGGGGCTTACACCAAGGACTTGGGAGAGACACACAGAGAGAGACGTGGGAGAGAAACACAGGAAAAACATACAGGTCAGGGTGCATGGGAAGGCTGACAATGGCAGCCTTTATATTGATTCGTACTTTCACTTTGCTCTTTTCATCCCAGACTTGCCTGGCTCTTTTTGCCCCTTTCCTATGGTTCTTTGTCAGAAATTGCCTTGGACTTAAAGCTATTTTTCAGCTTCAGCAGCCCCATCTTGAGGCAACCTTGTTTGATTGGGTATTTCCTCATGAGGAGATGGGTAATTTAGATGTTTTATTGGGAAACTATCCACTATCCTTTCTTCTCTTTCTGTACATGATAAGCCTATTCCTGTTCTTTCACACTAAAATGATGCTTTGTCTTTATGGAATGCATCATATAACACCTGTAGAGCAGGCAAATTTGGGGACTACCAGGGCACCCCTAATTCTACACATTAACAAGATTGCTATTCACATCAAGTCTTTATCCAAACTACTCTTTAAGTTTCACATGTACAAAGTTATTTTGCCTCAGCCATAAAACTGCCTTGCTTTTCATCTCTTTACTAGTTTAATTCAGTGGCAATAAGAAAAGTATTATTTATTTAAATCTTAGAAAACCAAACAAAATCTTCTCAAATATATCCATGTATCTTACCTACAATTTCTATTAGGACACTTGCATTGTAATTCTAAATGCTAACTTTACTGATTCAGTATAAAAAAATTAATGTAGGGGTATTCCAACTTCAAATTATCTCCCAGATATTTCATAAAATTTGTTACAGTTTGCTATTAAAATGAATTTCATATGATTGTCATAATTGTGGTATTGGAAAATTGTATTTCTCAAAACTGAGGGATATGATTAGGTGGTTGATAATTAATACAAGTTTTATTATAATTTGTTATCCATCCATTCACAGAGGGTTGTTAAAAAAAACACTACACTGGTACAACTTTTTGCGTATTTTGGTTTTTTGTATGTTTTTTAAAGATTTAGTTTTATTTATTTATGCATATAAGAACTGGGGTGTAGGACAGAGGTACGGGGAGGTGAGAGGATTCACCAGAGACAGAGTGGGGAGTAGAACAGGCAGACTGACTGAAATACACTGCTGAGGGGAGCAGCGGGTGAGACAGGAGAGGTCTGCTGTGCCATGTGGGTTAGTGCCCGTGCTGGGGATAGAACTCATGCTGGGAGCTATCGCAGTGGCCAGCAATAGCTTCATAGTGCTGAGACTTAACCCCTTATGCCACCAGGAAGGCCCCCTTGTTTTTTTATTTTGGTAGGAAATTTTATGATTTACTGTGTTTGTTCTCTGTTTAAATGTAATTAGTTTGATGTTGGGCCAAAATCAATCACTGGTGTGTTTTGTCAATATATGTCTATATAGTTCACATGTATAAATAGCTGATGGCTACATATCCAAGGTAGTCACAAGAATGTTAGTAAAGTTTTAAATTGCTGCAAGGTCTCCAAATACTTTGTCAGCACAACTTATAAGGTAAAAGATTTACAGTTCTTTTCACTTCATCTATGGAAATTTCTACTGTAGGCTTATTTCAGTGGGTAAGTGTGTTTGGTTGTGAGAAGCAAAGACTAAATTAAGCAAATTTGGCAATTTAAAAAAATTTTAGCAATAAACAATCAGCAAATTGATTGTTGCTTACATAATTTGTCAGCTCATTCTTGGCAACTTTTTAATAAATTGATATTTAGTAATGTTCTGAATGTATAATATTATCCCCATCTTCATATTTAAGCCAGAATATATATTATGTGAAAGGACAGGAAAACACCTTATGGTCCTTTGATTAGACTAGTGTTAAGTGCTCTATCATATGCTGCATGCCTAATAGGTCATGCATTATCTTGAAACAATGGAAAGACATTGGAGATTTAGCTTCAGGATATAGATAAGATGAGGTTTGTGTTTTATGAAGACAATTACTGCAGGTAATTTGAAGGCAACGAGGAATTGAGGCAAAGCGATCAACTTAGAAGTATTGCAATAATCTCAGTGTGGAATAACGAAAGAACTAGCTATAAATGTGGCAGCAAAGAATGGTGAGGAGAAGATATAGTCAAGAAATACAGGTAATCATATTTGATTAAATTTATTCTGATTGAAGTTATCCTTTTCTATTGAATGATATGAGCAAGCATGAATCATAAACAGAAACATTGATATTTAAACTATAATTCACTTCAAAACTAAAAATCAGTAACTGGAGGGTGATCAAGGATTCATACGCAATTCACATCATATAAAAACTGGCTAAATTAAATGTAACAGCAGATCTGCTTGGCTTTATTCCAGTTCCTTCTCCAGATGGTTTGCCCCTGTGCAGGTAGAGATATGAAAATGAAAAGTGATTACCTGCTAGCCTGGTGTTTCTATGCCAAATAGAATTATTTACACATTTCTTTCAGATTAATAAAGAACATAACCATTCAAAGAAGAAAACTTTGTTTAAAAGACTGTGAATGAGACTTGGATGAAAATCAACCTAGACAAAGCTTTAAAATGTCTCCAAAAATCTTCACTTTCCTTTTTATCCTCTTTCTAAGTAGTCCTTGCAGGCCAACAGTCAAAATTGCTCTCAGAAATAAGATGGTTGCAATAACCTACTGTATTCTTCTTCTCAGGATAAAATAGTTTCTATTAAACTAAAAAACATATAATGTGTGCATTAGTAGCCACTATTGAAATTAATAGAAAAATAAGAAAGAAAGTCTTTGTCTTAGCCCAGGCATGAAATCACATTAATATTGAATATGTTATGGGGAAATGCTTGGTTTCATAGAACACTAATTCTAACTCAAGCTACAAGGTTAATATGTTTGTTTAACTTAGTGTTTTCAGGCTCATTAGACAGTGTTTAGACATTACATATTATAATTATTAATCATATCTTAATGGAGAAAAGAACTGTATCCCACCAAATACCTCAAAATTATTATTCATCTTGATTCCTATTAATTTTACAAATGGAAAAACACTAAGGATGTACTTAAAGATTTGTGCATATGATACAATTCATCTAAATCAATATCTACATAGGATTTTAAAAATATTTTCTAAATGTCTTAAAAATAAAAAACATTTACATTTATTTAACTATCAACTTCTAATTAGAAATTACAATAGTAACTGGATATTGTAGAAAAAATATTGATTTTGTTCTCTCCTTTATTCAGTAACCATAGAATATCATAAAAATTCAATGCAGTCTGAGTTTTCCAGCTAGCATTTAAAGATTCATGGACTTTAAAGGATATTCATCATCTGTCTTCTTGAGCATTTATGTTCCAATCTATAGCACTATAATCTCCTTAGGAGTTTGGATTCATAATTTTCTCTTAGAACTTTAACAGAAACAGGCCAACTTTATCATTGAACTTGAATCTTTAAATAGTTTCTCTTTCAAATACTAACCATGGGTTATTAATTTAAATGTTCCCTTTGTGGTTCCATCAATGAGACCTTATAGGTATGATCTGTAATTATATCACAAGGTTGTTAATAAATACAATAAAATAAAATAACTCAACTTTTAGATTTAATGTAAGGTATCAGCAAAAAGGTAACATTTATATTAATGAAAGCTACTTTTGTTTTAAAAGATATTTGTAAAGCAAAAATGTAAATGTGTTTAAAGTTTAATATTTTGGTGAAATAAAAGTATATTCAAAGATAAGACTAATAAATTGTATCCCAGATTTACTACTCACTTTGTAACCATTTTAATATAACATTTTGTTTTTCCAAATTATACTTTTCCCTTCTTCTATTTTGGGATAATAAAATTTCACCTTTTGATTTAAATTTAAATAGAAAACATATATGTATGTTATATATGTATTTTTACTCATAAGTCTAGTATTGCGTAGAACGATTGGGAAGTATTTGATAAGGATTTAGCATGCTTATACATAGAGTTTAGAGAAGATGAATGATATTTATTTGTAATATAAATATATCTAGATTAAATTTTGGTGATGTATTTGATAGAAAGATATGATGTTGTGAAAACCTAGATTCATAATAGAATCTAAAATTTATTCTTATCTAAATGGTTGCCTTAGGTTAGAAATACATCTTCAATTATTTTATCACTAAAAATGCACAAGTGGGCCTCCCTGGTGATACAAGGGGTTGGGTCTCAGTACTATAAGGCTATAGGTAGCCACTGCAGGACAAGTTTCATCCTGGCCAGGGAGCTAAACCACATGGTACAGCAGACCTCTCCTGTCTTGCCCGCTGCTCCCCTCAGCAGTGTATTTCATTAGATCTGCCTGTTCTGCTCCCCACTCTGCCTCTGGTGAATCCTTTCATTCAGCACACCTCTGACCTACACCCCAATTCTTATATGCATAAATAAAAATAAATCTTTAAAAAAATTAAAATACACAAGTGGAAATCCACTTCATGCATGATGAAACAGAATATAAAATTGTAGGAAATACTTAGTTTCAACCAGAAAATAAAGGGATGATGGATGCAAGGACTGGAGAAACAAAAGAGTTCATTCAATGAATAGAAAATAGCTTTAATATGATAGATATTATCCTTCTCTATCAAAAGAAATTTGGAGAAAATATGTTAATTTTAGACAAAGCACACTTTAAAGCAGGTCTATTTTAGTAAGGAATATACTATAATAATGGTGCCAATGATGAAATAATATAGAGCTAACATCTTAAGAGATGTTTTACCAATAGGGCTAAGAACAAGCTATGATATTCTCATCACCATTTCACTGCTCTTCAACATGCTACTGGTATATGAAATATGAACGAGAAGAAAAGAGAAAAAAAGAACATAAGAGGAAGGGTGAGGAGAAAAGAAGAGGAAAAAATTATATATCAGAAAGGGAGAAATTAAACTATTTTATTTGCAGATGACAAAACTGGCTATGACAAAATCCTAAATATTTTCTGAAAACCTCTGGGAATTAATAAGTAGGTAGAGCAAAGCCACAGGATACACAGTTGCCTAGGTTAAAGAAATATGGGTGCTCTGATGGTGGATGTGATTTTTAAGATATATCTGAGGAGGTGTGAATCTATCCCTTAAAGCATGCATAGTATTATAAATGAATGTTACTTAAAGAGAAAAAAAAGTCAGATCAGACACCTCAATGGTGAAGATATACTAATGCATAGAAACATTTGACAATATCTCACCTATAGTATTGGGTACAATGTTACCTCAAAGACCATAAATAGTAGGTGACAGGAGTCTTGGTTCTCCCATAGTGGAGCTGATGGATAAGCAAGGGAAGAGGACGGGGTGATTCATGTTGTGATGTGTTGCAAAGATATACATTAGAATGAGCTGTATATAATTTAATATAGATATTATATTTGTATATAGCTTAATATACTATATTTGTATGTAGCTTAATATAGATATAGATGTATATAGCTTAATATAGATATAGATGGTTGCATATAGAAATATTTGAGGCTGTGTGTTTGTATAGAATGTAGTATACACATACACATTTTGTTGTCTGTTGGCAGAAAGAGGCCAATATCAACCACAGTCCATTAGCAACAAATTCTTTTTTGCTCCCAAAAATGTAGCCAGGGCTCACTAGAGAAATGCATGAGTCTGTGATGCGATAATCCTGGATTCACTTTTAATGTCTAGAAATATCAAGAAAGACCTAAATAAAATTGTAATAAAAGGGTACAAAAGAACACAGGAGTCAACTATAAGTGTTATCAATGGCTAAAACTGGAAGAATTTGAGCAAGAAAGCAAATATTGTTGGATTAAAACCCATAATAATAAAAATCTGTGTTCACCCTAATTTAAATCAATGATTAAATAAATACATGGGGGGCACATAGATAGCCTATACACAATAATTAATGTAGATACTCTGCTCTCGATATGAATTATAATGCTCTACTCATTAAGTAGACAGAAGGAAGAATGCACGATGGTACAGTGGAGAGACCTGAGAATATCAGTCAGGTGGTCACCACCTGCATCAAGGTGACAGGCTATGCTTATAGTATGCACTTTTGATATGAAGTGATGAGAAGGGACTTCTACTTCTGTGATTTCATTCCAGGAATGCAAATGCAGTCTAATCATTTGAAAATTTCAGAGAAATTCCACCTGCAGAACTTCTACCTGTATCCTCCAAACTGTCAAGACCATCAAAAGATAGTCTAAGAAACCAACTGAGTCAAGAGGAGCCTGAAGAGACAAGAAAACTAAATGGAATATGGTTTCTTGGATTGGTTCCCAGCAAAGAAAAAGGAATCTAGGTACATAGTAAGGAAATAGGAATGAAAAATGGACTTCAGTTAATCATAATATATCAATATGAGCCCATTTGTTGTAACAAATATGCCATTCTAGTGTAAGATGTTACTGATAGAGAAAACCAAACATGTTGTTTATGGAAACTTACTGTGTTAATTTGCATTTTCTGTAGTGTTCAAAGTATTCTAATTTAAAATGATTATGTTAAATATCTTTTACAAAAATGACACAATAAAGCAGAGATTAAAATATATTGAGTTTCCTTTTATAACCTAGAGTATCAAAATACACATATCATGATTCAGTTGTACATTTAGTCTTATAAAAAAATTTATACCATCTGCTATGTTCCAAGTATATTTATTTAGAAGTGCAGGCTAAATGTTAATATATCTAAATATTATAATTGCCCCAAAGTTTGGAAAATATGACACTTCTATGAGTAACTTGCTCTTTAATTGCTTGCTTAGCATTTATTTTGTCACCTATTGTTTATTTTACATGCAATCATATACTAGCTTTATTCATACAAAAATGAATCATGTAAGTTGGCTGCTGGAATGTACATTAGAAAAGCATTAGACTTGGGAACTGTGGGTATATTTTCTGGATCTGCCATTTACAGTAATGTAATTCTAGGGTAGAAGTCTGACTATATATATATATATATATATATACGTTTTAGTTTCTCCTTCTGTACATTGGAAATAGTAACATTTACACCAGTTGATTTGACATTTCCTTTAGGAAATACATAATAATTGTGATTTCAAATACTAAATATTGCAATTATATTTGGATAACACAATCTGATTCACATATTTGTACATTCACACTTTGAACTTCTTTGATATTGGTCATGATAATAGATAAAGTGAGAACTGGAAATGAGAGAAATGACAGATCAATTACATTTCAAAGAAGAGATAGTGCTAGCTGGAGAAACCCATATCTGCCGAAAGTGGGAAGTGGATAAAATGAAAGAACAAAGAGAGGGAATTTAGGGACTATGGAGATAAAGGAAGAAGGAAAAGATGTGGCTATATCTCACAAAGAGATGAATATTATGAGAGAGATATGTTACAGGGGGCCTTCTATTCAATGAGCTGCTCACAGATACCAGATTTTTCCTATAAGAAGCACAGTTACAGTAACTCTTAAAGACACTATTTATTTATTTATTTATTTATTTATTTTTGCTGTTGTGTTACAGGAAATTAGAAACTCATAAAAACAAGAACAGAGAAAAGCCTGCTCTCACTCAGTGTAACATGCCACATCCAGAAGGACAAGCAGCACAGATCTTCAGAGCCCATCCCTAAGGCAGCTTCATTCATGGTCTCTGGGTGGCTGATCCTGCTAACTGGCACCACAAGCCATGAATCATGTGACTGTCTGCCCAATTATGACCCATCACATGCTCCATGAACAGGACGGGAGTATTAAATGCTCACCTCATTTCATTTTTAGTGCATAAATATAAAGGTGGCACAGGCATACTAGACAGGCATCCTTTTTTTTTTTTTTTTTGGCGGGTCCACAATTCTCAGGGAGAGGGTTCCACGTGGATGCACCAACTTATTACTCATGTGCAGCCCTGACAACTGTACAAATGAGGGTCCTGAGTGAGGCAGGCCACTGCTGACTCAGCCAGCATCAATGCCACATGCAGAAGGGGCACTGCCAATTTCTGGCTTCATTTAACACATGCCAGAAAGCCCGTGGCATAGCTGTGCTGCTTGCAGAGAAAGCAGCACTATTTTGATGACTGTTTTCCTAACTGGAAGAAAAGGAAAAAAGAAAAAAAATTATGAAGGCAGCATGTCCACACACTTAACTCACTCACAGAACATGGTCCAAGTCACTTTTCTGTTGAGCATGAATATAAAGTGAGGCATTGGATTGTGCATTATTTTATGTTATTGATCATATAAACAGCAACTGTCAATTACTATAGGGCTGTTTTCTGGCATTTTGTCCTCATTACTATCTTGGTACTTAACCATATATTTTTTTACACTAATAAATTTGTTACGTGTATTATAAGAACTTTATTATTAGAATATAATTAAGTTAGAGTTCTCAGTATTCCCTTTATGTCTCAAATATCCAGAATAGTATTTTGCAAACAGAAAAGTGGTCAATGAAAATTCTTATTTATGAGTAGAGTGAAATGACTGCAACTAAATAGAGTGATCCCCCAGTCCTTTGACACATCTTCTTCAATATGCCAGAGATTAAAGTACTTAAGAATGTAACTTATTCCATCAAAGTCATGGAAGGCATGAGATAAGAGGGGAAAGTCATCATAAAAACCTCCCTAAGTGGCTACACAGTGAACTCCCATTTATGACTTGTGCTATATCTATAATAGATGTAATTCTTGTTCCTGGTCAGTACATGGACACATTTAAAATACTGGTGAGCCAGTTCAAGTTCAGGCAATATGACTAAGCTAGGGAAAAGGAAAAGCTTTGACATTTATTCTGCCACTGACAGTGAGACCTTGTAGCCCTACACTATTTCATTACTTACTTTCCAGTTGAGAAAGGAAAGCCTTGCGGACGCTCTGGGGCATGTCAGTGTTGATGCTGAATTTTGATGTACGGGTCGATGCCTTTTCCTCACTTTGGGCTATAACATTGTTAAGACACATTTTTGATAAGTGAAAACCGAAGTCCGTCATATTTTTAATACTACCTAGCAACGCCAGGCTATCCAGGTGCCGATCTGTAGGGCTCTGCGCAAAATTTACGCTGGAGGTTTTTATTCTAAGGATGAGGTTCAAAAATAGGAAATATGAAAAGGACACTTCAAAGAAACAACAACTGATGTGACTCTGTCACAGTTGCCTGATCCTGAGGAAGGAGGAGACACTTCCCATTTGTTCTGTGAGTCATTTGGGGAGACAACTGACAGTGACTAACATGGAAAGGTGTTGGAGGATGTGGCAATGGGTCTACCACTGAGGCAGGATCTGCCGCTGTGGGATTTTACCTGCCGCCAACCTGAGTTCAAGGCTGCCTTGTGTCTTTAGGGATGTACTCACAACTCACAGTTCTATAGGACTCTCTGAGAGAGAGAGACAGAGAAAGAGACAGAGACAGAGAGAGACAGAGAGACAGAGAGTGAGAGAGAGAGAGAAAGAGAGAGAGAGAGAGAATTTCAGTTATTTTAACAGGAATATATAATTTACTTCATACTTTAGGTGATTTGAACAACAACAACATGAAGAGTATCTCTAAAACTTAATTTAATAGTACTTAGTTCAAATAAAATTCACTCCAAATCCCCCATGCATACTTTTAATATCAATTTCATAGAGGCGTTATTTACATACAATGAAATACATGCACTTAAGAATACAATTTGATTCATTTTGAAAAATGTATTCACTTGCTATACATCTATTTTAAATTATATTCTTAACTTTTTCAAAGTTATACGGAGGCAGATGTTATGGGCTATATTGCAGTCTTTGAAAATATATATGCTGAGGTCCTAGGGCCTACTATTGCAGAATATAGTTTTATTTGGACATAGGATCTTTATATGAAAGTGACGAATTTAAAACGAGGTCAATAGGGTGAACACTGATTCTCAGGAGTTTAGGACACAGCACACATAGAGAGACAACCATGTGAGGGCACGGGGAGAAGACCGCCGACTATAAGCCAAGGAGACAGACTTCAGGAAAAACCCATCCTGCAGACACCTGATTTAGAATTTCCTGGTTCCAGGACTGAAAGAGAATAACGCAATCAAACATGTCAGAACCCACCTTTTGGTTCCTTTCTCCAGCATACGGCCATCTGTCTTGGTGCCTAGCAAGACCCCTGCCAATCTAGACTGGTTAACCTCTGGGTTTCTCACTCAGAGAAACTTTGAGCTTCTTCCCTGTATTAGGTTTTCTCACTGAAGAATTCTGTCTCCCCCTTTACTGTTCTATAGGTCCATGAGAAAGTGGCACATGGGAGATTTTTTTTTTTTTTTTAGATATATCACAACTTAAACCATATATTCTACCAACACAATCACTAGATATTTGGACTGGGGAGAAAATTTGAATTGGAAAGCATTCTCTTTTACATTTTTGAAAGCATTATGACATTATCACCTAGCTCTCATGACTGCAGAGAAGACTTATGCTAAACTTTGTATTTTTTTAATATTTGAACATGCATATTATTTTGTATCTGATTTTTTTTTCATATTTTCTCCTAATCTTTCATTTTAGGTCTTCTGTGGTTTTTTGGCCATTCATCCTAACATCCTTGGTATGCTGCTTCAATTTAGAAAACAACCCAAATACCCCAAAATAGATGACAGGATCAAGAAGATGCGGTGTGTATATACACAATGGAATACTATACAGTAATCAAAAAGATAAATTAATGCCATTCTCAGTAACATGGATGGAGCTAGAGGGGATCATGCTCAGTGAAATAAGTCAGAAGGAAAAAGAAAAATATCAAATGCTTTCACTAATAGGAGGAATATAGGGGAACTAATTAATGGATCAGGACAAAATTAACAATAAAACAACAAAACTAGCAGGCAACCATAAATCAGAGACATTCTGCAAAGAGTGGGAGGAAAAGGGCTCAAAACAGGGAAGAGAGGAGCACAAGGGAGTAAGGTGATGATTCACAGGTGAACTGGTGGTGGGAATTTTATGGGGACTAAACAATGATGTAAAAAATAAAAATAAAAATAAATTATTCATAAAAAAGGAAAAGAAAGTATTTAGTTCTAAGAAATGTTCTCTGATATTTGATAATTGCTGATAAATTCTCATTGTTTCTTGATTCTGCCTTTTTAGAATTCTTCCTAACTGAATTTGGAGTCTCTGGATTAACCTCTAATCTTTTATTTTCTTTCCTATTACCCATTATTTGGACAGCTGATTCTTTGTGAGGGATTTCCTTACTACAATTTTCTGCGTACAGCAGTTACAGTAAGCAGTAGTGCCAGTTTACCTTCCAAGAGTTCTTTATTTTCATATTGGTGACTTTTCTCTGTAAAATATTTTCTTTGTTGTATTGATTCAGCTCCTTCTCTTGCCTCTCTGGGGATTTGTCATAAATTTTCTAAAAGTTTTCTGTCATATTTTCTCTGTACATTTTATAAATTTTGAGGATATACCATTTAATGCAAAGAAGATTTGAATCGTTATGTCAACCTTTTATCATAGCATGTCAAGTAGGACTTCTTGACTTAAATTTCAGTCTGTCTGAAACACTGTACACACATCAGTGTGCTTTGTACTAGTGCTTGCGCATGAAACCCTTTTCTGTCCTTTTCTCTAAATTGTCCTATATGCTTATATCTAAATGTCTTCTGCAAAGAGCATCTCATTGTTGTTTAGACACTCCAAAAATGATTATGTTTTCTATTAAAAACTGACATAAGTTTTCTAAATTCCTGCTATGAGTGAGACCATCTGGTATTTTTCTTTTTCTTTCTGGCATATTTCACTGAGCATGATTCCTTCCAGCTCCATCCATGTTGTTGCAAATTGCATGAGTTTATCTTTTTTAATTGCTGAGTAATATTTCATTGTGTAGATGGGCCACATCTTCTTGATCCAGTCATCTAATTTTTGGGCATTTGGGTTGTTTCCACAGGTTGTTTCCATAGCTATTTACAACAGGTATGTTGTAAATAGTGCTGCTGTAAACATGGGGGTGCAAAAATGATGTAAAAAATATATAAAATTAAAAAAATAGTAATTAAGACAATAAAAAGACATAAAAAAGGTAACACTTAAGATATTTTCACTGTAAATTCAAATTGCAATGAATATCATTTCTGAGATGTTGCAAATATTAACACTGCAAAATAAAATATCTTCTAAAAAAAAACTGACATAAGATCACCTGCACAAAAAAGGACCCAAATGGCTCATCCCTAGAATAGTCACCTTTACTGCCTGGGACCTGTGCTACCTGGCCTTGGTCTCTTCTGGCAAGACACCCATTCCTTCACTTAATCTGAGATGTGATGTCTACAGATAGCATATCCAGAGGTAACCTATATGCCAGAAGAAAAGACCAAATGCTATTTTCAAGAGACTCAGTGTTTCCTGTTGTGCGGGTTTGGTGTTCTTCAGGGTCAGGTTCACAGCTTTGAGCTGGGGGATCACGCTGCTACTCACCCCTGTGACTGTTCATGGACCTGTGTCCCGTTCTTCAATACAGGGGCACAGTTTCATGACTCAGTTTACCCAAATATCACAAGTTTCATCACAGTGGGGCTCTTACCATTTCAGTCTAGTGGTCTGATTCACCAAGGAGTCCCAATACCTGCAAGTAAGAATGGCCCCAAAGCCAGCTGCCAGCCATGGAGGAATCATCTTTGCACTAGAATATTCCATGTATTTAAAGTTAGCAAATTCACTAAAGTATTTGGATTTGCACTGATTATTTACTTCTATATTCTATTTCTTCTATGTCCTTATCACTCTTCCTTCTTTCCTTCCTCCTATATTGCTTTTAGGTGTTCCATTTTTTCACTCTAGTAATTGGTTACATTTTTTTTCTTTTATTGATTACACTACAAGTCACAACATGCATTTTTTACTATTAAAGAATAATAATTAAAAATTGAGCCCTATTAAAAATCTGAACCTAATTATTATCTGTGAAAATTTCACAGTAATATATTATTAACAATATAAATCTAGAAACTAGGATGAAAAATAGAGTAGTTGCATCGCATTGGGTCTTGAAGTAGCAGTAATCTCTTTTCCGTTATTCTTCTGTCAAGCACTCACTTCCACTGAGGTTTAGAACATTGGAAAACTTGATTGTTTTACTATCATTTCATTTTCTTCATGGTATTGCTTTATATACATTTTTGTGGTTCTGATTTACCAAGGCTCTGTATTCTGGTAGACTTTTGAGGAAGTGCGTATTAGCTTTTATGTAAGTCTATAGTAAGTCCTTATCCTCATTTTGTTCTTGGAAACTGTGATGTTAAATGAAATAAAGTATAATTAAAACAAGTACTCAAATGACTTAGTTTTGAGAATGTCAGCTGGGGTTTTTATCAAAACTATAATGAAATGACATAATTTGAGAAGCTACTGTAGTTATTTGATGATATACTCAACATACAGGCATAGTAATGAACTTATCATTAAAGACACATTCTTGGAATAAACAATTTGATTTTCTGAATTGCTTTGTCTGAGAGACACAGCAACGGAGCCACATCTTAGGAGGAGACATATTACATAGGAAGGCCTCAACTCTTTCTCTATTTCTAGACAATCTTGGCTCCTTAGAGGTTTTCTTGGCTTGGTGCACATATAAAAAATTTAAACTCAAATTAACAATAATCTAAGCTTTAAATATTGCATAATGCTTATTAGATTTGTTGCAATAATCTTTTCTCAGAAGAACCAGTTAGCGAAGCCAAAATCAAGAAAGAAAATATATTTTGTTGTTTCTGCAACTATTTTAATTTCAGAGGATTAACTTTTATATTATTAAATATCATTCTTCAAAGCAGCCAGTTTTATTCATATTTGATCTATGAATAATAGAAACAGTTGGGCATTGGGCCCACAAAACCTTCAATATGCTGATGAGGAAACTTGAGTCCAAATAGATGAAGTTACTTGCCCAAGGTATATATGACTAACTTTCATAGTTAGTCATGGACTTTGCTCTTACTGCTTCTCACATTGTTCACTACGTTTATCCTTCCATTTTCACAACAGGACCAGCAAGACAAAGTTATTTTGCTCATAAACAAAAAATTGTAGGGCCGCCCTGATGGCACAAGGGGTTAAGACGCAACCTATGAAGCTATCCGCAACCACTGCAGCTCAAGTTCAATCACCGGCCAGGAAGCTACCCACATGGCACAGCAGACCTCTCCTGACTTGCCCGCTGCTCCCTTCAGCAGTGTATTTCAGTCAATCTGCCTGTTCTGTTCCCCACTCTGTCTCTGGTGAATCCTCTCACCCTCCACACCTCTGGCCTGTACTCCAGTTCTTGTATGCATAAATAAATAAATCTTAAAAAAATTGTATTTTTATCCATGGTAGACTCTGTAGACTTACCAGCAGGCACATTTAGTTACAAAAATGCTAGCTCAGCTTCACTTTTATTTCCAAGTCTTCCCTGCTCTAGCTGTATTTCTCCAATGATATGACAGCCATTGTTTCCCTCATTTTTTAAAGGATAATATATATTAAATATGGAATTTTAGGTTTTAACACAGTGGCATGGCATTTTGTATGTTTGGATTTCTGTTACCATATTATAATGTCAACCATAAAATATATGCAGCCTGTTTTAGCCTGGAAGTTAATAGTACCCTTGCTGAGTTGAGGATAAGATAGTCCATGTGTACGTTGAGTCTTATATTCTAGATCAAAACACTTACTACATTCTCTCAACTTTCATTAGTGTTAA
Organism: Talpa occidentalis; assembly: GCF_014898055.3. Classification (NCBI taxonomy): domain Eukaryota; kingdom Metazoa; phylum Chordata; class Mammalia; order Eulipotyphla; family Talpidae; genus Talpa; species Talpa occidentalis. The sequence goes on from NW_023601433.1 coordinate 52,960,567, forward strand.
TGAAAATCCTTTAGGAATGCAGGTGGATTTCCCCAAATTGCCATTCTGTCTATGTATCTATGTATCTATGTATCTATCTATCTATCTCACACACACATACAAATTCATTCAAATTAGCATTATGCGGTAGCTTGGTGAAAATGAAAAAAAAGTTATTTAATTTCATGGTAGTACTGTTTTTCCTTAGTCAATCATTTTCTCCTGGGGAACAGTGAGTATATTACCTGTGTTCTTTTTAATCAAAATGAATGCAAGTGCTTGTTTCCAAAATATAAGTTTCTATTTAATTGAACTAATGATTATAGGTACATTAGATGGGAATGGCATTTCAACAATCCAGCAGTGTAAAACCTGTGATAATTGTTTTATAAGTAATGTATTTTGTAATTTTTCTTAGAATAAAATAAGTAGCATGTAGAAGTAAGATTTTATATAAACCATTAACTTAAATAAGCAGCCTTTCATTAATTTTCCTAAATATAAATTTGAGGGACTCCATTTAATTCATGTTTCATCTTTTAGGGGTTCATCAATTAAACCAACTTTGATGATTTTTCAAGTTTAGCAATAATGTTGAGAATTCACACTTCCAAGAACTGGTGTTTATAAAATACAATTGTAGGACTGATTATAATTAAAACAAACCAGCCTTTCACTAGTCCAAAAAGTAGTCAACTGTAGGCAAAATATAATGAAATGAGATATTTATCCAGTCTGAAACCTGACAAAATGAAATGACAAGTTCTGAATATTAGTTTTATGTTACAAATAGGCTTTTATAACAATATCAGTAGGTACACAATTACAATACATTTGAATAGTGATGCATTTGATGCATGTTGACGTAAATTTTCTCATTTGATATAAAATTGTCAAATAGGAAGTTTTTCTGGTAATATTCTTATTTCATAGAGGGAAACCTGAGACACTAGGGAACAAGACTCAGACTTGAGATCAGAATTTATTATGTCCTCTCAACTTTTTTTTTTTTTATAAAGTTCTTTCTGTTCTCTCCAGTGACCTTCATCCACTATCTAGTGTTAACGATGAGATTTCTTAACCTGGACCTTCAAAACCAGTAATAAAAGTCACTAGGTTGAAAATTTTGAAAGCTTCTTGAGACTAAATGCTTATAATTTCAGGGGCTAGAATGTTTCTCAAAATATAAATTTTCAAAGCCTTTTGGAATTAGAGGGAATTTTATTGGAACAGTCTTCTATAAATGACTATTATGCTTACAAAGGATGCACTCAAACAAGGATTTTAAAAAAAAAAAGTAGAACAATGAGTGAAAATGATAGTAATTCTCAAGTTCCAAATCAGAATTCACATGTCCATTTATGTCAGGGGGGAAAAATGGTCATGAGACTGGGAGTCCTCTTAGAATATTTTTTGAAGAAGGATAAGTTTCTTGATCACATCATGCATTTAATTTTCATTAGTAGTATTATTTGCTAAATTTTAATCTAAATTTAAAGTTCATTTATATTCAACAAACTAGAAATGAGAACTTTTTCAAAGATACCAGAAGGTATTTCTGGGCATTAATATTCTTCCTGACTAGACTAAAACTATTAGTTTTATGAAGAAAAAGAAAAAAACCCTTATAAAGAAAAAGAAAAAAACCAAAGGTGAAAAAAAAATCTAAAATTGATATTAAAAACAGTACTCAGGTCTCCGTGGTGGCGCAAAGGGTTAAGAAGCAGCCTGTGAAACAATCCACAGCCTCTGCAGCACAAGTTCAATCCCTGGCCAGCCAGGGAGTTACCCACATGGTGCAGCAGACCTTTTCTGACTCGTCTGCTGCTCCCTTCAGCAGTGTACTTCCATCAATCTGCCTGTTCTGTCACTCTGTCTCTGGTGAATCCTCTCACCCTCCCACACCTCTGGCCTGTCCCCCAGCTCTTGTATACATAAATAAATCTTTTAAAAAAGATAGTACTCATAGATTACTAATGGTGCTAAAAATTGATAGTCATGTGATACAGAAAGTTTTATTTGAAGATATTAAAGCTAAAACTCTAACAACCCTCAATGCATGGCCATCACCTGAGAGTGCAGAAATCATAGGTGCTAAAATTACACTAGTAATAATAATAATAATAGTAACAGAAATTAAGGAAGTCAGGTTCTTATTAACTGGATTTGCAATAAAGAATATTAACACAGTAAGAGTACAATGAACAGGAAAAAGGAACTCTTAAAGGTTGTTGGGGTAATGTACCTTGTAAAATCACCTGGGAGAACAATTCTGCAACAACATCAAAACTGAATGAAATAGTGAATCCACTTCAATATTTCTAGAGAATTCTAGATTTCTAGACTACATTTTTATATAGGCCTACTGGAATAGTGTAAAGATAGTTCTTTGTTTGTAATAGGAAATATTGGAAATGAGATTATTATCCTTTAGAAGAAATGGTTGTATTATTACATCAATATTTACATTTGGAATTAACTAAGTGACTCTATCCATCCAAATTTATCCATATTTCAGATATGTAATATTTATGGAAAGAATGATTTGGTCTCTGTCATAGTTGGATATATGACTCTAGACTTCATGAACAAGGTAGGAGTAGAAAAATACACTTAGGATTATTAGCACATAGATGTTAACAAAACCACAAGAGTGGTAACCATCTGTCATGGAAGTAGAGAGGAGGAGGAGGAGCACAATCTTGAGCATTTCAAATTAAAAATCCAAGGAAAAGGACATAATGCTTCCCTGAAGCCAAATGAACATAGTATCATTTACTATTTATATTACATGTTATTAATAATATGTATCATTAATAATGTAATACATATTAATATGTATTGCATATATTATTAAGAACAGAGTCTTGATCATTTTCTAAGTATAAGGCATTGGAGACTTTGAAAAACATTGTGTTTTGAAGTTTGGAGACAACAATTTAATCATCAATGTTGAATAAGAATAGGAGAAGACTCTGAGGTGGACTTTGGCAGAGAAGTGGCCATGACAAGAGGGATTGGGATACGAGCAGACAGATGCCATCACTGTTGTTTCCATGGCATTCCCTTCCTTCCTTCCTTCCTTCCTTCCTTCCTTCCTTCCTTCCTTCCTTCCTTCCTTCCTTCCTTCCTTCCTTCCTTCCTTCCTTCCTTCCTTCCTTCCTTCCTTCCTTCTTCCTTCCTTCTTTCTTTCTTTCTTTTTCTTGATAGAGCTGTACATTTTTTTTTTTTTAATAAAGTATTGAGATTTTAGATTGGGGATGTCATGACTCAATTTTCCAAGTTTCAGTTTTGTATTAAGTGCAAGATTGAAATTGAGAAACAGTATTTTTTTTTTTTTAAAGATTTATGTATTTATTTACACAAGCACTCTGGTGAGAGAATTCACCAGAGCCAGAGCGGGGAGCAGAGCAGGCAGAAGGACCGAAGTACACTGCTGAGGGGAGCAGCGGGCGGCAGGAGAGGTCTGTGCGCCATGCGGGACCCTCGGCCGGCAACCGGGGATCCAAGCGGTGCTGCAGAGGCTGCGGGCAGCTTCGCAACCCAGCGCTCAACCGCTGCGCCACTGGGGAAATAGTTTTAACAGAGATCATGATTATTCAATATTAGACTCCAGGGAAATATCTAATATCATAGGTTTAAAGATATTTGAACTACTTGAAATGTAATGATATACAAGTGCACATAAGTTATTTCACTCTTTCCAGTGTAAGCACTATGATTTAAAATTAAAATAAATCACATGAAATATGAGATTGCTTTATGAGGGCTTTAAAAAATGACTCATTTTTAATGCTTTGCTTCACTAATGTTCATTAATTAAATCTCTCACAGAGGTTGAAATAGTGGGGGAGGGGTACTAAATGAATCTGCTTGAAAGTATGTGAATAAATCTAACTTATTATGAATGTATGTAAATATAATAATAATATAATATATGTATGGTTACATGCAGCATAAAAATTTAAGGGTTCCCAACATCAAACCAGAGTACAAACTAATAAACAGACTGTTTTCCATAACAGGTATTGAAGGTAAATTTTTCCCTCCAAGGAATTTTACATGCTAATGAACACACATAACACTGGAATTTGAGGACTCTGTTCAATTCTGATTTCTAAGCATTTGACAGAAAGTAAAATGGAAATGAAATTCCAATTTTTCTCCACTGTGAATCACTGTGACCGAATTGTCAATATGGAAACCAAATGCCTGAATACTTCGAAGGAAACAAAAAGAAAAATGAGGAGATATTAATTATGCAAAATCTGATATTTCCATTTAACTGACATTTGACTTTCACAATCTTTGAAATGACTGGATTTGTTAATTCTACTTACTCAGTACTAAATCCACACTTTCTAAATTGAGCTGTATTTTAAAATTAATATAAATAAATGACACCACTCATACAGCAGTCATTTTGTACATAAAGAGTGGCAAGGCACATTATCAATAAAGGAAAAATGGAAATCAAATCAAATAAGCAAAAACACCAATGAAAGGAGTGTTGAAGTTTTGTCTTCATCATAACAACATATCTTTCTAGTTTTAGATATAAATCAGGGCTCATCACAGACATTTCAGTTTTCCCAATTCATGCAAATTCAGCAGGGACTGATTATTTGATTCTTTGGAAGAAGTTTATTCTAAAACACATACATGTGTTGTAAGATTGCTTTGGAGTACACCTTTATATAATGTGTACAAACTTCAATTCTGAATTCATGTAATTAATGATTCTCACAGATTCAGTCCCCAGAATGTATCTCACTTATAGGTGACTGCACCATCAAAAAGAACTTGCACAAGTGGGGAGTAATAATTTAGGCTGTGCAACCATTTAGCTTCAAGATTGGCTTTAGATAACTAAGGCTTTCATTTACATAGAGGCATGTTGTCTTAGTCTCAGGCTTTCTGGGTCTCTTAAGCCAAGACCTCATAGATTTCTTGATTGGAGGTATTTTCTTAATGTCTCTGCTTTATGAAGAAAGTGGTATTCATGAAACTGGAAATGAGCAGGAAATCATCACTCAATTTACAGGCTGGAATCCCCCAGCACATCATTGCCTGCAAGTAGACAACTGTGTTTGGGAAGCAGATTCTAAGAAAGATGAATATGAAGAAGTGTGAAGGAGAGTTAATCAGGTGATTTGGGGAAAATGGGAAGAGGGATGGTTGAGTTTTCATTCAGTTTCATGGCAGCCTCTGTCAGTCTAATAAAAGATCCTGGATATGGGATAAACCTATACATCCAGAGATTTTCCAAGTTGAAGTGAGAATACAGAGCTCTTTCTCATACCCCTCTGTCATTCAGTCGCTCACATCTGAGACACCTTCAGGAAGCTGTCTTTAGTTGAGTCAATCCAAGAAGATGGAGCAATTGAAGTCTGTCTTCAATACGCCCCCTGTGCAGCTGGGGAGCAAATACTTCCTTTCTGAAAAGCACTCTGCATGAGCACTGCTATGCTTTATACGTGGAGAAATCCTTCCAGGATTCTGGAGCACCTCTTTTGAGGGAAATAGTAAAGAGGGAAAAAACTGGAAGAACCACAGCCCCTGGCTGTTGCTCCTCAACTTCCTTTATTTTTGGTCTCCATTCTGGAACTCCCTTGATCTTGGTCACTGTCACTACTGGTCTCATTGCTTTATATAATGTGGAGTATACTGCTTTAGATGCCAAACAGGGTGCTATACTTATTTCTGGGTAATAAAATATACACTGCACAGTAATTGGTTTTTATTTTGTAGGGATATCCTGGTTTGCCAAACAACAAACACTTCCATTATGCATGTGTCTCTTTTAGAGTTCACTTATCTTACTGATTCTCCAATGCACCAGCCACTTCTTATTCACTTCAATCAGCACTAAGTCTATAAGTTCTATAGACTATGTTTGCCAGAAGATGTGATAATTAGCAGAATCCTGAAACTGGACTCTAAATGGGTATGTTTATTCTTTTCAAGGGTATGAGAACTGTTTCTGATATTTTTTGGTAGAAATGGAAAAGAATGAATGTGCTACATACCCAAGATGACATCTGGAGAAGAGATCACAGTGTAACGAGCTGCTTTCAGGGCAGCTAACATCACGTTGTGGGGTCTTCCTGGACTTCGAGGAGGTCTTTCTAGTGAAGTAAATGGAGATATGTTGGTCACCACCACACCTATGACATTAGGTCTTTAATGGTAGCAGTATTTTTTTTAACTTTCCCCTCCAGGGTAAAATGCTGTGTAGATGTCTTGTTTTGATTGAGGGAGGAAAGTTTTAGAGGCTCCACGTGGTCTTCCTAAATACAATAGCTGTTAACCCACAAGTCAGGGAACATATATGAAGATTATTTCAACTGCCAAGTTCACTTTGGAACCAGAGTAATAACCACTATGTGGATCCCCAAGCAAGAACCACTGTAAATTGCAGGCAATTCAGGGGTTCATTTAATGAATGTCCTAGAGATACCCTCCCCTCATGTTACTGGTTCACATCAAGGCACTCCCATGGCTGCCACTCCCATCTTTTTTAAAAAGATTTATTTATTTATGCATACAAAAACTGGGGTACAGGCCATAGGCGCCGGGGGTGAGAGGCTTCACCAGAGACAGAGTGGGAAACAGAACAGGCAGACTGACTGAAATACACTGCTGAGGGGAGCAGCAGGCGAGTCTGTAGAGGTCTGCTGCACTATGTGGATAGCTCCCTGGCCAGCTGGGGATCAAACTCATGCTGCAGAGCTTCACAGTGCTGTGCTTAACCCCTTGTGCCACCAGGGAGACCCTGCCACTTCCCTCTTGATGGCAATGATAATCATTGAATCCATTTGGCTGTGATAATGAAGCACTAATAATTTGCCTTGTGTTTGGGGGTCCATTCTATTATCTGTAGTGGAGTGAGGACCCCTTTCATCAGTATTCTTCTTTGCTTCTCTATTCTGTGAAAACTCCAGTTCCACAGGGTGTTTTCTGACCAGACTATCCTCACAATTTAACTCCTCAGACCTCACTAGTCCCTGCTCTGACATGCACCATACCAGGTTAGGTATCTCTGCCTTATTTAGTTTTACATGCAACTCTGTTTTTTGTGCTGCCTAGAGATGTCTCTGTACCAGGTGATGAGGGGGTGCCCAGTTCTCTGGTCTTGCTGGGGTGCCCAGTTCTCCAGCTTGGCAGAGTTATCCCAATGTTCAAACTCTTTCATTTCCACCCTGAAGATTTACTCCCTTTGTCATCACCGTGAGAAACCAGTGCTAGGCATACTTTGTGGAGGCTAGTTTCAATGCTAGTTCAATCTCACTGCTCATTCGGGTATAATCTCTGTGCTGAGGAATCACTGGAATCCTCAAGCTTTCCAATAGGGATCTGGAAAGTTCATGAGCCCTCCACACAGCATCCTGCGCAGGAGGGAATTACGAGGCCGGTGTTAGCCCTCTTCCCCTCCCATAAACACTCACCTCCCCAAAGAGGTATAGTTGTGCCAGTAAGACTCTCTTCAACAAGATCTGTCTGGGCATGCAGCTGCTGGCTGGCCCCGGCCTCACTCCCAGCTACTAGGTAGTTAAAGATCCATCACTCCCCAAAATGAATCTGGGCAGTGTTTCCCAGGTCCACCAAAGAGCATGGTGCTTGCTACTAATGAACTCCCGCACCGCTCTTCACAGATTTCCTAGGAGCACTGGCCTCCCTTAATCTCGCCTCTTTGTTAAATAATTCAAGAACCTTTAATTACTATCTGTCTTCATTACAGCCTTTAAATCCCTGTTTCAAAATGGTTCCATAGCTCATCTCTCAACATCTTTCACAACACATCTCCAGGAATTATCCTCTTATTTTACCATTAAGTTCTTAAAGAGATCTGAGACTCTCCTGCTAAAGACAGCCAAACAAACAGGAGTAGGTTATAATTATGGTTATATATTTCCTTAACAAGGGGGAATTTAATACTTGCATTACCACCGTGACAGTTTTCAACAGCGGCCCTGTTTCCAGCCCATTAGAGGTATGCCAATTTGTAATCAGGCAGGCTTGCATACACTGATGGAAACTTTGACAACACTCTCAAAGTGACATTAAAATCTGCTTGTGTTAAATACTTACATACTGAGCCTCATTGGACATAGCTGTGTCATACGATGCAAAGTAAAATTGTGAAATTGATAGTGATTCCTTTTCTTCTTTTCTTTTATCTAAAATCCACATTGAAATGAGCTTTGCTATTTAGAAATCAGCTTCCTATTCACTGAGGGGAAACTTTGTGACAAATACCATTGTTTGGAGTCTGTATTAATAGAAATAGTTCATACTTCAAGGGCCTCTGGCTAAACCCTGGCTCCAGGATCATAAAGCCTCTCCCATTTACAGAAATAAATTACATTATGTTCCTTTCTCCTGTTTTATAGTAGAAAATACCAAGTGTTTTGGTAGACAAACAACAAGCTACAGGCCTGTTCCTATTGGAAGCTACTGACAGATGTTTGATAACTGCAGCTATCACAGAAGAGAAGGGGCTGTGTCAAGATAACTTCTCCTGGGGGGCTATTAGTCTCTGATCTGAGATATGCTATGGGGGAAAAGAGAAGGGAAATAGTAAGTCCTGACATTAGAGCCATTTATCACCTACTGCTGTGTGTAGAATAAAGGATCCTCTTTCAAGATAGTCTATTATCTGCGGCTTGCTGGCTTCATGCTGTCATATGTTTTTTTCAGTAGTCAATAAATTGCTGAAGGCCATGTTTGGAGAGTAAGTACTGTTGTGCATCTAACTTTATATATTGTTCTTTTATTTACAGCAGTATTTGCCCATTTTCTAGAAGACACTCCTAGAGACCAGGAGGTATTTCTTATACTTGCCAGATCATTTCATTGATGATAGTTTGCCAAAATTATTTTTATAATAAATAAACCAGCAAACACGTATATTTTAAAAATCTTACCCAGTCTCGAAGTGCTTAAAGAAGTGCACACACTTTCATTTAGCTTAACCATTGCTTACTTACTCCTTTGATTTAATCTCATCTCTGTTTTAATCTATGCCTTCCTTCTATCAGTGTGTATGCCATATGGGCACCTATAAACCATGCATTAATTGTGTTAGAAGTGCTGCTTTCTTTTAACACCAAACCTTTGCCTGGATAACTGGAAATTAGTTCCTAAGCTTTATTTTATAAAACCAGGTCTGGAAAGCAAGGTTGGGAATCATTTAAGAGTATTTACAGGTAAGGAATTTCCAACAACCTTTGTTCTGCCCAGCCAGGCGTTCACCCACTAATTTATTAGGGACAAGATCAATAGCCTGAAACTAGATTGCTGTGCTTAACTTGAATCGAATTTATGCCATGTTTACAGCTGTTTTCTCTGATAGCATCCTTGGAGGAGATGAGCTGTTAATCTAATGTGTTTTTGCCACCATTTTGCATGTGTTGATTGCTTCAATGACTTCCTAGAGATTCTTTATATTAAGCCCAAACACATAGCCAGAAATCAATCAGAACAGCACTTTTTTTTCCCCCTTTCTCTCTCTCTAAGGAATAGTAAACTTATCAGAAACAAAATAGTGCCTCTTACCATGGTTAGCCTGGGGCAACGTATGTCCACCAGGTACAAGCAAGAAACAGTGGGCAGTGTTATTCACTCTAGCATTGCAGACACTGCGTTAGCACTCAGTGCTCTGTAACTGATTACCCCAAAAGCAGTTGCTTGAAACAATGATTATTTATTCTCCCACTGTGTCTTTGGGTCAGGAGTTCTGACAGAATGTTGCTGGGCCCTCAATAAGAACGTTGGAGGAGGAATCAAACATTGTACAAAAATGAACAATGATGTAAAAATATATAAATAAAAATGAAAAAAAAAAAGAATGGAATCAAGGTGTCATGCAAGACTGGTTTCTCATCAGGTTCTCAACTAGGGAAAGGGCCTCTTCCAAGATTACTTGTTTTTTTCACAGAATTTATGGCCCTGGGACTGAAGGATTCACAGCTGCTTCCTTCAGGGCCAAAAGAGAGAGTAAGATTAGAGAAAGGCTGCTAGCAAGAGAGTTCTCTGTAAAGTCACCAGGACACCCACATCCCATTCCCTTTGACATATTCTGTTGATTGAAAGCAAGTTGTGTGTCACACCCAGCTTCAAGGGGAGGAAACTACTGAGGATGTCACCACCAGGTGAACATGACAGGCACCACCTTGAGGCCTGTCTGCCTCGGCTTCACTTTCTGTTTCTAGTGACCCTCCTCCTTCCCACATGCAAATGCATTCATCCATCTCCCAAGATTTCAGGAGTTTCATTCTTAAAGCTTCAAACCACATCATTAAAATCCTGGTGTTTCCTTCTCCCCCCTCCCTAACCTGCAGAATGTCTCTGATTTGCAGTTGCCTGTTGATTTTGATTTTTTCATTTATTATAATTACTTTTTTCCTGATCCCTTATTTGGTTCCTCTACATCAAAACAGGGGTGGGAAGCACAAGGGGCCATGGTGATGGTACAAGGGTGAATTGGTGGTGGGAATTTCATGGGGACTACACCTGAGAGGAGAAAGCAAACATTGTACAAAAATGAAGAACAGTATAAAATATATATAAAATTTAAAAAAAAAAAAATCCTAGTGTAGAAAAAGATTTCCTAGTATGACCTGGAGGGGGCATAACACTTCCTCCTGCAGATGTGTAAAACTGGAAAGAAGCCAGCTTCCCTTCGTATCCAGCAGACCTTGGGACTACAGGTAGCAGAGAGACAAGTTAAGCAAAAAAGGGGTAAGTGAAGTTGTCACTGGTCCATGTCAGATTTGAAAACCAACCAGGCAAATGCTGAGTTCCCTCAATAGACTCCAAGACTTAAGAATCATTTTCTATAGCTCCTGACTTCCTTTTAGAATATAATCTCCTGTCTCTCAGTTAGATACCTACAAACACATCCTCCTGCTATTCATTCTATACTGGCAACACAACCATGAAGAATAAAAGTATTATCAGTTAGAAATATATTTATTTAATAGCAGAATAAAATTAAAATAAATTATGTTTCAATATTCTACTTTTGAGGTTATCTAATGGCATTCATGAGAAAGAAGGCATGTTCTATGAATAGAAAATGAATATAAGCGGGCTTCCCCGGTGGCACAGTGGATGAGCGTTGGGTTGCGAAGCTGCCTGCGGCCTCTGCAGCGCTGGTTCGATCCCCGGCTGCTCTCCGGCCACCAGAGGAGGGTCCCACATGGCGCGCAGACCTCTCCTGCTGCCCGCTGCTCCCCTCAGCAGTGTACTTTGGTCCTTCTGCCTGCTCTGCTCCCCGCTCTGGCTCTGGTGAATTCTCTCACCCTCCCGCGCTTCTGACTGTACCCAGTGCTTGTATAAATAAATAAAATAAATCTTAAAAAAAAAAAACAAACATGATCTTTTTTTTAAAAAAAAAAAAGAAAATGAATATAAGCAAAACTATAAATACCTCATTTTCCAGAATTGTATGTACATTGAGATAGTCCTTGAAATTATCATTTTCAAGGCATATTTCTCAAGATCTTACATAACATAGACATTCAACTGGTTTCTTTAAAAAGTAGTTTAGATTCACAGTTTTGTAAAAAGATACTTTACCCTATTTAAACAAGGTAATGTCAAGAATGAAGAAAAAAATTTTTTTGCAAAGATACCTGGAAAACTGTACTAAATAAAAAAATATATTCTTCCCAATAACACTGTAGAAAAATAGCTATTTCCTCCAAAGGGAAGTGGGTGCTGTTATCAAAAGAAGGAAACAGGAGCAGCCAAATACACAGTCACCATGTAGCTTTGCATGGTGGGACAAGATGCAGAGGACCTGATGTGACAAGATCCAGAGTGGGCCAACTTCTGTAAAGATGTGGGAAGCATAACTCTGTCAAGTTTGGGTACAGAACTGGACCTGGGGGAAAGCCAGATCCTGGGAATACACAAGGAAAGCAAGTGTGAGTGGGGTATCTAGAGAAAAATTCCTGGATATTTTATATGAATTTGGAGTTGAGTCAGACCAGATATGTATCCAAGCTTATGGAGGGCAATTCTGGGAAGAGTTGTATTTCTGTCAGACTGGTTCAAATAGTTTTGTCTGATGAATGATGGGATCACTGTGGAAAACTTCAGAGATAATGGAGGCTCAGTTCCCATTGTTTCAAATGCCTCTTCTAGAGGTGGGCATGTCTCCCCTGCCACACCCATCTATCTTCCCACACACCATGAGCAAATGGGGGACCTGTCATCTGTGTTGTTGCAGTTAATTAATATGCTGTTAATTCTACCAGTGGGGGAGCTTTGCAGTACAGGTAAGGAACCCTGAAAAGTGATAGAGTACTTACCTATCAAGAGTCTTGACAATCCAACAGAAGCCTAAGAATCTAAACTTTTTCTTCTTGGCTCTGCTATCTTGCAAAATTTAAACAGTTTTATTATTATTTATGTTTCTCAAAAAGCATTAAACAGTAGGAAGCTTAGAGGTTAATGCTTTCCTTTGTTGGGTAACATTGACTGCCATTTGTTTACTAGTTCCAATTTACAAAAATACATCTTCAAATTGCTATGTGTATATTTGTATGTGTGTATTTATAGAGTTTTTATTTATATGTATATAAATGTATATATGTATATGTGAAAAATGGAAGTTTGAGAGGTAATGTGCTTATCCCAGGTGAGGCAACCTAACAAAACAGAGTCAGTCATCTTCTCAATACCTTAATCTTTGTAGTAAACATAACTTCCTAGGTTGACTAGTCCACAAGATTTTCACTTGATTCTCTTAATAATTTACATTGAAAACAAAATGCATGCTTGTATGGAAAATACTTGTCTGTCACTTTGAATAGATAGTTGAATCCTCCCAAGTAATAGATAAATACAGATGATATACACGCTTGGTATAATTCAAATCTTTTAAATAAAACCCATTCCTAGCATGCTGTTACTTATACATTTAAAATTTTATTGTAGCACACAAAAGTTTGGGGTCTGCCAGCATATTGATATTATCTGGAGGATTAATCTTATTTTCAAAGCAGTTTCTATTGCATTTTTCAGACTGTGATGTTGGAAATCCACATCACATTTTTAAAGCTTACGTCTTTCCAATGTGTACAGTAGCAGAGACCAGGAACATAGGGTGCCAGGTAATTTAGGGAGTTAGCAAACCATGAATTTTCAGCTTGAGCTACATTAGCCTGTGGCTCTATCCTTATGAAGCTTGAACCTACCCTACTGAAACAAACATTTTAGGTCATCAAATCCAAGGGAAAAAATTTATTTAAAAAAATTCCAATTACTTGGAAAGTAAGTTTCATTTTTTGTGTGTTCATGCAATAATTTAAAATAAACTGTCTTAATCATGTTTTTGTCTTGGCCAAGCCAAAATCACTCAAAGGGAAAATAATGCAATATAAACACAACAGATATAGTGAGACACTTTGGATGAAAGAAAGAGAATAATGATGAGGAACCAAAGAAGAAACTAAGGGTCTGTGTGCCAGTCTAGACTTTGCCAAGCAAATATCCAGAGGCAACAGTGAAGAAAGTCGCTGTATATTACACACAGAAAATGTCTTCTTGCCAAAGTTAAGTGGTTGATTAAACAGAATGAAATATGGACTCTTTCTGGTAAATGAAGAACAATAGTCTCATTAACAAACTTGTTAGAAAAATTTATTGCAGAAATCATTAAAACAACCCATTGTTGTTATGGCATGTTTTTATATTAGTATTTATTCTTAAATCACTTCAGATTTATAGAAAGTTGCAAATATAGTACAAAAAGCTTTCCTATACCTATGACGATTTCCCATGATTTTTCATGTTTTACTCACCACATCTGCTTTGTCATTTCTCTTCCTATATATCCATATTATTTTTGTGAAACATTAAAAGTAAGATGCATACATATGCCCCTTTACCTCTAAATACTAAATGTTTTTCCCCAAGACCATTACTTTGGTACGATGAAATAAATCTGGAGGGCCTCCCGGGTGGTGCAGCTGGTTGAGTGCAGTGCTGTGAAGCTGTCTGCAGCCTCTGCAGCATGAGTTCAGATCCTTGCCGGCGAGAATCCCACATGGCACAGTAAACCTCTCCTGTCGCACCTGCTGCTCCCCTCAACAGTGTATTTCGGACCTTCTGCCTGTTCTGCTCCCCGCTCTGTCTCTGGTGAATTCTCTCACCCTCCTGCTCCTCTGGCCTGCACCCTAGCTCATGTAAAAAAATAAATAAATCTTTAAAGTGAATAAATAAATAAATAAACCTGGAAATTAATATTAAGATAATGATATTACTAATATACAGACCTTAGTTATATTTTCCAGTTGCACCAATAATTTTCTTTATAGAAAAAATTTCAGTAGTCAAGACTGAACATTGCAATTGGCATGATAATGGTAATTAGTCTCCGGTAATGGGAACAGCCACACCATGCACCTGCTATGCGAGTGGAACATGTACAGGAATGCAGGCTATTATTTGGGGAAATATACCTCAATTGTGTTTGTTTCAGGCATACTCATAACCGGATTGAGATCATCAACATTTGACAAAAGTGATGCTGTTTGGTACTCAGGATACCAAAATAACAAACTTATTTTACTTTATTTCTATAAAATTTATTTATTTATTTGTTTGTTTGTTTGTTTGTTTATTTATTTATTTATTTATACAAGAACTGGGGTATAGGCCGGAGGGTGAGAGGATTCACCAGACAGAGCTGGGAACAGAACAGGCAGACTGATGAAATACACTGCTGGAGGGGAGCAGCGGGTGATTCAGGAGAGGTCTGCTGCGCCAGGTGGGATTCTCGCTGGCCGGCGGGGACCAAAACCATGCTGCAGAGGCTGTGGACAGCTTCACAGTGCGATGCTCAATCACCTGTGCCACCAGGGAGGCCCAACAGACATATTTTAAAGGAAAATCAACTTGAAAACATTTTACCTGAAAGCAATTAGGAGGAAATTACAAATCAGCCATTTATTTATTCACTAATAATAATAATTGGAATTAGGTTTGTAAAGATCATAAAATGAGCATTTACAATAACTTGGCATTATTGAATCTACATTTTTAACTCAATTGTTTTTGATGATTCATTTCATAAATGACTAATTGGTTATCACTAGTTAGGGCCTAAGTTAAGACACCATTATTTTGCAACTGACAATTTCTAAATCATGTTTCTTTTCTTTTTTAATTCATCAAAGACATGGATTAATGCTGAAATATTTTTCAGTGTGTTGGTTTTCTTTCTTTTATTGTATGAAAGAGTGGCAATTTTCAGAAGTTTCACTTAATGTTTCAAATGATTTGCGACATACATAAGAAAACACATTTGTAGGAAATAAACTTCAAAATTATCACATATATTTGAGATAATTATGAGCAAAGTTAGTCTAAACTTTTAGCATGACCAGGAGACAGAAATAACATAAAGTGGTCCATTAAAACCAAAAAAATCAGGCCTCCCTGGTGGCGCAAGGGGTTAGGCACAGCACTGTGAAGCTATCCGAAGCCTCTGTAGCACGAGTTCAATCCCAGGCCGGTCAGGGATCTATCCACATGGCAGAGCAGACCTCTCCTGTCTTGCCTGCTGTTCCCCGCTTCGTCTCTGGTCAATCCTCTCACCTCCTACAACTCTGGCCTGTACCCCAGTTCTTGTATGCATAAATAAATAAATCTTTACAAAAAAATAAAAAATAAATAAATAAAATCAAGAAAATCAGGGACCTCCCTGGTGATGCAAGGGGTTAAGCACAACACTGTGAAGCTGTCTGCAGCCTTTGCAGCAGAAGTTTGATCCCCAGTCAGCCAGGGAGCTACCCACATAGCGCAGCAGACCTCTCCTATCTTGACTGCTACTCCCCTCAGTGGTGTATTTCAGTCAGTCTGCCTGTTCTGCTTTCCACTCTGTCTCTGGTGAATCCTCTCACTCCCCGCAGCTCTAATCTGTACCCCAGGTCTTGTATGCATAAATAAATGAATCTTAAAAAAAAAGAAAAAAGAAAATCAGAAATAAATGGAAAAATGCAAATAGAATTAATGCAAAAAGTAGAAACAACAATTGTGAATATCATACATAGTAGGCCATAAAGTAAAACTTTAAATGTAATTGAAGGAATAGATTGATAGGACACATAAGGAAAATAAATCCTGCCATATTAATATAAGAAACTAATTTTAAATATAAAGACTCAAAAAAGATTAAAATAAATAAAGTCTCATAAAGGATAAAAGAGAAGATACAGACTTCTGATTTTCAGTTCTGGCATTTAAATAACTTGGGAGTTGTCTCACCTATCCTTACAATAATGACAAAATATTGAAAAAAAATAAAATCCAGCAACTTTTCTTATATCCTTTGGAGCACTGAGGTTGCAAAGTCAACTTCTAATCTGAAATCTGGAGTGAAACCAATAAAAAGAAACATGGTCCAGATCTGTTAATTTTTATCTGGTTTCACTGTATTTAGGCAGGTGAAAAAATTCAAGTGATGACTTCATCCAATTCCTGGAGATGGAATGAGGAGTAAAGTGGGAGGAGTAACTGTAGCTAACAGCTCGGGGAACCCTCAGTACTTTGGAGTTTCAGGATCCTCATCAGGCTCTCTTTCTCAAGAACCTTTGTAGCTCTGGCAAAGGCAGAGAAAAATAATCATCTTTAAATACATCCAAAGAGTTCTCCATTTAAAGTTATTTTTGGCAGAGAAACAAACTATCAAAGCCTTCTCCAATATGGGGGTTGAAAAATTATACAACTATTGTCCTCTCATCTAAGGAAACTAAAAATTGATTAACAAATGACATGCCCACCGCTCAAGGACACAATACCAAGAAAATAATAAAATTTAATTATAGGATTATAGAATGTTTCCCTCCACATAGATAGGAATTTAAAGTACCAATGATTAATAATCATAGATTCTAACAGAGTAGACAGTGTATAGTTGATTGAAGATTCCTTGATATGATATGATGAAAGTATTTCTAATACTTGAAATAAATAATATTATTTCTAATAGCATTTTCCCCAAACTCCATAGCTCCAACCTAATCATGAAAGAATGTTAAACAAATCCCAACTTGGTTGTATTCTAAAAAATGTCTGTTCTCTTCAATATGTTCAAAGTCACAGACAAAAGGAAACTAGTAGCTAAATATAACATGGTACCTGGATAAGATACTGGGGCCAGAATGGGACATCTGGTAAGCCTAAGGAAATCTGAATACATTATGAACCAAACTAATATATTGATTACAGAGGAAGATGGGTATGAGCTATAGGATGAATTTGTACTATCAATCAAATTTTTCTATAAATCTAAGGCAAATATAAAAGTTTATTTTAAATCTATAGTAAAAAAAATGAAATAGGTGGTGAATAAAAACTTAACTAAAAAAAATTTTAATGACTTTTCAAAATACAACCAAGTACCACAGAAAAGATGAAAAGGACAGTGTGTAAGTAGGAGGTCAAAGTTATCTTGTGATAAAGAGGATTAGTTCCTTTGCAAGCTCCCAAAGGCATAATTGCAGAAAAAATATCTGTGGCTGGCTCCCTGATGCAAATAACTTGCTCCAGATGAGATCCTTGGGATGGAAAAGTCACATATATCTGATGAAAAGAGTAATGGGATAATTTATCAGACATTTATTCATCTCTAAACTAATTTGGTAGCTGGTCATAACACAATCAGAATTCAATTAATGAAAACAGAAAAAACTGTTCTTTTACTGGGAAAAGACATGTAATAAGCAACAATGGATTTAAGCTGGAATCCTGATTTCTCTGTTTATGTGGAGATCTACTCCCATTCCTACCTCTCTTTTTCCTGCTCAGTGTCATTTCTACTTACAAATGGTATATACCTGTCTCCATACCTGCCTGCTCACAAAAACTACCAGTCTTTTCTTCCACTTGTGTGTAGCAGCTCCTATGAAAAGCAGCTTCTAGATTGTAGTTACTGCTCCATCCATTATAATTGCCCCTTGTTCAAGAAGCTTACTCACATAATTCTGTTGACCCAACCTGATCTTTACCTAGTAAGTAATATTATTTATTCATCATGTGGTACTATATATAATTTTGTCTTTTAAATTACCTTAAATATTTCCTCCCATTTTAATTGTAGTGCCTTAGAATTATAAGCTTCTTTTATAGAGCTATGCACATATCTATTGACTGATGAAAAGAAGGCAAACATTTCAAAGTTGTATTTGTATGCATATGTAAAATCTGGTCAAATTCCAGATATGCCAGATTTAACTTCGAATTTACAATGAAATTGACCTTTAATGAGATCATTTTGAATACAGTTGATATAAACTTGGGCAAGTTAGACCAGTAGTGTAAAATAATTAAATTCAGGAACTTTAATAAAGCTTGTCTTCATAGAAGTGACATGTAATTTTTAACAAAATGCCTCACTGTTGTTGATGAAAGCAATCTATTGTTATCAAAGTATAAGTGATATCATGTTCACACCTTTGTTTCCTACACATTGAAGAGTCTTGCCTGAAAGACAAGTCTAACCTGAAAGAATGTTAACTACATTTTTTATTGTGCAGCTTTGTTAAACTTTCCACTCCACAGATGCAGGATGTTACCTGCTGTAGGTGACAAATAATCCACGTTATGCTCTCTTCTTAAATGAACTTCCTCTCTTAATGACTACCCCTATTTATTTTTCTTCACATCCTGCTTGCTCATTACTCACTTTCAATTAAGAGTCAGATATCTTCTGGAGTTTAATTACTCCTCTGGTTGAAGATAGTAAATTAATTTGCTTATTAACTCTTCATCACCTTTTAAGTTCAATGAATTAGATGCCATTTAGCAATTTATTTTCTGTGGTAGATAGCTGATGTTTTACATGAATTGCAGCAGTAAGAGGAGGAATTTCATAGATTAAAACAAAGGAGTTAGCAGGTGTGCTTTGCTCCCTTAGAAAGCATTCCTAGCACAAAGGATCAAAAATTAATGCTAATTTAAACACAACTTTTCTCAAACCATAAAATTATTGAACTCCTTTATATGTGATTATTTTCTAGATTATTATTTCCTTCAGAAAAAAAAATGTGTTCTGTGCATAAAACATTTATGGATAAAGTTCCATTCGTAATCTCTACTACTGTTTAGTCCCCCAAGCAGCAATAAAAATCTGGTCATGGTTTAAGCTCGTACCTTACTTTCTTATTGCTTTTTCCATCTTTTAATTTATATAAATTCTACTCTCAATATTTTAAATGAGCTTATAGGAGATAGAACTCTGAATGCTACAGACATTATTTTAAACTAAGACAAGTTTTAGCTTTATAAAAAAATTGTCTGGATAAAATCTCAATAAAATTGTAATAAAAGGAGCTTACTTCAACATAATGAAAGCCATACATGACAAACCCACAGTCAACATCATACTCAAAGCTGAAAAACTGAAAACATTCTCCCTAAAATCAGGATAAGACAAGACAAGAATGTCCATTTTCACCACTACTATTTAACATAGTATCGTAAGCTCTATTAGGCAAAGAAAACCCAACAAAAAAATGGGCAAATTACCTAAATAAACATTTGTCCAAAAAAAAGACCTTCAAACAGCCCACAGGCACATCATAAAATATTCAACATCATTTATTATAATGGGAATGCAAATCAAAATCAAAATCACAATTAGGTATCATTTCACCTTTGTGAGAATGACCTATATCAAAAAGACTGGAAATGACAACTATTGCAAAGATGTAGAGATAAAGGAACACTGACCCAAAATTAGTAGAAACATAATTGGTATAGCCTCTTTGGCAATAGTTTGGAGATTCTCAGAAAAAAAATGAAAATACTATATGATACAATACAGTAAAATCACTTCTAAATATTTACCAAAAGGGCCTCCCCGGTGGCGCAGCGGTTGAGCGCTGGGTTGCGAAGCTGCCTGCAGCCTCTGCAGCCGGTTCGATCCCCGGCTGCTCCCCGGCCACCGGAGGAGGGTCCCACATGGCGGCAGACCTCTCCTGCCACCCGCTGCTCCCCTCAGCAGTGTACTTCGGTCCTTCTGCCTGCTCTGCTCCCCGCTCTGGCTCTGGTGAATTCTCTCACCCTCCCGCGCTTCTGACTGTACCCAGTGCATGTATAAACCAAACAAACAAATAATAAATAAATAAATAAGACATGCCTCTAGAAAAAAAAAAAATAAATAAATAAATATTTACCAAAAGCATATGAAAACACTAATACAAAAATGTTTATCCTCTCTGTTCATAGCATGCATTATTTACAACAGCAAAATCACGGAACCCACACAAATGACCCTTTGTGACAGACAACTGTATAAAAAAATTGTGGAATACTCAGCGAAATACTAACTACTCAAGTATTTAAACACATGCATTAGTACTTTTTAGGTCAACAAGGATGGATCTTGAGGTGATTACACTAAATGAAATAAGCCAGAAAATGAGAGACAGATATGGCACTGGATATTTGGTGGAGGGAGGGAGAAGCATACGAAGTTGTACTCCCATAATTATATAGTCACTTAAGCAATTGGCACATCAATAAAATTCTAATAAAATTGGCTGCAAGTACAGAGAATTTCCATATTACTTTACCCCCCAGTTTCTATTATTAACATCTTGCTATTGAATATCTGTTTAATTGTTGAATGAAAACTGGTAGATTATTACTGAAAATCCATAATTGATCAAGAATCAATGATATTATGGGCAATAAGAAGATTTTTCCATACAAAATGTTGGAACAACTGGGCATCTACTATAAAAAAATTTAATCTAGACACAGATCTTATCCCACTCACAAAAAATTAACTCAAAACAGATCATTGAGTTAAGTAAAAACTACAAAACTCTAATATTCTTAGAAGATAGCGAAACAGAAAATCTCAATAAGCTTGGGTATGACAATTACATTGTAGATACAACACCTAATGCACAATCCACGAAATAAATAATAGACTAAACTTTGATAAAAACTTCTCTGAAAAGACACTGTTAAGAGAATCAGAAGACACAGGCTAGAAAAATCTTCCAAGAGATATGACTGACAATGAGCTCATCTAAAATATACAAAGACCTCTTAAAACACAACAATAAATAAACAAGTAAAGAAACTAAACACAAATTACTACTAAACATCTATTAGAATGTCAAAAATCCAGAACACTACACAACAGGTGCACTCATTCATTGCTGGTGGGAATGCAGAATAGCACAACGACTTTGGAAGATGATTTGGCTATTTTTTTTCTTTTTTAAAAAAACATTTATTTATTTATGCATGCAAGAGCTGGGGTACAGGCCAGAGATGCAGGAGGTGAGAGGATTCATCAGAGACAGAGCAGAGAACAGAACAGGCAGACCTACTGAAATACACTGCTGAGGGAGCAGCGGGAGTTTGGCTATTTTTTATAAAACTAAACATTCTCTTACCATAGGATCCAGCAATTGCACTCCTTGGTATTAACTGAAAGAGTTGGAAAACATAAGTGTCCACACAATATTTTTACGTTGGTGTTTACAGCAGCTCGATTCATAATTGTTAATACTTGGAATCAACCAGGTTGTCCTTCAGCAGGTGAATGGATAAACTGTGGAACATTCAGATGATGAAATATTACTTAGCACTAAAAGGAAATGAGATATCAAGATATGAAAAGACACGGAAAACTTTAGATGCATACTACTAAGTGAAAAAAATTAATCTGAAAATTTTAATGATTTCAGATAAAAACTAAGCTCTATTATATTATACTTTATGTACCACTGGTATGATTCTCAAGCAAGTGTTAAAGTGAGGCTGCCTATTGTACATAAGTGTTTCTCATCTGTGCTTTATTTATAATCCCCTCCCCATTCGTAATGGTCACTTGAGAACACTAGATGAAAAATGAGATATTAGCATAAAAACTTTTAAATATTTTATTCAGAAGGATTTAATAAAAAAAAATTAGTGAAGACATACTGAATTCAAACAGAATTTCTTAAAATTTGTTTTGGGGATTGCATATGTGTGATAATTTAATAATGGATAGAGATGAAAGTTTATAAGACCTATGCAAAAAATTGGATGTATCAGACACATTTTATTTTATTTTTTTGAAACACTAAGCTTGGTATAGCTTTATCTATCTATCTATTTATTTATTTATTTATTTATTTATTTATTTATTTATTTATTTATTTAATTTATACAAGCACTGGATACAGTCAGAAGCGTGGAGGGTGAGAGAATTCACCAGAGCCAGAGGGGAGAGCAGAGCAGGCAGACTGACGAAATACACTGCTGAGGGGAGCAGCGGGCGGCAGGAGAGGTCTGGGTGCCATGTGGGACCCTCGCCCAAAGTCCAGGGATTCAACTGGCGCTGCAGAGGCTGCGGGCAGCTTCGCAACCCAGCGCTCAACCGCTGCGCCACAGAGGAGGCCCTCAGACTCATTTTAGATATTTCATTGTAGCATTCCCTGAATTGGGCAATTTCTTATATAACAAAGTATCGTTCTATGTTTACTACTTTACTGTAATCACCCCTTTTATATAAGTCTCTTTTTAAAATATTCTTATTTGGGGCATATACATAGTTTATAAATCCATTATAATTGCAAGTGGTAATTCCTTTCTAATGTGTTTATATGCCCAGTTGGAGTACCCGATTAATGTTTATTTATTTTTTGACTTCCTTTATTTCTCTCCCCTTCCTTTGTTTATTCCTTCAATAAATTAATATTTACATTCTATACTCTG
The DNA here is from genome assembly GCF_014898055.3 of Talpa occidentalis. NCBI lineage: Eukaryota > Metazoa > Chordata > Mammalia > Eulipotyphla > Talpidae > Talpa > Talpa occidentalis. The sequence goes on from NW_023601433.1 coordinate 52,983,283, forward strand.
TATTGGAATAGTTAGAGGGGGTGTTCAACTTTATAAATCTTCTAGGAATACACACATTTGATATAAAGTTGGATATAAAGGTAACTAAAGTGCTCTCCAGACTCCCTATCCATAGTGGTATGCCAAAGTGGGGTATACACACACATATACATATACATATGTAAATCATTTCTATTATTCTGGCTTTAGAGTGCTAAGGTCTGTAGGATGAATACTCATTTTGGATTTGGGGTAACCTTGTAATGCAAATAAATTGGAAATTGCCTGGTAGGGATAACATAATTTTTCTATGTGGAAGGGACAATTTGAATAGTTTCTTAACTCTAGCAAGTGAAACTTCTATGTGTCAAAGTTACTAATCAGTATTTATGAAATTTAGAAGCATTACTAGTGGCATTTTATATCATTCTAGAAAACAGTAGCCCTAAATCATTTTAATGCTGAAATAAGGATTTCAAACACTCTTTTTACAAGCCTCTTTATTTTAATATTCTTATTTTGGGCATACACATAGTTTAGAAATCCATTATAATTGCAATTGGTAATTCCTTCCTAGCATGTTGATATGCCCAGTGGGAGTATCTAAAAATATTTATGTTATTGAATTCTCATCTTAGATTCTCATCCTAGATTATTTCTTTATATTTTATTGACAAATCCTGAAAACGCAGATGATTGATGCTTTATAACTTATAACCATAATACTTCGGTAAAAATGATAAACCTCCAAGGTGTGATTAGACGTATCTATGGAATCCACATTGGAGCAACACAGACTAGACTGATGAAAGCACTTGAGCAAAAACATTCACTTCCTCACCTATATCTTGGGATTCCTGCAAATTACTGCCCATAATGAACTGCAGGTACCTTCTGATGAGCATTTGGCTGTTTATCATTTTTCCCTTACCAATGTGACATCTCTGCTGATTACTTATATTAAAGCTAATTTGCAGCTGATCATCAGTCCTAGTTTCTTAATAAATGTCTCATTAAGTGACAGGAGCTGTCACTTTGCCTCCATGTTTCTACTTCCCAGTATAATCTACAAACATTTTTTGGAAAAAAAAAAAAAAAAGACTGGCGTATGTCACAGGTGTCATTTGCAATCATGTTCTGGTGCTTCAGAGGGGGCATGTTAAGTAAATGCCCTTCAGAATCCATTACTACAAAAAGAACAAGTGTAATTAGTCACCATATTGTTGTTTTGTTTTTACCTTTTAGGCTTTGAATATGGAACTGTACTGGACAAATTAAGAAAGTGAATGAGTCTAAAGTGGAGAGTCATCTTATCTCAGAATAATGGTAAATTTGAAGATGAAGACCATATGATGAATACATTGTGTCGTTAGCACACTAAATTGATCAAAGGAGCACTTGTGACCACAGAGGGAAATTCTCAAAGAAGGAAAACTGACCACCCCCTCCCCCCACTTCTGATATAAGGTAGCAAGGGGCACTAAAACTGGCCAAGGACACTGCCCAAATAGTTTTTCAGACATTGTGTGAGTTCTTCACCCACATGCACAATTGTAAGACTACTCAGGTTCAGAAAACAATAATGGGATTTAACAAACCAGAGAAAAACAGAGAATTACTGAGGCCAAAAATGGCTGTTTACCTCACCAAAAGCAGTGTCCAATGTTTTCCAGTCCTAAACAAAAGCAGCTAAAATAGCATCATCCCACCTCTGAGGACCCAGAGTTCCTCTCCCAAACAATAGGCCACACGCCCAAGATGGCGTCTTCCTGCCACTGCGAGCCTAGAGCACACAGCAGCCAGGTTCCAACTCACGAAGACAACAGAAGACACAACAGGAGATGCTCACGGAGCTGCCGAGATGCCCCAGCACAGCACCAGACAAGCAATCCTCAAAACAGCAGCTGCAGAGGCTGAATAACCCGACAAATGGCCACACTCACAGCTCAGCAAGGCACCGGGCTCCAGGTCTTCATCTTCCCTGCCAGGCTGTAACAGCAGCAAAACCTGGAACAGTTTCAGTTGCTTGGCTATTTGCAAAGCCTCCAAACTTTTCCTCTCTGTGGTTGGCTACTGGCAGCCTCTCCACATTCAGAGGTCCACAATAGCCTTCTGGAAGATCTGCACGGTGGAGACTGGAATCCCTGACCCCAAAAATGCTGAATCCCAAACATTGAATGAATCCCTTGCTGCATCCACAGTCCCTTGTGTGTGTATATATATCTCATATATATCTCATATATATATATATATATATACACATATATCATATAAATCTCATATATGTCTTTCATTTGGGTATATAGCTAAGACTGGATTTGCAGAGCTTTTCAGCATATAAATTCTATTAGATGCTGTCAAATTGATTTCCAAGCTAGTTAATCAAAATTATACCCCCTTCAGCAGTGTAGGAAGGTGCTGTTTCCTCATACTCTCATTAATTCTTTGTCTTTTTACTTTAGACTTCTGGTAGAAATGCAGAGTTCTCTTATCGTGGTTACAATTTGCATTTCTCTGATGATTGATGAAATTTAGCACCTTTTCATCAATTTATAGGCCATTTTAATAACCTTTTTATGAACTGTATATTCAAGTCATTATCCATTTTTCCATTGACTTGTCTTGCCTTTATGTATTCTGTATAGAAGGCATTTGTTAGATTATATAACCTTTTGGCAATCACTAAAATATGCAAATCTGTTGGCACTTCTCTTGGGTTTTCATTGATGATTGCCCACAGTCTGGTCATTTCAGGCACTTGAGATGCTATTCTGGCTAAACAGAGAAATGAGACCAATTAATGGGGTTCATAGCTTTAAAATTTAGATATTTCCATTGTCTTAAGCAAAAATATTATGCTAATTTTCCTCCTAAGCTGTTAAGAATACAATCACTATGTGTGATATATAAATGTAAGCTACTCTCTTTAAATCGTTGTTGAATATGTATTAAAATTTTAAGTTTTTGAAATTTGCATGTTTTACATCAGTATTTTGATATTCTCTATATTTTCATGATTTCAAAAATATTTATTAAAATTCAAACTTTCAGTATAACTGCTACATTTAATGTTTTTTAAAACATAAAGACATCTTTCAAAACTTTCACTTAGCATTTCTTTGAAGTTTACAAATATCCTATCACTTGATTAGAGTCATTACAATTAAATGTTATTTTCTTTTAAAATCTTTACCTCCCTTAAAGAATGTTTTTTTAAGTCCAATTCTTACTATCAAATGGTGGGAAAAAATAGTTACTATAATCTCTTCTTTAAAAATTTCAACTTTCTACCTTGCACTAATATAAATCTCCTTTCATAAAACATATCATGAATTTGTATGATTTCTCATTATATATCATGTAAAATAAAAATGTAATGGTTTCTAGATGCAAAACAATTAGGGATTAAGGAAATAATGCTACTGAGTGTCCCACATTTGTTTGTTCCCTTCATTCTCATTCTCAATTGAATTTTTACCATGATCTTATAAGGTAGAATATTTCATCTATTTTATACACACACACACAGAGGTACTCATAATAAGAAAATTAATCAAACTCCTTCTCATAGGCAATGCCATAGACTGAAGTGCATCATCTAAAATTCATGCTGAAGTTCTAATTACCCCCATATGATTCTATTTACAAATGGAACTTTGAAGGTTAATGACATCATTAGGGTGGGATCCTAATCCAATAGGACTGGTAGTCTCAGAAGAAAAAGAGACACCATACATTCTCTCTCCATCACATGCAGATGCATTGAGAAGGTGGCTGTCTGCAAACCTGGAATAGAGCCCTCACCAGGATCACGCCATATTGTTGCCCTGATCTCTGCTTTCCAGACTCCATAACTGTAAGAAGTAATTTTTTGTCATTTAAGTCACACAGCATTTTGTTAAGGCAGCCTGAGTGACTAATACAGACAAGAATATTTTTATTTTCGTATATGGTGTGAGACAGTAGTGAGTCTCAAATTAAGATGAGGGCATTAGGATGGGTTTGATCTAATATGTTAGATGTCCTTATAAACAAGGAAATTTGGACACAGAGACAAAAAATAATGTGAAAATGGGTGACTGAAGGGAAGCATCTATAAGCCAACAAATTTTATTTTTAATTGAGACAACATCCATTTATAGCACTTCCTATGATTCAGAGGTATAAGATCTCACCTCTTCAGATGTTGTAGTTAATCACCAGATGCAAGGAGATGGCATGGAACACATTCTCCCTCAGAAGCCTAAGAAGAAACTAACTCTGATAATACCTTTATTTTGTTCATCTAGACTCCATAGCTATAAGTAAATAAATTCCCATTGTTTTAATTTACCCACTTCTTGATAATTTGCGACTGCAGACTTAGCTGACTAATTCATACACATTCTTAATTTAAGTCCTTTGGCTAAATATCCACAGATGTTCCCTAATTTCACAATTCAAAGGGCAAAAGCATCTAACCTCAGGTCATAGATTCTAGAATCCTCTCCATTAGAACCTAATCTTACAGGTAGGAGAAGCCAGCCAACTACTGTGGGTTCCAAAGATTTCAGCTGATAAACAGGAATAGCCTGCATACACAAACACAAGGCGGTGAATCTGTGATTTACTGAGTTTTCACAGTTATGAGTCCTTGATATAATGAAGAAATAATGGTGTGAAGAGAAGGTCAATGTGATGGGGAAATTGTCAATTGAGTGTTAGTAATAAGACTTATATCCCGATCTATCAGGTCCATGAAAATGTGTTCAACATCACTAATCACTAATCATCAGAGAAATGCAAATCAAATCCACACTGAGGAATTACCTCACACCTAGATAACTATTATTAAAAAAGAAGAGAGATAATAAGTGTTGATGAGGATGGGAAAAGGGAACCCTTGGGCCCTATTTGTGGAAATGTAAAATGATACATGGTTATGGAAAATAGTATGGAATTTCCTCCAAAAACTAAAAGTAAAAACATATATGATACAGTGATTCCAATTCTGGGTATTTGTCCAAAATGAATTGAAACCATTATTTTGAAAAGATATCAGAACCCTTGAAGTAGTTTTCATAATAGTCAAACCATGGAAACAGAAAACTAAGTGTCTACAAAGGAGTGAATAGGTACACACATGTGAGCTAGAGATATTTGACTAAAATAGAATATTATTCAGCCTTAAAAAGGGAGGTGAATATGTCATTTGAAACAGATGAATGGACACTAAGGGCACTATTCTAAGTGAAATAAGCTAGACAAAGAATGATTAATACCTTATATTAGCATTTATATGTGGAACCTAAAAATCAAGTTCATAAACAGAAAATACAGTGATGGTTTCTAGGGGCTTAAGAGGAAGGGGGAATTGGGGACAAGTTGGCCAAAGGCTGAAAAGTTTCAATTAGCAGATGAATAAGTTCTGGGATCTAATAACATCATGACTGTCGATTATAATGTATTATAGACTTGAAATTTTCTAAGAAAGTACATCTTAAGTGTTCTCATGACACATAGCAAACAGGTAACTAACTATAAGATGTGGTAGAGATACTAATTAGCTTGATTGTGGTGATCAATTTATAATGTTTATGTATAGCAGGCATCCTGTTATACACCTTAAATATTTATCATTTCTCTCTTTTTCAATTATACCACAATAAAATTGAAATAGAAACAACAAATGACCACACTTCCCTAAGTCCCACTGAAGCACCTGATAGGTCTATCCATACTCTGCAGGCTACCTGAGGCCAATTTAATCTTTGCTTTAGCTGCTTCTATGTTCACAGCCTGTTAAGTCCCTTCAAGTCTAGGTTCTGAGCAAGGACCCACCTGATTCCATTGGCCTGATGAAAACTGTCCTCACATTCAGACTCTTGCTAAATTCTTTGCTTTGTCAAAATATGGGGATTCCTCTTCAGTTCTGAAATCAAAAGTCTCTAAAGACACTACTGAGCACCTGAAAGTTGATATCCAGTATCCACAAGTATTTGGAGAAACTCACAAGCCTCTCTTCATCACTAGACACAAATGATTGGACCTGGATTTTTGTATCTTTTGCCTTCCCCTGTGGATCCTAACACATTGACTGAAAGGACATAGGAAGCTTCCTACAATTTCTTAAATGCCTAGTGATGATGCACTGATGACTGGACAATGGATGGGGTGGGAGAGGCTAGATTGCCACCCTGAGAGGAATTAGATATGGTGGTGAACATTCTATATTTAACAACACAGACAGAGTCACACAACATCTGATCATACATCTGACTTTGTGGTCCTCTGAAAACATCTTTAACAACCTGCCAAAATCAATGTGAACTCATAGTAACTGCATAATATTAAAAAACAAATGTGAAGCACTAGAATCTTAATCCAGAATGCATGAGTTATATGTGATAATAAAACATGAAAAAAATAATCATTTCCAAGAGTCAATTGTATTACACTAAAGAAAAATTGCAAATATTCCATTGTCTGGAAATGTTTTACAAGTATATTTTTATGGATTAAATTTTTGTCATATAGTATCATCAAGATTCTGTCACATTTCAGTGTTATTGATTTGAAACACAAGTGGATTTTGATATCATTTATTCTGGGCTACACACTGTGTAATTATTCAAATGCTTCATTTTCATTTGGGTTTTCCTATTTGTTTTAAATGTTATTACTTGCTCCAGTGCTTTTTCATTTTAGTGAACACACTGATAAATATTTCTATCAATTGCAGATGTGGTTTTTGCATAAGTAACTAAAATGCTAGTACCATGGTTTAATACAATATTAGACACCACAGGATCCCATAGCAGCAATTAGAAAGTTTGTCTGCATTTGTGTAATCAGAAAGGCCTTACGGAATGGTTTAAAGTGTGCTTATAATTACTAATTTTAATGCTTCATATCTTTCTAAAAAGCCTTAGGCACAAAGGCAGGGCTGATCTTAGGTAAAATGGTGAAGCAGACAAAATTTTCTTTTCATATTTCCCATCCTTTCATCTCTACTTTTGACTGATTTTTCCAAGTCCAGGTCAAGACACTACAAATTGAGTCAATCTTATAGCTACAGTTCATTCTTTCCAACCACTCTTCTACTTCCTCATCTTTCAAAATATTGTTTCCTTGCCAAGGTAGTACACACTGCACATAAACCAAGCTGAATAGGCAGTTGGCATGCCATAGTAAATCAATATTCATTCCGAGGATTTAAATTGCTTGGTTAACTGCCCCATTATCCTTATAATTTTACTATTAATATAGAGTTCACTAACAGTTGATTCTTCACTGTATTTTCACCAGTGTGTATATGTGGGAAGGGGGAGAGTAAAGTATCCTTTCTCATGTTAAATAGACAAAATTCTCTATTTAAGATCAGAGTGACCCAAAGGAAGAAAGATGTACCTTGCCTAGCAAAGCCTGGTGCACTGATGACTCATTTGGTAGGCACAGAATTTAAGTAGAAGCTAATAAGCTGACTGCAACCTCACTGTCCAGATACTGCTCTCGCACAGAACCTGTTAGCAGGACACACAAAACATTAACAACAACAAAATAGAAATTTTTTGTTAGGGTTTATGGACCAAAAATTGAATTCAAAATATACATATTTATGCAAATGCATTATAAGATATTGCAAATTATGAAATGGTAATTTGACATTAATTTTTTTTTTTAATTTTTAAGGTTTCAGTAGTTTTCACATCCTGATACTGACTACTGGATAAAGTTCCTATAATAAAAAGGTCACAGGATTCACAACATTAAAATTTTTCAGGATTAAAATTTGATAAGAACAAAATTGCTAAGAATTGAAAAAGAAAGCTACCAAAGTATAGATTTTTTAAAGTGCTTCATTCTGTGTAACGTCTATATCATTGCATGTGATTCTCAACAAAAATCATGACCTGGACATTATCTTTTTCATGTTACAGATGAGCAAAGACAAAGGGAAGCTCAAAAATAATAAAACAACTTGTTTTCTATCACATGGTTAGTCTAAAGTGAAGGGAGGATTGGAACCCAGATTTGTGACAGAGACTTCTCTGCACATTGCAAAACTCAGAGATAAAATAGTGCTGTGGCTATTTAACCCTTGACTGGGCTGAAAATATACCTTCATTATTAATAAAGAAACAAATAAAACTTTAACACAAATACCAAAAAGTACACAAATCACGATACACAGTCATATGGATTTTTATAGAGAGAAAACAACCAATAGGTCTATAAATAATGTATCAGACATCCCCAAATTTTCTTTCCCAATTATTACCCCAACCTACTCCAAAATTATTAACTTTTCCAGTTTTAAAGTTATTCTGGGGGTATTTTTATTAGTGATTTCATTCATTCAACATTAAATATATTCATATTTATCCTTCCATGTTCATTGTGTGTTTTTTTTTCAGTTCTATACAATATTACATTTTTTTCTATATGTCCATTTTCTACGATGATTTTTAGAGGTTTCGGGGATATTACTAGCACAGTTATTGTTGATGTTTATATATATGTATATAAACATATATTTATATATAATTTAAACATGTATACTTAAATTCTGTAAGGACTTACACATAAATGGCAATGGAGTACAATCATCTTGTCTAGCAAATGATAAACTAATTTCAAGAGTGATTTTACATGTGAATTGTGGGAACTGGATTCCCGTCAGCTTCTCCCAGTAAGTGAATTTTGGTATTTTTTCCTCTTAATGGTATTATTTGATACAGACTTCAATTTAAATACAATCAATATTTTTTCATCTTTCTTCTTATTTTTTTTGCATTGAATTCAATAATTCTTTTCACCCAATTCATGAATGTATTTTCCCTCTTAAGGGTCTGTTACAAAATTCCGCCATTCTAGTAAATAAACATTGTCTAAGCAGCTTTCTCTCCTTAAAGGTCAAATGAGCAGCTGCAACAGATATCTTATAACTTTCAGGGCCTCCCAGGTGGCGCAGCAGGTTGAGCACAGTGCTGTGACGCTGTCTGCAGCCTCTGCAGTGCGGGTTCAATTCCCGGCTGGCCAGGGAGATACCCACATGGCATGGCAGACCTCTCCTGTCTTGTCCGCTGCTCCCCTCAGCAGTGTTTTCAGTCCGTCTGCTTATTCTGCTCCCCACTCTGTCTCTGGTGGATTCTTTCACCCTCCTGCACCTCTGACCTGTACCCCAGCTCTTGTATAAATAAATAAATCTTAAAAAAATAATTTTCAGAAGCATATTTATTCACTATCTAGACATTTACAGAAAAAATGGGTTGTTTACCTTTCACGCTTTCACCAACTATCCATTAGGAGTTATAAGGTGGTTCAAGTTGTTCCCAGTTTGTTGCTTTTATCTTTTTCTATGTCAGTATTTATCTAATTGACTGAGAAACAATTTGTAAACAGAGGCCCTTTCAGCTATTTTGTTAGGTAACATTTGCCCTAAATCAAATGTTTTATTTCTTTGCATGTTTAGTTAGCTATTGAGTTAGATGTTTTTGGTGTCACATATTCTATTCCACTGGCTTAGATTGTTAAACTGATACTAACATCACCCTGTCTTGATGAATATGACTTGAAAAGTTGTCACATCAGGTGGTACAAGTGACTCCACCACATTTTTCTTAAAGTATCTTGGGTCTTTATATTTCCTTATGCATATTAAATAAGCTTATCAATCACCATACTAAAAAATAAAAATTCCCAAAACCAAAAATATGTATCTGATAGTGATCGAAATTTCTTTAAATTTGCACATAATTTTGTGAAGGTTTCACTTCTGACAATATAAGTCTTTTAAACATGCACATTCATACTATTCACTGATGTCTGTATGTCTTAGTTTATCTTTATAACATTAGTTTCTATGAGTTCTTACACATGTATCATTGGACATACTCTTAAACACTTGGTACCTTGGGTGCTATTGTAAGTGATAATTTTTTAAATATTATTTTCCAAAAACTCATTTTTAATTGTTTCTAAACAATTAAAATATTCTAAAATATTCAAATATTCAACTTATATTCAACTCTAAAATATTCAACTTATATTCTGTATTATTACAAAAATTGCTTAAATTTAATTGCTTATCTTGGAATATATTTGGATTTTCTCAAAAATAAACATTATATCCATAAACTGTTGTTTTTCTGTAATACTTTGTAATCTATATTAGTTTGCTTTTCACATTGCCTTGCTATTCAGACTAGGATCATTAAAACAATGATTTCTTAGATTGGTGAATCAATTCAGTCCATCCTTGTCTTGTTTCTAACCTTGAAAGAAATTTGCCCAGCATTTATTGTTACGCATTACAGTTGCTACATATTAAGATAAAAACAAAATCACATAAACAAGCTATTTTTTATTTCCTGATTTGCTAATAGATTATTATCACAAATTAGTGTTTAATTTTCTCAAATATTTCTCTGCATTATTCAGATAAAAATATGAGCTTGTTTCCTTCATTAAGTCTAGTAATTACATTGGATCTTACTTGATGTACCCTTTTTAGTGTCTTGTGGTCAATGTTGACATACCTGATAATAAACTAGTCTTCTTTTCTAAAAGATAAATTTTTAAATAATATTTTTATTGTGTTAGTATTTGTTTACATCATTTTTTTGTATTTTAGAATTATAGGATCCTCCCTTTTAGATGCTGGCATAGCATACCCATCACCAAAGCAACCATAGCCCCTTGTATTCCCTCCACACTGTGTTCTAGACCTCCCCTCCCACTCTGCTTGCCTCCTTGTCAGCTTTCAAGGCTGTTTTTTAGTCTGGTTTTGTCTGACCCTTTGTTTGGTTCTCTATATTCCACATATATGTAACACCATTCATTCAGTAGTTGTGTTTCTACTCATTAACTTCACTTACCATAACTGGAGTTTCGTGTCACAAATGGCAAAAGTTTGTTTTTTGATAGTTGAGTAATATTATTTTGTATATATATACCACATCTTCTTGATCCACTCATCTGTTTCAGGGCATTTAATTTGTTTCTATATCTTGGCTATTGTAAATATTGCTGATATAAACACAGAAGTGCAAGTTTCCCTTTGAATTAGTATTTTTGTATTATTTGGGCAAATATCAAGATATGACTGGGTCCTATGGCTATGACAGATCCATCTGTAAACTTTTGAGAAACATCCATGATGTATTCTATAGGGGCTGGACCATCCTACATTCCTACTAACAGTGTAGAAACTTCCTTTTTCTCCACATCCTCACCATCACTTGTTATTTCTGGTATTTTTTTTTTTTTTAATGTGGGCCATTCTCATAGGTATGAGATGGTATTTCATTGTGGTTTTAATTTGATTATTCTGACAATAAATGATGAAGAATATGTTCTCATGTGCCTGTTGGCCAAGTGAATGTCTTCTTTGGAGAAGAGTCTATTTAGCTCAGACTTCAAACAATATTACAAGGTGATAGTAAATAAAGCAGTGTGACCCTGGAACAAAACAGAGATGCAGACCAATGGAATAGAACTGAGAGCTCAGAAATAAACTTACATCTATATGAACAGTTAATTACAACAAAAGAACTAAGAATATACTATGTAACCAGAAAAATTTCTTCAGTAAGTGGTGTTGGTAAGAGTGAACAGCCACATGCAAAAGAATGAAACGAGACTACTACCTCATACCATACACAAAAATCAGCTCAAAATGGATAAAATATTTGAATATAAGATCTGAAACTATAAAATACAGAAGAAAGCATAGGCGAAACTATCCATGACATAGGCTTTAGAGATGCCTTTGTGGATTCATCTCCAGCAGCAAAGAAAACAAAATTAAAAAAAAAAAAAAAAAAAAAAAAAAACCTGGGAAAGAAACCATAACCAAAACAAAAAGACACCTCACTGAATGGATGGAAATATTTGCATACCATAAAGCTGACAAGAAGTTGATATCAAAGAATCATCAAAACTTATACAACTCAACAAAATAAAAACAACCCAATGAAAAAATATGCATGTAAAGATTTAATTTTCCCTAAAACTCAGTTTTAGCTGCATCAGTGTCGTATATTGTTTAACTTTCATTTAGTTAAAAAGAAATTGTGACAGCATGACTTATACACACTCTGATATACAGTCACTAATCCTTTGGCCCATAAGCTATGTAAAACTCTTCAAATATACATGAAATTTCAAATATGTTTGTATCATATGTAGCTTAATTCCACTGTGTATGGAAGTGATCATTTTTGTGAACTAAATAATTACTCCATTGTATTGATATACCATATCCTTTTTATCCATTCTTTCATGGATTTCATGAACAGACACTTAGGTTGCTCCATCTTGATTATTATAAATAATGTTATGAGCATCTGCATATAAATATTTCTTCATTTACTTGTTTTTAATTATTTTAGCTATGTAACGATATATATGGTAAATCAATATTTTTTTATTGAGAAAAAATTGGTTTAAAATACAGTATTTCATTTAGAGTTATAGGGCACATTACCAAACTACAACTACCACCAGGGCGCCCATAGATCTCTACCAGAGTCCATTGTTACTCTTTCCCCACATTGCTTTTTCCCCTCCCACTCTGCCTTGGGTAGCCTCAGTTCTACAGTCAGATTTCTAGGTTTTGCTATTGGTTTGGTTTTATCTGATGCTTAGTTTTATCACTCTGTGTTCCATATATAAGCAAAAATATCCAGTATTTATCTTTCTCCTTTGGACTTATTTCATTAGCATAGTTTTCTCCAATTCCATCCATGTACCCTTGTACACTTTCCATGGCATGTACATAGTTTGGTGTTTGTTCTCTGGTGACCTGCCATGAGAAGAATAATTTCTTTGCAGTCACAGCCCCAGCTACCTGGTGCCCTCCAGAAAGTAAGAGGAGACTGGAATTTAACCTGCAAGCCAAGACTACAGAAAATCAGGCTGTGAGTACCAGCTGAGCCCTGTCTAATTCAGCCAGGTATTGGTTGACTCACAGATCTGTAAGCTCAAAAAATATATTTTTGTTGTTGTAAGCACTGTTGAAAACCAGAGGCTGCTGGTTCCTTGCACACTGACCTTAGTATTATCGCCTCAAGGAACTCTAGCCACATTCCAATTGTTGGTGTCTGTAGCAATCCAACCAAGTTCTCCCTTCCAGGCACTAGCCTTTATACCTATACACCAAATGAATAAACTTTTTCCTAGTCATCAAAAAAGAGACAGATTTTTATATAATGTATAGCAACACACTCATATGTAGCTGGGTGGCTGAAGCCATAGACTGTTACAGATGGTGCCCCCTGCTGATGAGGTAGATAGCCCCAGGGAAAATGCTAAAAAGCATCCGATTTTGGGGGTGGAGCAACAGATAAGAAATATAAGGGACTTGTGGAGGGGTTGCCCGCAGATGCATACAGTCTTTGGGATTCAGCAGTTTTTGTATTTTCAGCATTTGGGGTCAGAGGATTTCAGACCCCACCATGTCGATCTTCCAGAAGGTTGTTGTGCACCTCTGAAGGTGGAGGCCTCCAGCAGCCAACTGCACAGTGGAAAAGTTTGGAGACTTTGCAAGTGGCTGAGCAACTGAAACTGTTCCCGGTTTGCTTCCATTACAGCCTGGCAGGGACGGTCAAGACCTGGAGCCAGGTACATTGCTGAGCTGTGAGTGTGGCCGTCTGTCGGGTTATTCAGCCTCTGCAGCTGCTGTTTTGAGTGTCGCTTGTCTGGTGCTGTGCTGGGGCATCTCGGCAGCTCCGGGAGCATCTCCTATTGTGTCTTTTGTTGTCTTCGTGAGTTGGAACCTGGCTTGTAGTCTGGCTGCAGTGTGCTCCAGGCTCGCAGTGGCAGGAAGACACCCTCTTGGGCATGTGGCCTATTGTTCAGGAAAGGAACTCAGTATCCGCAGTGGTGGGAAGATGCTAGTTTAGCTGCTTTTGTTAAGGACTGAAAAACACTGGACACTGCTTTTGGTGAGGTAAACAGCCATTTTTGGCCTCAGCAACTCTTTGTTTTTCCCTGTTTGTTAAATAAATTCCATTGTTGTTGTTCCCTGAGCCTGCGTTGTCTTGCAATTTTGTGTGGGTGAACAACTCAGACAGTGACTGGTAAACTATTTGGGCAATATCCTTGGTCAGTTTTAGTGCCCTTTGCTGCCCTGCATCAATACCACCACCCACCACATACATTTGTGTTTTAAAGCAGATCAGCCTACAGATCAAATGAGATCTCAAAAGGAGAGTATATATGTAGAGAAAAAACAACCATAGGGCAGTGTAATGATGAATCTATGAAGAAAACTGAATAAAGGACATTAGAAAAATAAATAGACAATCAACAAAGAGTAGTGGCACAGAACCCAGAGAAATAGATCTATTCAAAGACTGCTGACAGCAATGTTCAGTCAAGTGTAAAGGTCTGTTAGGTGAAGACTGAAGGTTGTATATTATAAAGCCAGTATGAATAATAATTAAGAAGGTTTTTCTAAAAGATGCACTGAAATGGGTGAAAATGTTACCTGATTCCAGTGAAAATAGCTTAATATTCTACAAACCATCTCTAAGAATAGAAACACATTAAGAAATAGCTCAGTTTCTCCCACATGAGGCTTATTGTCAAATCCAATGCTGTCCAACTTCATTTGTATTATAGAATTTTCTAGTAACCACCTCAAAAAGTAAACAGATACAGGTAAAATTGTAGGATATTATTTAACCCACTATTTCAAAAATGTTACTTTTGCAACATGAAATTAATGTCAAATATTATACATAGTTTTTATTTTCACTATAAATCTTTAAACTCTGGTGTGTATTTGTACTTGCTTACATCTCAGATCAGACAAGCCATATTACAGGTGTTCTTAATTACATACGGTTAGTGAATACTATATTGAGCAGTACAGATATATAGGATACTCAATGCAAGTAAGTGTATAGTCAGTGAAAAAACTATTAAATTCTGTAGCAATGGGGGTGATTTTTATCAAATTTATTTTGGATGAATGGCAGAAATAACCTAGAAAATCTCTCAGGGATGAGTTCATATATTAAATAATGCTAATTGTCACATTTGAAAGATATATATTGATATATATATATATGATATATATATATATGATATATATATATATATACACACATAACCTCAGGAAAACAAAGAAAAAGAAAGGACTATCAATGCCAGAATGTGAAATTTATTTAAGAATAGACTAAAAGCTATCATTTATACACACTGAAGTTTTAAAGCCTCTTAAATAAATATCACATTTCCCTTTTTTGATAAATGAGCAGCAGATCAGTGTTTTCTGAATACCCCTGATGGCTCATGGGGGCTTTTTATAATCTACATTATTGTGAATCAAACAATTGGATCAAGGAGATATGGCATATTCATGCTATGGAGTGTAATTCAGCTATAAAGAAGGATTAATTAAAAACAGTCATTTACAGTAAAATCAAATGAGTTTGAGGGAATTTTGTGTAGTAAAACAAGTCAGAATGACAAAAACAAATACTGCATATTATTTGACAAAGTAAAATATTTGCAAAAACTATTGGGCATTAAATAAACATAATGAAGTCTCTGAGGTTAAGTGGGAGGAGGAGGGAAAGAAACAAGGAGGAATGAAGGATGGTGGTGGGGAAACATGAAAAATAAATTATAGGTAGAATGTTTTCCTAATCTAAATTATTGTAAAATTAATCTTAAATGCCATATAGATATGGTTTTAAAATATAGCCACGCCTTTCCAAAGTAAATCTACAGAAGTCATATTCATTTTTGGAGTTGATGGCATTTGGGAGCAGGGTTCTTGGGGTCACTGGGAAAGGTTTCACTAGACCTCCCTTTTCAGCGCCACGTGGCAAGTTTCCCAGGTGAGTTTCTGCACGAGACAGAGAAGGTAGTTATATTTAAAGAACAGGTTTATTAGGGAAAGGGACAGAAGAGTAAAGGACACTTGCATAGACACAAGAGGGCAGAAGGAGCTGCTCTGAAAGGGACAGGTTTGCTGAGAGAGGCCTGCATGGTTGTAGGTGGGAGGCCTTGAGGAGAGCTGCCTCTGCTGAGGGTGGTCAGTGCAGAGAAGTCCCAGCATGGTAGAGGTCATGGGCAGGCAGGATGCTGCTGTCCTGCAGAGGGACAGAGTTGGTGAAAAGAAGCACCTGCATAGGCACAGGTGGGCAGAGGGACTGCTGCCCCCTGTCAGTATAGAGATTGCACTGATACAGACTTCCCTTTGGAAGGGGCAGGAGATTCTACAATGGCCGTTAATCTCCATATCTTCACCTTTAGGTCTGTGCTCCTGACACTCCCTACAACAGTCTGATACATGTCTGGGTCCCATGCTTAGTGATCTAGGCATCAGTGCCTAAGGATCTTAGTTTCTACAGCTGGGTGCATGGCTATGTTAATCCCTTCTACCCCTACTTCCTTGTGTGAGTCTTGTGATGACTCCTTTAACTTTTCTATTCTTTTCCTCCATCAGAAGTATATCATGCTGACTTGGTGGAGTTTTGTAGAGTTGTTGGGTCCTTTGGGTCACTCTGGGAAAGGTTTCACCAGAGCTCCTATTTCAGCGGCATGCGGCGAGTTCCCCAGGCGAGTTTCTCCCTGAGACACAGACATTAGTTATATTTAAAGAACAGGTTTTTTAGGGAAAGGTAAAGGGACAGGTTTTGCTAAGACAGGCCTGCATGGTTGCAGGTGGGCGGCCTCGAGGAGAGCTGCCTCCACTGAGGGAGGTCAGTGAAGAGAAGTCCCGGCATGGTACAGGTCACGGGCAGGCAGGAGGCTGCTGCCCTGCAGAGGGAGAGAGTTGGTGAAAAGAGGAATCTGCATAGTGACAGGTGGGCAGTGGGAGTGCTGCCCTGAGCCTGTGCAGAGACTGCACTGATATAGTCCCCTTCTGTTTGGGAGGGGTCCCTCCGTGGAGTGGTCTGTTTGTTGCTGATTTGGGATAACTAGGCAAAACCAGGAAGAGACCAGAGATTCCAAGGTGAGCCCAATCTCCATATCTTTACCCTCAGGTCTGTGCTCCATTCCCTGTAGCATCTGACCCTGCTTGGGTCTCATGCCTTGTGATAAGGCACTGGTGCCCGAGGTCATGACCTCTACAGTTGTGCTAATGGTTATGTTAGTCTCCTTGATGCCCACCTCCTCGTGTAAGTCCGGTTTTAGTCTTGTGAGGCCTCCTTTCCAGTTTTTCTATTCTTGTCCTCCATCAGACTGATTGCCCTCAAATTTAAATCAAGTACCATTGGCTCTAATAATTTTGCCCCAAATTAAAAATATACTTTACAACCAGCAAAAATTAAGAGTTCTGAATTGGAAGCATGAGATAGAATGGGTTACAAAACAAATGGGATACTAACTAATAGCATTTCCACTTTGAATATGGCTTGCAGAAGCAGAAAAGAGTTAAGGGGTGAACATCACACATAATGTTGTCTTTGGAAAGATTATTCAGGTTACTTCTGTGTAGCTGTCAGGACACCAAAGAAATCTTGTACCCTGCTTTGTTCTTCTTGGGCTAAGGTAATCAAAACAGCATTAGATGGGTTAGCAAAGGAAAAACAAATAATTTAACAACAAATGTGCTGAGCATTTGCATGGTTGTAAATTCTACATAATAATGGAGGGACTAGGGATATTTATCCTCAGGCATCAAAGGGAAAGACAGTTTACATGAGAACTAGGATTACCTCATCCTTTCTCTGGGAGTTAGATGAGATTCTTAGACAGGATGTTACCAACTGGATGAGGCCCCTCCCCTGCCAAATTCCATTGTTTGAGGTCATTTTTAAAGGCAGAAAATTGATGTCTTATCTGCTTAGGAAAAAGGAAGAAATTTAGGATATAATGATCTCTTCTTCGATTAAGGAAGGATGGACTTAGGCCAGGACAGAATCTTCTCAGCCTCAAGGTATTTCATTTCTGAGTTCAAAATGTTCTGCATGTCTTAGTAGGGCTTCTTGAGAATTGTTGTGAGATCCTTGGGGTGGTCTGATTTGGGCAGTTTCATATCTTAGGGGTTTTGTGAGTACTTTCAGGAAATTCTTCTGTCTAAATCTTCCCTTAAAGTTATTAGTAATGAATGGTGGTAAACAAAGGAGATTTCAGTCTTATCATCTAGCGGTGCCAATTAGTAGGAAGTTGCACTGAGGTCTTGTCAGAGTATGGTTCTCTTTGGAGCTCTCTCAGCCTGGTGATACATAACATGGGAAGAGGAACCTAGCACTCAGTCACGTGAGGTATGGAACCCATGTGCTTGTGTGGATATTAATGAGCCCACTCTCAAAAAGCCAGTGAAACTATGACTTTCTCCATCAGGACAGTAATGAATTAATTTTTAATAATACCATGGGATATTTTTAGAAGATTTTACCGTAAGTGGAAATTCCCAACATTAGATGGGAAGTAAGTGTTGACTTCCTAAGGAGGAAGCTCTTCAGAGAAAGAAGCTAAAGGGCCATCTTTTTACCACCTATAACTCTTCCCTGGATAATACTCTGATTAGTGGGGAACCAAGAGTCTCGTTGCATGTTGTCTGGTGATATTTCCTCATTTCCTTTACATATTTTAATGCAATCAGTACAGCACACATCTGCAGAGCAATCAAATTACCAAGTCAACATAACCCAATGAAATGCTGAAGAGCCAAATAATCAAATTCAGGTTAATATTAATTGCTATACTTTCTGCACCTGGATTCGGAAATAAAAGGAGACAGAAAAAGAGAAACAGAAAGAAAATAAGAGAGAACAGATATCCACTAGTCCTGAAGTAATTATGATCATGTTCTCTGAGATTGTTCAGACTTTTCTTTAGAGCTTATACTGAGTTCTTTAAACTGGGATTATGAACATTTCTTTGTTGTTTGTATTGAGTACATACTTATTGTCATAACTGTATAAATTATCACAATAATTTTTATATATTTTAAATATTTCTCATCTCTCTTAGAGCACTGTATTATGTTTGAGCTTCCTATTTATTTCATTCATACATTGTTAAAAATAATTAGTGGCTGCAAAGGATGACTCATTTAAGTAAAGAATAACCTTACTATTAATATGCCATTCTTGCCAACTAAGTTTATTTTCTTTGTATATGAAGAATGGATCATATCAAGATAGAATAGGAAGGTTTAGAATGTTAACTCTATTCTTAATATTCTCCTTTGTGTTATTTAGTTCTGTATATCACTTCAATTCTGAACCTTCATTTCTTTATTGGAAAATTGTGGCATTAATAATATTGATCTTGTTTTATTTAATATACTGATGATATAAAAGAGAAAAAAAAAAAAAAACACAGCCATCTGGAGTCTGGGTAAGATCCAAAGAGAGTTGCGAGGTAGTTGAGGGTCCAGTCTCAGATATAAAATTGGCAGGGGCGGGGGGTGGGGGGGTTGGGAGTATGCTTGACTCATCAACAATAAAGAAAATTGAAGTAAGCTGTTAATTAGACACATTCCCATTGAAACACAACCAATACCACTTGAATGTCAACCAATCACCACTTGACAAATTTTCCCCTGTCAGAACTAACTGGAAACTTGATTTGTATAAAGCAGACACTTAAGGTGTGTCATATTCCCCTTTAAGTGTATGTATGAGTACCTCAGGATGGGCAAATTCAACACACAGCTCAGATGCTTGTTGGGTCTGTGTTCCCAGACTGCAGATCCAAAATCCTGTAACATTGTTGCTATAATGTGCAAGTGTTTGTAAGTTCTAAAGTAATGTACAAGTATATTGCCTATGTAATGCATCTATTCATTTAAAGTGATGTAAGGAAGTCTCAATAACAAATGGGTGTTAGTAATAACATATTATTATTGATTCATTAACTGTGACTATTGCACCATACTAATAGATGTTACTAATAAGGACACAGAGTGTGGGATTTGGCATCTCTCTGTAATACCATCTCAACTTTTCTCTAAATCTATTCCTATTCCTAAAATTAAAAAGTTTATTTAAAAATTCAAAGGAAAGGGCCTCCCTGGTGGCACAAGGGGTTAAGCACTGTGATGCCATCTGCAGCCTCTGCAGCACGAGTTCGATCCCCAGCCAGCCAGAGAGCAACCCACATGGCGCAGCAGACCTCTCCTGCCTTGTCTGCTGCTCCCCCCAGCAGTGTATTTCAGTAGATCTGCCTGTTCTGCTCCCCACTCTGTCTCTGGTGAATCTTCTCAGCCCCCACAACTCTGGCTTACACCCCAGTTCTTGTATGCATAAGTAAATAAATTTTAAAAAAAAATCAAAGATGAAAGTTACTAAAACAGAAACACAGAGGAGGTGAATCAGGATCATAGATCCTTCGTAGCATGGCATTGAGTCAGCTAATGAAACAAGACCAGAATTGTTGTAATTATGAGGAGGGGCAGGATGCCCATTGGGGATTGGCTATGCATATGAACTCAGGGCATTACACATTTCCATATCACTTTTACAGAAAAAGAAGTGTGTGTGCACCCTAGGATACGTGCTTTTGCCACTCCCATCCAGAGTCTAACAAGAAGAAAAGTTTACAACTTCCAGACAGTATCACCATGTCATTAGATATCCTGAGACTTAACAAGGAGATATGAACTGTGCACGGTTTCTTGAGGAAAGTGTGCCTGCTGGAGCACAGACACCATCCCAAATGCCCAAAACTAGATGACTGGATCAAGAAGATGTGGTACATATACACCATGGAATATTACTCAGCAATCAAAAAAGATAAACACATGCAGTTTGCAGCAACATGGATGGAGCTAGAAGGGATCATGCTCAGCGAAATAAGTCAGAAAGGAAAAAGAAAAATACCGAATGGTCTCACTCAGCAGGAATTTAGAAAACCTAAATAAGAGACCAGGAAAAAGACTAATCAATATTATGTTTTTTTAATTGAACTCTGTAGTTATTAGAGCCACTGAATCCATCTCTATTGGTATATAAAGATGTCTGCATCTTGTTTACACTTGGAAAAACTGCTTTGGAAAAAGTAGTGCCAAATCATCTTGTGTTGGTTCCTTATCTCAGTCTCTCTCTCTCTGTCTGTCTCCTCCTTCTTTCTCTAGGCACACCCCCACAATACTTTCTCAGAGTATTCAGTGTCTGCTATTGACCTCTCCTACCATTCATTACTTTCCCTAACTGTTCCATTTATCTCCTTATGGATCTGGTTCACTCTTCCTACACTTTCTTCCCTCACAGAAGAGCTCTTAATAAGGTACAAAACTCACAGATTTCCAAGGTGAGCCTTTTGAATGTCATATAATTGACTTCTCACTTCCCATTACAACCTATAAGCCATAATTAGCCTTGCCACTAAAGTAAAACCAACCTAAGCTGTTACAGTATATTGATTTACAGGTTCTTTAAGACATTTACTACTTGTTAGTGCATATCTATTTTATTGCAATGTTGTCCTCATTGAGAAGGGTAGCATCCCAATTTAGAACAGAATCAGCAATCAGTTGTATTTACTTGTAATGATCCTAAAAACAATCAAATCTTAGTTTACACAAAATCTTTCCCTTTTATGTTTCCTTATTTCAAACACATATAGAGGTAGCAGGAAGACACAATGAACTCTTGTGTATGTGTCACCAAGTGCCACCATTTATCAACTGTTGCCAATCTTGGGTAATAAATGGTACCTCCCATTTTTAGCTGTCATTTCTTTTTTTTTTTTTTTAAATATTTATTTATTTATTTATTTATTTATACAAGCACTGGGTACAGTCAGAAGCATGGGAGGGTGAGAGAATTCACCAGAGCCAGAGCGGAGAACAGAACAAGCAGACTGATGAAGTACACTGCTGAGGGGAGCAGCGGGTGGCAGGAGAGGTCTGTTGCACCATGTGGGACCCTCGCCTGGTGGCCGGGGATGGAACCGGCCCTGCAGAGACTGCGGGCAGCTTCGTAACCCAGCATTCAACCACTGCGCCATCGGGAAGGCCCGTTTAGCTGTCATTTCTTCCTGCATCCCTCCCTCTAACTTTTCTTCCTTCATTTCTCCCTTTTGTGTTTTCTTCCTTCTTTCCTGTCTGCCTTTCTTCTCTTCTCTTTTTATCCTACTGCTACAATACTGAAAACAAATCTTAGACAATATATTATTTTACTCAAAAGTACTTAACTATGCATTTGCAATTTAAAAGGAGATGCAATTTAAAATTAAGATACATCTTAATTTATTTTTTAAGATTTGTTTTTTTTTATTATTACTTATACAAGAGCCAGGGTACAGGCTAGATGTGCGGGAGGATGAGAGGATTCACCAGAGACAGAGTGGGGAACAGAACAGGCAGACTGACTGAAATACACTGCTGAGGGGAGCAGCGGGCAAGACAGGAGAGGTCTGCCGAGCCATGTGGGTTGCTCCAAGACCTGCGGGGATCTAATCGGCACTGCAGAGGCTGCAGACAGCCTCACAGCGCTGCGCTCAACCGCCTGCGCCATCAGGTAGGCGGTGTGTTCGGTAACCACCGAACACATGTAAGTAGTTGTGACATGTAAGAGGATTTTAAAAAGAATCTCGTTAGTCATTTAATAATCTATTTTCAAATGTTTTAATCATCTCAAATAAATGATTTATTTTTGTATAATAAATATTTGTCTTATATAAATTAGGAGTCCAATAAAACATGAATATTAGACCTCAAAGTTATCAAATATGAAGCATACTATCGTCTCTTTATGGATATGTGATACTCAAATACAAGATGCAAGAATAATTTCAGGAACTATGTATGCCTGCAAGGCCAAGAACACTTATACAGTCTGGGAAGACAGGCAACATCACATATGAATCCCCCATGGCATGTAAAGTCCCAGAAACTACACCTTTAGAGTAAGAGGTGAGAAATGGAGAGGTGGGAGTAGCAAGAATACATGGGAGACCTCAATCTCTTGCTCCACCCCATCTAGTGCTCCTTCTAAGCCAGAAACACCCGAGACCATAAGGAGACCCCATCTGTGATTGTGCTTCTAACGAACGGGACATTTTCCTTTTGCAATTTTTCTTGTTTTTAAATGCATTATAAATTTTTAGCCAAGGGAATATATGACCCTGGGCCTGCTTAGACTAAGCAAATCATGAGTTTGATTTAATATAAAGATAACAGAAGCAAAGAAAAGAAACAGTTGCTCAGAGTATTCAGTGTCTGCTAAAATTTCAACTTACTGGGCCTCCCCGGTGGCGCAGTGGTTGAGCGCTGGGTTGCGAAGCTGCCCGCAGCCTCTGCAGTGCCGGTTCGATCCCCGGCTGCTCGCCGGCCACCGGAGGAGGGTCCCACATGGCGTGCAGACCTCTCCTGTCGCCCGTTGCTCCCCTCAGCAGTGTACTTCGGTCCTTCTGCCTGTTCTGCTCCCCACTCTGGCTCTGGTGAATTCTCTCACCCTCCCGCGCTTCTGACTGTACCCAGTGCATGTATAAACAAAACAAACAAACAAATAAATGAATAAATAAAACATGCCTCTAAAAAAAAAAAAAAATTAAAAAAAAAATTTCAACTTACTATGATAAACACCAATTTGAAAAGAGACATTACAATATGTTGCATTTGGATCACAAGGTCTTTAGGAGATTACCACCATTTACAATTTTAAACATAGTTATCAGAAATTCCATTATTTGAAGTCACTGAAAAATTGCCTAAATTGTCCTTATGATATCAACAAATCACAAATGACTGAAGTGGAAGGATTTAACCTATAAGAGAAGCAGATGGCACTCTGGAGAAATCAATGTCAGCATGGACTTTCCATGAACCAGGCACCTGGAGCTTAAATGGGAAGCTGCAGCTTAATGGAGCAAGTGTCAGGATGAACTTTGGTCAAAGAATATAGAACATGGAAAATGAAAAAAATCTTTTATTATGCATGTATTTCTTTAGTTCTCAAATTGCTTCTAGTGAACATTTACAATTTACAAATTCAACAAATGCAACAGGTTTTTTTTTTTTTTTTATGTGTGAAAAAAGGAAGAGACTACAGAGAGTAGTTTCTGGAAGACAACCATGTGATAATTCAATTTTAGAAGGATTTCATCTCATACCACTCTTGGATTTCTGTTTACAGATATTGCTCACATCTATTTTGAAAACCCTAAAATACAGACTTCTTAACAATGCATTTGGGGCATAATAGTCCATATAAACTCAGTAAACTAAACCCCAAGTTCCATCTTCATTTAAGTGAGATTAAATTTCATTGATGTTAATATTCCATACTCCCATATTCCATTTGTATAATTACAACAAAGCAGGTCTCCTTGTGGTCTCTGGGGTTTCTGGCTCAGAAGGAGTCCTGGATGGGGTAGAACAACAGACTGAGGTCTCCCAGTTGTATAATTACAAGAGCTCAAACAAGTCTGTCAGGAATTCCTGAATATTCTACAGTCATGGTAACTCTGTTCTGTCCCATCTGCTACTATTCTCTGTGAAAACACATGCCTAAGGAAAGGGACCATTTTATTTGAACCCAAAGATTTCTGTGCAAAACTTCTGGTGCAGAGCTCCAGACCAAGAGAGTGGCTCTGGCTCCCTGCATAGTAGGACTGCGTTTCTCCATCCTTCCCCACAACGGTTCTCACAAATGTTCCTCGTGCACTGGTGATCCTGGAATAAGCCTTCTTCACTCCTGCAGAAAAGAAAGCCCCTGAATATGCACCTACTAGGGCCTACCTGGTGGCACAAGGGGTTAAGACGAAACCTGTGAAGCTATCTGCAGCCTCTGCAGCACCAGTTCAATACCCTGCCATGGAGCTACCCACAAGGGGCAGCAGACCTCTCCTGATTCGCCTGCTGCTCCCCTCAGCAATGTATTTCAGTCAGTCTGCCTGTTCTGTTCCCCACACTGTCTCTGGTGAATCTTCTCACCCCCCACCCCCACACCTCTGGCCTGTGCCCCAGTTCTTGTATGCTTAAATAAATAAATCTTTAAAAAATGAAGTTTAAAAAAAAAATATGCACCTACAAGAGAGTGACAGCCACCCTGCAGCCCTGTAGCTAACACATGATATTCTGCATTATTGAAATCAATTGGGAAGGTTCAACAACATAGAAGATCATAATAAATAGAAACATCTGTATTTAATTATTACTAAGCCAATAGTATTAAATATTAATGTCTTTAGTGATAATATTTATGACTCAAATAAACATTCCTCCTGAATTGTAATACCAAATGGATGTTGCCTTTATCTGTTAATTACTTGGAGATTGTTTAAATTCAGCTTTAGGAAATTATAACAGACAACATTAACACACAAATCTCTAGATTCAAACCCATGAGATTCTCATTCATTTCACCTGAATTGATGTAAAAGCATAAAGCAATATGGTATAAAGACATAGATTATTACATCAAATTTGTACATTCTGTATAAAAGCTGCAGGTGTTCATATGTTCATCTAAATCGCTGATGGGCTTTCAAGAACATAAGCTCATTGGAGCTGGCTTATTCTTTGTCTATATCCCAATATTATATGACATGAGACATGAAATATTGAAGTATTAAAGAACTTATAGAATTAAAATTCATGAATATTAACAGTTACCTTTTAATTTGTGTACTGTATATCATGTGGTGTACTTGAGCAAACTAAACTAAAATATTGAGAAAGATACTTACAACCTAAATTCAGTCATTTTCACAATGTCCTGATTGGAGTTCTCTTTTTCCTATCTGTCCTTGTGTGTTTTAATTTTCTGTCTGCTCTTTAATCCCAACTAATTAAGGGATTTCACTTCCTCCTAATACTGGACTCCTAAACCGAGCTTGTAATTACAAAGGGGATGCAGTGTTCCATTAATTGCAGATTGTGGAGTAATTGGTAATTCCTCACACAGCATTTTTCCTGAAGTTGTTTACATTGCAACTGCTTGTTTCCTCCCCAGGACAACAGATTTAACTATTTATCTAGGTATTTATTAACTATTTATTTCTAGATATTCCTACCTTGAAATATTGTTTCAAGACAAACTCTTGCTGTCTTAGTTTGTCTCAGTGAGGATACCAACAGATGTCTCAGGAGACAGTACCTTAGCCCTCCTCAAAAATAGATATTTTGTGGCTGCTCATTCAGCATAGTTGCTGGTTTTCTAGGAGTGAAGCACCAGGAATGAGTTGTTTTATCAGAGTTGTCAATATGCTCAAGAATGAGGTATTAAACCTCCCCTGGTGGTGCAGGCTGTTGAGTGCAGTGCTGTGAAGCTGTCCGCAGCCTCTGCAGCACTGATTCCATCCCAGCCGGCTGGCGAGAATCCCACATGGTGTGGCAGACCTCTCCTGTCTGGCCCGCTGTTCCTCTCAGCAGTGTATTTCAGTCAGTCTGCCTGTTCTGTTCCCTGCTCTGTCTCTGGTAAATCCTCGCACCCTCCCATGCATCTGGCCTGTACCCCCGTTCTTGTATGTATAAATAAATCTTAAAAAAGAATGAGGTATTTTATCAGTTACAATTTTATATAGATATTGTTTTATAATGATGCATACCTGAAACTTATGTTATAATGCAATGATGATACATCAATTATTTTTAAAAAGATTTTATCAAAAAAGAATAAATTTATATTGAATTCTTTATCTCACACATCTATCCACAATGCACTAGGAACCACTAAATTATTTGTTTATTTATTCTGGCACCTACAATATTTTGCATGGAATTAGTTATCTTCTTCCAACATTTATAACATTCACTGACAGAAAGAGAAAGTGGGGGGAAGATGAAGAATTAATACACATTGGTTTGATTTTCTTAAATAATAATCAGCCAGGTTTTGAAATTGATAAATGATTCTTTCCCTGAATCAAGAAAATCCAGTACATCTAACAGTAATCTCATCTTTCTATCTTCCAATCAAACTTTTCACCAAATTAACCTTAGTATCATTATATTCCTAGTTACTCATGTTTAAACCAAACCATGAAGAAATTCATAAATCCATTTTCTTTCTTTGCTGCCCCCAATGCAGTCACGAGTGCATTTCTATCAATTGTTTTTCTCTGCAGTACACAGAGGTCCTTTTTGCTGCCCTCACTGCCTCTCTGTAAATCATAACTATTCTTATGCCATAATACCTTAACATGTAGATGCAACTTTTTTTTTATTAAAAAGTTTGTTCTATAACTCAAAATAATGTTGAAGGATGTCCTGAGAAATCTTAGGATTAGAGCTATAGTTTATTTCATTAACAAAAGAATAAATAATGTGATTGTTTAAAATAATAGTAGTTGTCATAGCACGGTCACATCTGTGTGGCTGTCATGAGCTCAGTTTTATCTGTAGTGTTTCTAGTCACACATGTCTATTAAATTACTAAAAAAAAGTTTTATGAGTACAGCTTTATAATTGACCCTCTGTATTTGGAATTTCTATGTTACTAAGTTCTAATTTACCCACTGAAAGTATTAAAATAACATCTGAAATGTTTGAACCATTTATTTGAAGGGGACAGAAAAATTTGGAATAGAAATTTACAAAGTACTCATAACTCTCTAAATGCAAAAAAATGCTCAGTCAATAAAAATGAATGAGAACAAAATTTCAATTCTTCCTATGCAGTAGATAACAAATGCTGCCTTGTGGAATATAAAAGCTAAAAATTGTATAACCTCAGACAACTAAGGAAAAATGTAGAACATCCTCATTCCACATTAATGTTGCAGAATCATCTTTTAATTGATAATTTATTTCTCAACTTTCCATCCCACCAGTTCCATTTTCTCTGGTTTAATTGCCGACTGAAGACCCTCCAGGGCTTCCACCTCTCCCCATGACTTCTTATGTTTCAGCTGCAGAGTTATTAATCTGCTTGTAATCCCCCAAACAGGACATTTTTTGGAAGCTATGAATTCTATTCTCCAAAATATTTTCACCTAGACCTGAAATGTCATCATTATCATCATGTTATGAATTATGTTCTTAATTTCCACTCACTAAAGCAATGACATACAAAATCTTGAGGGACTCCCTCTACAGCTTACCCATTCAGCAGTGCCTTTGATCCTACAGAGAACACCAAATTCACCTGACAACAATACTTTGCATGAGCTTTGTCTCCAAAATCACCCAGGTACTTCTCCTAACTATCCGTTTTCGCCTTCCATTAGGAGACACTCTTCCCTTGCTTCCTTGCTCAGGACATTTGTACCTTCCACATCTCAGCATCTTTTTACTCAACACCTTTTTACTCAACACCTAATTACTCCTCTTTGAGTATCACTTAAAATGTCACTATTTCCCTCAGAAATCTTTTCTGACATTCTAACACAACTTGAGTTTCCTGCTCCCATCACCTGCAAATTGAATTCATTGCACTTGGAATGTTTGCAATAGCACATGCCTGTGATTATCTCATTAGTCCCTGCTTCTAATGCCAACATTTATACTCTTTAAGTTCATGCTCTTTGCTGAGTTTCTCTCTTTTATATCCACTGTCATTAGCAAAGTGCCTGGAACATATAAATGCTCAATTAATAATGGCAGAATTGATGAGGAAATCAAGACTTAAGGAGACACAGGAGGGGGGAAATTTGGACATGGGCATGATGTGATGCCATGGCTGCTGATCCCAGGCCAGAAGATGTTCAGAATGAGAGAGAACTGCCAGGGAGGAGAGGAAATGTGTGTGGCCATTTCAACTGGCAACATGCCTTCTGCTAAATCTGTGGATGCTCCGTCAATTTCTTAATAACAGTGAGGCAGTGGTGGAGGGCAGGCGAGAGAGGGCAAGCATAATTTCATGATTCCCATTAAAACATGTGGGCAAAAAGAGCCACAGAAATGAGCCTCCCTGGTGGTGCAAGGGTTAAGTCTCAGGCACTGCAGCACAAGTTCTATCCCTGACCAGGGAGTTACCCCGCATGGTGCAGCAGACCTCTCCTGTCTCACCTGCTGTCTTGCCTGCTGCTCCCCTCAGCAATGTATTTCAGTCAAGTCACCTGTTATGCTCCCCACTCTGTCTCTAGTGAATCCTCTCACCCCCGCCCCCCACCTCTGGCCTGCACCTAGCTCTCGTGTGCATAAATAAATAAATCTTTTAAAAAAGAAGAAAAGAAAAGGAAGTGGAGAATTTATTCATGCTTTCAACAAAACTTATTTATTTGTTTATTTGTTTGTTTATACAAGAACCAGTGTACAGGCCAGATGCGAGGGAGGGTGAGAGGATTCACCAGAGATAGAGTGGGGAACAGAACAGGCAGACTGACTGAAATACACTGCTGAGGGGAGCAGCAGGCAAGATAGGAGAGGTCTGCTGTACCATGTGGGTTTCTTCCTGGCCAACTGGAATCGAACCCACGCTGCAGAGGTTGCAGACAACTTCACAGTGTGGCACTTAACCACCTGCACCACCAGGGAGGCCCTCAACGAAACTTACATAGAGGCTAAATATGGGCAAGATAAAAACCCACAGCTTTCTTGGGGAGGGATTCGAGTAGGAAGTGTCATTTGGGGGCATTTTGTTTTTGATAGGATGATCAGGGAAGGCTCACTGAAAAGGTATCACTTTAACAAAGACCAAAGCAATTGAAGAGCAAAGGTTGTAGATATACAGGGGAGAGAATTCCAGACAAAGGGAGCAACACATGCAGGCCCCTGACACAGGAGCATGCCCAGTGTATTTGAGGGATAGCAAGTGGGAAGAATTGAGTATGGCTATGCAACATGCAGCATGGTGGGAAATACAGTGTTTTTAGGTCACTTTAAGAACTTTGACATTTTGTGCTGAGTGAATGGGAAGCAACTGACTGAAATCTATTGAGTGGTGACCTAAGCTGATGTGTTTCAAATGACTAACCTCCATGCTGTATGCAGAGCCGGCGCAGAATGGTAGACATGGCAGGGAGAGCAGCTACGGGCTGTTGAAAAAGTTAGATGAGATGATGTCCTCAATGCAAGTGACACAGGGGGAGGTACTATGGATTTGTTGAATTCTGTATATATTTAGGATACAGGAAAAGGAGTAAATAACAATTCTAAATCTTTTGACCTTAGCAATAAAAGGATGGAAATGCACATCTACATCGAAATGATGAGAGCAACTTGTTTGATCAAGAACAGAAGTTTTGGTAGAAACAATAATTTCAAGTTGCCTATTTGATAACTGTTACAGGTTGAAATTTTCCATCCCCAAACTCCAACTTCATATACTGAGGTCCACCCTACAATGTGAAGTGGGGCCTTTGGGAAATGATTAGGGCATGAGGGTGGAGCCTCATGGTATTAGTGCTCATATGAAAGGGATCCCAGAGAGTTCCCTCTCTTCTTCTACCATGTGAGGACACAGCTGGAAGTTGCCCTCTATGAACAAGAAAGCAGCCTTTCACGAACACCAAACCTGTCATTTGGTGTTGGACTTCCAGCACCCAGGGCTATAAGGACTAAATGTCTGTTGTTTGAGGCACACACTTTATGATATTTTGTTACAGCAATCAGAAAGGATTAAGACAATATTGAATTGGAGATGTGAAAAGTGTAGCTGGAAATATGAGCTGGAATTATATGAGGAGTTTCAGTAGACACAGGTCATATTTGAAGCCATGAGACCACACTGAAGGAAGGAGTAAACATAAAGAGAAGAGTAGATAAAAGACAGAGAGAAGGATCAATGAGGGTTACGCCATGAGACATAAGGTAAACCTGCTGTCCTCCTGTAAGCCAAATGCAGATGGTGCTTCAAGAAGGAGGGCTGGGAAGTCCTAAATTCTAGGTATGTCATTTGTAAAATGAGATTGAGAGAGGCCGTTGGATTAGGCAACACGGCTGTCATAGACGACTATGGACGGAGCAGTCACAGGATAGGAGGAAAAAGCCCTGAGTTAGAAACCTTTGTAGTAGCAAATATATATACACAGACAAAGTTTCCAAGGGGCACTATCATGAAAGCAGCAGAGAAAAGGGCTAACCAGTAAGAAATCCTTTTCCAAAGAAAGAAATGAGCATATGTTAATATGCTCTATGGGATAACTCATCCAAGAGAAACAGAGGATTCTAGAGAGAGGAAGTAACTGCCAGAACCTACCCATGTGTGGCTGTGGGTGGGTAAGGATGTATATCATGAGAGAAGGGTTCTTATATGTCCAACATTGTTAGTAACTGCAGGGAAAGATATGTGGGCACAGATGCAGCTACATGTCTGGAAACAGAAAATATCTTCTTCTTTTTTCTTTCTTTTTTTTTTTTTTTTTACTCCAATGGAAAACAAGTTCATCCTCATCCCAAGTGAGGATGGGAAAGAGTTACAAGATGTTTCTGAAAAGGGAAATGGCATGGAAGCATCAACTGGAACGAGGTGAGCAAACTTTTTAATGGAAAGAACCAGAGTGTAAATAGTTGGTCTTCACAGGACCTTTATTCTCTATGTCAAATGCTCGTTGTACACTAGCACTAGGAAAATAGTCAGAGACAATACGTAAATGCCAGAGCATGTGGCTGTGTTCCAGGGAAACTTTATTTACAAAATGGTCAATGTGCTAGACTTGGTCCTGGAGCTAGAGTTTTAGAAACTGATGTAGGAGAAAGGACAAATAGATGTGTCTTATTTTTTAAGAGTGCAGGATCCCAACATAAGAGCAATTGGTTTTGCATCTTTGTTACTAAAAATGTGAACTTGGAGTGGGAGTCCAAGGACACCAACAGACTTCACTGGAGATGCAGGTTGTATTTCTGACCCACTGGGCCAGGATCTATTGGCACCAAGCCCTTGGAGATAAAGAAATATTAACTCTGAGAAGCACTGTTCTATAGCATTCCCTGTGCATTTCTGAGATAGAATGGACATATACTATGAAAATGCTGTAATCATTTGGTTTCATTTTATAATTTTTGTCAAAGTTATTATGTCCCATTGAATTGCTTGGTCATGCTGGCTAATAATTTCAGTTCTGGCCTCTAAATGTCATTCAGAAGATCTGCTAAGAAAATCAAAACGCAGAATATTAAATTATGAGGACTTGTTCCATTCATTGCCTTTCTCCCAATCCAAAGAGCTTTATTTTTAGATGAATAATTGCATCCTTTGTACTGAGAACAAATTAATAACCACTTGCATTTCACAATTCCAATTTCACCATCGGAAAGGCTCATGTACCCAGTCAGAGTAGAATATCACAGTGACAATTAGTTAAAATTTAGCTGGCATTGTGGGGAAAAAAAATCTGCATTCCAAGGGCAGCTGCTGTTAAATGAGGACATTTGGGTTACTAGGCAAATATTAAATTAGATGAGTTTGCAGAAGCTATAAACATGTTATTCCAGAGCCCTACAAGAGGATAATCGAAGTAATAACAAATAGGCTTTGAAATCACATTTTAATTAGTCAGACAAACTGTTTTACACAGAAACCCTGACACAGCACCAATGATGGGGCCATGAAGCTAGTTAAACATATAGATACGAGCCAGTCTACTCGGAAAAAAAAATGTACCACTTAATAAGCAGTTTTACTCAAAATAATGACTTCCGTAAATCATTATAACTGGAATATTATTGAATTGAGAATATGCCCTATTTGACTTTATTATATTCAGCATTATCTCTGGGTACCATAACAAACTTCCATATATTAGATGCATTTTTCAATAATATGAAATGTTATTCATATTATAAAATTATTTTATGTTAATTTCACAGCAAGAATTAAAACAGTGATCTTTATCCCTAGAGGCCTTCATTTTGTACCCAACACCTTGTTCCTTCAGACTTTCTGTAAGCTGCATGATTATAGAACCAGCCTGGGGCACACTAGTTAGTGGCCATCTGGTCACTGAGAAAATGGCAGAGTTCATTGTCTGCCTGTACAGTCACCATCCAAGGGGAACCTCATAAATCCATAGCCATGACTTAGAGGCTGCCCTTCTTCTGGCATTGCCCTCACTTTGAGAGCCTGGAGATGACTGTATGCAGACAGGAAGTGTTTCAAGTTAACTGAATGTGTGGGAGAGAGAATAAGAGAGGTGGCAAAAAAAGGTGTATGGAAATATACCTCACAGTGAAGTTTCAAGGTGTGCACAAGTATCTGGAGACTGGTTGAGCATCCTGGAATATGTCAGCTGCCTAGAGGAAAGCAATTTTCGTGGAAAAGCTCCAGTTAGCATCTGGGAAAGGAAAAGTAAAAGCACAATAAAGTACCATCTCACTGTAGAGAGAATGGCCCATAACAATAACAACAACAATAATTTGGCGAGGATATGGGAAAAAAGGAACCCTTACATGCTGTGGGTGGGGATGTAGACGGGTCCAGCACCTATGGAAAGCAATGTAGAGGTTTCTGGAAAGTTTAAAAATGAATCTCCCATATGACCCAGCAATTCTACTCCTGAGTATCTAATTAAAAATTTAAATTCCAATATATTAAAAACCTGAATATATATGGTAGACTTTTACACCCGAACAGACTATAAGCCAATATCTTTATTAATTTGGTAGGTGTATTAGGTAGTACTAAAAGGTTATATGCATAATAAAAATCCCCAATTCTTAATGTCTTCATTCATTTCTTCCTTATAGTATCTTTTACTGACTTAGGGAACTCAGAAAAAACAAATTAGGAAAAAAACCAAGCAACCACGCAAGATGACAAGCAAGTTCAATTTATGATTTTTCCCACATTGGTCACATTTGTTTTGTTTTGTTTTTAATATGTCTTCTCTCATTTGGTAAAAACTGGACATTTGAATGATATAATGGTCACACTGGATATCAAAATTTCCCATTATAGAAGGTTTAATATTTTTTTTCTTTTATTGTTGAAAGCTGTAGTAATTTATGTGTCTAATGACTTTTGCCAGCTATTGTGTTCCTTGTCATGTGTAACACGTAAGTCTCTATTCTCTAACTCATGTTCATCCTTTATTTTGACATAGATTTACTTGACTGATGAGAGCTAAAGATAATGGAATCAAATAAAAATAAGTAAACCCCACTTCCCTCATTTTTTTAAATCAAGGCAACACTGGTTGACATGGTTGTCTGTCTATTGGAAGCACGCCAGAGGGCTGCTTCTTCAACTCAGTCAGGCTTGCACTGAGTGGAGAGAGTTGTCCAAAGTGAAAGGTTAGGGGCTTCTCAGCTTGTTTCTGAGTATGTGTCCTGCCCTGGGCCTATACATGGCTTTCTAAATTGCCTCCTAGATATGGGTATTTTGAATGCTCTAATTCCTAAAGTAACACTTTCCCAGAATTTCACACAGGACCCACAACTTTTTGACCTGAATGAGGTCTGAATTAGAAGAAACATAGACAAGTACCTTCCTTCAGCCCACCAGGTAGCCCAGATAATTAGAACATACACAATGTTTGAGAATGAGGCTGCTCTGTCCTTTCCAGAGACAGGATGAGGATCCCATACTCAGGATTTGAGAGATTACCTTCAAATCAGCTGCCAAGCTGGGGAGGAGGTGGCCTGGCAGAAGTGAAAACACGACTTTCCTAGCAGTTTTAATTTGACTTTTTCTTGATTCAGCATTTGCATAGTTGCTATAAAACTTTGATCATTTTCCAGGATTCTAACAGTCTCAGTTCTGACAGTTTCTACTGTTTTTTCAGTGTTTATTGGGGGAAGTGCCAACTAGTGTTAGAAATATCTACTGTGGCTTTTTGCTGATGACATTCTCCTAAATGGTTTTCATATTAAAATAACAAATAAAGTACAACTAAAAAAATAAATGCCTGAAGAATGAAAAAAAAAATTAGCAGTTAATGGGGGCTTTCTTAGCCCCTATGACATGTGTTAAACTGTTTTAGCAACCATTAGAAATAAGTTTGTAAAGGTGACTGGAAATTAGCTAATAGTCACTAGAATTTGCAAGGTAGTATGTGATAAAAGTGACATTTGCAATCACTGTGGAAAAGAGGAGCAGATTACTCAACAAGTACAGAGCATAGGTTAACCATCCAAGGAGAAACAAAAAATACACACTACGGTTTATATACAAATTAAATATTGCATTTAGTTCTTATCATTTAATAAAAGTGATTATGTTATATTAAAGTGTCTAGAAGAAAATTCTAAGGGGTTATCTAAATCAGCAACAATGAAATAAACAACACAGAGTAAAGTTTATAGAAAATCAAAAGACATTTTGCTTTTCAAAAGTTAGAAAAAATTCTAATTTATTTCAGAAAGATACTTAATGTAGCACTACATCTTAATTATGTAAGGATACACTATATATTAAGTAAAACCCTTAATATTTTAATAATATCGAGCACATAATTTACCACATAAAATTATATAATACATATTAAACCATATGTTAAAAATACAATTTTGTTTAAAGATTTATTTATTTTTATATAAGAGCTGGGGTACAGGCTAGAGGTGCGGGAAGGTGAGAGGATTCACCAGAGACAGAGCGGGGAACAGAACAGGCAGATTGACGAAATACACTGCCGAGGGGAGCAGCAGGTGTGACAGGAGAAATCTGCCACGCCATGTGGGACCCTTGCTGGTCGGGCCGTATTGAACCACACTGCGGAGGTTGCGGACAGCCTCACAGCGTGTCGTTCAATCCGCTGCACCACTGGGGAGGCCCTAAAATTACAAATTTTAAATATTAATTTTAACCTAATTTTCCCCAATAATTTGATAAACAGTTTACACATCTTTAACTTTCGAGATTCTACCTTTAAATATCTTCCAAACATTTGATCTTAAGAATTTAGATTGTTTTTGTCAAATAAAAACATTTCCATTTTTGCACATTTAGGACATTTTTGATTCTTTGTTTTTGAATTGAGCGACTGCTACTCGTATGTTCATGATTTTTTAAAATTATGTTCATATTATTGACATACAATATACTTTTTGATAAAGTTTTTTTGATAAAATTTTATTCTTTTTGTTATACTAAATCATTTGTTTGGCCTGAAGATTTTTATCTATTAGTAAATTTTTCTAAAGTCATTGTTAAGTAGCTGTGTTAGACCTTCATCATACAGGCAATTGCATTAAAGTTGGTTAAACTTTAGAGAACGTCTGTCTCTCTAATCTTCTTTGTGGTTGAGGAGTCCAAGTTTCAGAGTATAGAAGTGACTTCATCAATATCACATTACACATTCATAGCGTAAGCGGAAGAACCCAGACATGCCAGGCCATGATTATACTTCATAGATGATGCTCAGAGGAATTAAAAAAAAAAAAAAAGATCAAAGCGTACATCTTGTATCTTTGAATCCCCACCATCATTTCTTTTCCCTGCCAGTGCAAAATATTGATGTCTAATGTCATGTTATGTGTGTGTGTGTGTATACACATATATACATATATATATACACATATATACATATATGTGTGTGTATATATATATATATATATATATATATAAAGCAGCAAAAGTAAAGGAGCCTAATATAGATAAAATTCAATGCATTGTTAACAGGTGAATTTAGAATATAAAAATGTTTATCCTTAAAAAATGAAAATAAATTGACAAAATTTTGTGAATGAAGCCAGGTGACCTTTAAATGCCCACTTTTAGTCTAAACAGATGATGTCATTCTCACTAAGGATTCTGATTGTGTTAAATGAAAAAGTGAACTGGAAATATGAATCAGAGTGTCATGTCATCATGGCTATGATTTTTATCTGATAAGTTTTTGAAAAAGAGATTAGTAACTTGGGTGAAATCCAAATGAAATTGTCTCCAAAATATGGACATGGACAAGATTTTTCCATTATTCCTGTAAAATACAGAATCTTGTATTATAAAGTTGAGTCATTTCAATCAACACATCTTTAATACTACCATTACCAAATATAGCCTTATTAGTGATTTAAAATTTAAATTTGATTTAAATTAATCTTAACAATCATGTTAAGATTTCTCTACCTTAAGGAAGAATGGTGGAAAACATAAATTTGATAGGGATATAAAAAATACACTCTTTGGAATAAATAAGAACTTGATAAATATTCATTGCTACTCCTCATATTCATGATAGCAATTCATAACAATTGTAAAGAATAAAATAAAAAGAGCAATTAGAGATGATTAGAATTCTCAAATTGTACACTCAGATGAAATGAAATATTTCTTCAGAAATCTTCAAATGACAATTTTCTGAATTAATTTAAGTTTGCATAACCTAGAATGATCTGAACCTATCTTACTGATTACTCATACTGAGAGAACATAATTATGATGATTCTAATATTGTTCAAAATAATTACTGCAGTTCAGCAAGTTCAACATAAACTTGTATTAATATGAGGCTATTTGAAGATATTGTAAAGATAATCATGAACAAAAAAATGAAAGAAAGATTGGAGTCTAAGACTCAAAACCAATCTGAAAATCTTAGACAATGCTTCTGTAAATAACTTGGTATTGTTTTTGACTGTGTGATTTTTATCATCTTTCATTGAAATGAGTGCCTGTTTTAAATGTGATTATGAATAGCATGTGATTCTACATGTTGTTACAATATTTTGGGTTTTGCATAACTATAAATATTTTAACATAATTTTGATTGGTGTTCTAACTTTGTTAGGGACATATATTTTGTTTTAATTTTTGGTTTCCTGTGTGACCCTTTGGGGGAGACTAACCCTACAATACTAAATGTGCATTGTGTTAAGCCATCACATTTGTGATGGTTTATTATAGTAACCACACATAATGAATACAGAGTCCATTCTTTTAGTTGCTAGGACTTGCTATGTTGTATGTCTACAAAAGAACTTGTGGAAATACAGGGCTACCCTAAGTAAAATCAGAAAAAAACATGACTATTTGGAGGGTACAGGTCTAACTAAATATGTATATGTAACTCAAACTCATTAGTAGGAGAAAATTTATTTTGCTCTTTAGCTTGAAATAAGAGAAGCTCTCAGATCATTTTGTTTTTAGGTAACCTTGAATTACAATTATGTATATTATTTAGATGTATAGGATCACCCCTCACACACACACACATCCTTCAGATGTTATTATATGACATCCAACACCAAGACACTCACAGCCTTACAACAAAGTGCATCATTTCCCCTCCCGACTTGACTTACTCCCCTCCCCCTTCTCTTTTCCTTCTGGTAAACTAAGTTCTACAGTCAGATTTCTAGGGTTTGTTATTAATTTGGCTTTATCTGAGTCTTTGATCTGTTTTTCTATATTCCACAAATAAATGACACCATGCAGTCTGTCCTCTTTCCCTTCTGACTTATTTCACTTCGCATAATCTCCTCCAGTTTCCTCCATGTTGCAAATGACAAGAGTTTATCTCTTTTATACCTGAGTGGTATTCCATGGTGTATATATACTGCATTTTCCTAATCTACCTATCTGTTTTTAGAAACTTAGGTTGTTTTCAGACCTTGGCTATTGTAAATAGTGCTGAATGAACATAGGTATGTATACATGCCTTTGATTAGTGTTTTTGTATTCTTTGGGTAGATAACTAAGATTAGAATTAGTGGCTCATATGGTAGATCCATTTTTAATATTTTGAGAACACCCCATACTCTTTTCCATAGAGGCTTGGTCAGTCTACATTCCCAGCAGCAGTTTAAAGGGT
Source organism: Talpa occidentalis (assembly GCF_014898055.3). Lineage (NCBI taxonomy): Eukaryota > Metazoa > Chordata > Mammalia > Eulipotyphla > Talpidae > Talpa > Talpa occidentalis. Next base: position 53,021,734 of record NW_023601433.1, read on the forward strand.
TACTTTATCTCCTTATCCTCGTGGACACTTGATGTTTCTTGGCCTTTTTGATGTAGGCCATTCTCACAGGTGTGAGCTGATATCTCATTGTGGTTTTGATTTTCACTGCCTTGATGATATGTGATGAATGTGATGATGAACATTTTTTTCTTGTGCCAGTTGGCCGTGCATAAACCTCATTTGGAGAAGAGTCTATTTAAGCTCTTCTCCCATTTTTTTTTTTTTGACTGGGTTATTTGTCTTTTTATTGTTGAGTGTTGTATTAGTTCTTCGAAAATCTTTGATCTCAGCTCCATGTCAGATGTATGATATATGCAAATATTTCTCCTAATCAGCTGTGTCTTTTTGTTTTAGCGATAGTTTCTTTTTCCTTCTTCCTTCCTTCCCTTCCTTCCCTTCCTTCCTTCCCTCTCTCTCTCTCTCTCTCTTTCTTACTTGCCTTCCTTCTTTCCTTTTTATTTTTTTTTGCTTTTGGAGCTGAATGAACAAATGCATCATCAAGGTCTATGTTGTGGAGTATTTTGCTTACTTTCTTTTATGCATTTTATGGTTTCTTTTTTTTAAAAAAAGATTTATTTATTTATTTATTTATTTATTTATTTATTTATTTATTTATTTATACAAGCACTGGGTACAGTCAGAAGCGCGGGAGGGTGAGAGAATTCACCAGAGCCAGAGGGGAGAGCAGAGCAGGCAGACTGAGGAAGTACACTGCTGAGGGGAGCAGCGGGTGACAGGAGAGGTCTGCACGCCATGTGGGACCCTCGCCCAGTGGCTGGGGATTGAACCAGCGCTGCAAAGGGTGCGGGCAGCTTCTCAACCCAGCGCTCAATCGCTGTGCCACTGGGGAGGCCCACATTTTATGGTTTCTTGTCTCACAAACATGTCTCCTATCTATTTTGAATTAATTTCAAGTTTGTGCACAGATTAAGATTGTCCCAGACCAAACTGCTTCACAACTGAGTTCTACCAAATCTTCAAAGATGAACTGATACCTATCCTTCTCAAACTTGTCCAAAAATTTGAGAGATTATACATCCAAATACATTTTATGAGGCCAACAATATTTTGATATCAAAACCAGACAAAGATACCACAAAAAGAAACTACAGCTAAAGCTCTCCTACAGAGATGCAAAAATTCTTAACAAAATCTTTGCAAATAAAATTCAAAATGCAATAAAAGGATCATTCACAACCAAATGGGATTTGTTCCAGAGACTCAAAGATGGCTAAATATCTGAAAATCAATCAATGTTATTTACCACATCAAAAAAATAAAAGCCAAAAACCATATGATCTCATCAGTATATGCCAGGAAAGCATTTGATTATGATTCGACATCCATTTATGGTAACACCACACACACACAAAATTGAGATTAGATGTGAAATACCTCAAAATAAGAACACCAAATCTGACAAGCCCTTCATTAACATCATTCTCAATGGTGAATAGCTAGAGGCTTTTCCAGTAAATTCTGGTATAAGACAAGGATGTTCACTTTCACCACTACTATTCAACTTTAAATATGATGTTGGAAGTCCTGGCTAGAGGAATCTTACAAGAGAAGGATATAAAAGGAATCCAAATTGGCTTTAATTTACTAGATTAATTACCTATATTGGGGAAGCAATGCTTGAGCCTGGGGCCTTGGACCATTTCACCATCCTGACCTCCTTAATTACCTACTTGTAAAGATTAGAATTAAAAACAGTAATAGAAATTTCAGGTAGAGATTTTAAGGACATAAAATCATTGTTTACAATTCTTAATTAAAACTAAAAAAAAAAAATTATGAAACACCTCACCATGAAATCATTCCTCCATGGATTTGAGAAACATGATGCTTTGAAGACAAAGGGAATACATATTAGAATAATAAAATATATTATAACAAAATTTGAGAATATTCACATGCAGAAAATGATTATTTAGGATTAATTACTTAAAACTCCAGAGTACAAATAATATTAAATGTAGAGAAAGATAAATTGACCAATAGTTAAATTTTGAATCATTTATTCAGTTATTCATTAAATATTTATTAATTAAGCAAGCATCGGAGGTGGCAATAATGAGACTATGGGGAAGCATGGGTCCATGTCAAGATTTTAGGGTTTCAGAAGTGTCAGTATAAGGCATAGAGGAGCTGTTTTTTATATGGAAAAAAAAATGTTTATAAAACTGAACACAGCACAAATGGAAATGAAAGGAAGTTGCGATATGCGTCCAGTTGAACCTTAAGAAGACAACAGAGTAAATTTAAAGAAGATTCTTTGGCTTGCCAACCTAGGTAGACAATATATTATTATTATTATTATTATTATAAGATTTATTTATTTATTTATACAAGCACTGGGTACAGTCAAAAGCGCGGGAGGGTGAGAGAATTCACCAGCGCCAGAGCCGGGAGCAGAACAGGCAGAAGGACCGAAGTACACTGCTGAGGGGAGCAGCGGGCGGCAGGAGAGGTCTGCGCGCCATGTGGGACCCTCACAGTGATGGGGGATAGAAACGGTGCTGCAGAGGCTGCCGGCAGCCTCGCAGCCCAGCGCTCAACCGCTGTGCCACCAGGGAGGCCCAGACAATATATTGTTGTTTCTGTATAAAGAGTAAGTCCTTTAAGTTCTTTCTACTTTTTTTTTTTATATATATAAGAAAATTGTCACAACTTCAAAATCACATGTACCTCTTAGAAATTCTGGGTTGCCTGGAGTTTTTACTAAGTCTCAACTCCAGTTACATTTCTGAAATGTGGGCATTTGCACTATATTCTGTATTACACAGGTTCTCATTTGCAAGAAACAGAACACACTTTGACACAAATTAATAAGAAATGTGATTTGTAAGTATCAGCTTGATAATTTAGTAGTTTGATAATCCAGGGGATGCTTAAAAGCCCAGAACACAATACCTGACCACACTGTAAGCGCTGCCAGCACCATAGCACAATCGCACTGCACAATGAGATTCCAACCAGAAGCTGCAGCACTGCTACCGCCAAAGTTCTGGACACCTGCTCCTCCAAAATTGCCATAACACGGAGAGGTTCCTGTGTGTGCTCAATTCTTGAAAAATGCTCATATCCAATTCTGTCTCATGAGATGAATCCTAGGCCCATATCTTTGTTCAAAGATCAAAGGAAACAAGGATGCATTTATTCTGGAAAAGCAGAAATCATGATACACTACCAAAACATATAGAGGGGCTCAAATACATTGGATCTCCTTACAAATTCTATGCCAGGTAGTTTCAAGAAGATACTAAAATCTTGCTGATTTATTTATTCCTTTATTCCTTTATTCCTTCCATATGATGACATATGAGAAATACATCCCTAGGGCCCTTAGTAAAATGATTGAAAGGCAGATGAATGATACTAACTTTAACCTACAAGCCCTTTTATTTTTTTTCAATGCCCATAAAGGAAGCAATAAAATAAAGTTTGATTAAGTTACAGTTTTCTAGCTTCTTGATTATGTCTTTTCTTAAAACTTATTTTATAATATTCTTCATGTTTTTATTTCCTTATTCAATTCTCTGCTCTTCAACTCTGTTAGACAATGTTTAGAAATGTAGATTTTATCAAAAATATTCATTAACTACTGAATCCATGTATATCAGGGTATTATACATGGAATATTATTGTGTCCTTTAATAATAATTGCATCCTTTAATAATAATTGCATCCTTTAATAATAATTGCATCCTTTTTACATTTTTCCATGGCATACACATGATGTTCTCCCCAATATCCACCCAGTCTCTGTTTCTCCATCCTGAATTGGTTTCAAATAATATGTAAAGAAAAAACATAATTAATAATCCCTGAAACTCATATGCTTGTACTTTCAGCAAGAAAAAAAAAATTAGCTTTACAGACAAAAATTGTCATGGGATGCAGGATTTTCTAAACAGGGTTAGCATGTCAAAAGTCAAAGCAAGAGGAAACAGATCACAGATTTTCTCAAACATTATAAGGAAGATGCTATTTATATTTATCACTGCTACACCATGGGTTTAACCCTGAGTGGGAAAGGATAAGGTTTAGAATTTGGAACATTCCAAAATCTCTTCTTTGGTTGCAATGGTGATGGGTTGAAGAAAGGAGAGGGGATATCATAGCTCAGACCAAAGTCCTCACCCCCCCAACCCAGTCTCAAACTGGGGGGAGATGTCTTTAGAATCATTCCTATAGGGGGTGACCCTGGAGGACCCCCAAGCTAGTCATCCATTCCTACTATTGTAGTGCAAGAGGGTGGGCTTCCTGGAGAAAGCCTACCTCCTGGCACTCCCAAAGTGGCAAAGATGCAGACTTCTCAAGGGAGGGCAGGTCTATTTCTCTGTTTATGTGCCTAGATCGACCTTCTTTAAGATCTGAAGATGCATCTATATGAAATAATTGGTGAGGAATAATCTAAATAAGGTTAGACAATAGCACCAAATCACAAAGAATCGATATTACAAATAGTGGTGGGGCCCCTCTCTCCAAACACCTCTTTCCAAACACCACTCTGAGATCACCCAGTAAGCTTCACTTTGCCATTTGAGATTCCATTGTGTCCTATGTGCACAGAAAACTGCTCTCCACAGTCATTTCTTTTGTGTGAGGTGAAGGGACTTAGAAGTAAGCATGTGTGTCTCAGGAAGTCAGCTGACAAGCTAAGTAGTAATCCTGCCAGAGGAGATTGCTGAATCGCCAAATTGGGTTGAAATAGCTTTACAGCTAATATTTATGAGGCAGATAGATGGTGCCAAAATGCACTTAGAATCACAGATGGGACTCAGGAGATATGGGGTGCCCATTTGGAAGAACACTAAGCCTGAGCAATCCCAAACAGTGGATGAATAGTACTTTCCCTGAGTGTCAGAGTTGGACAGAGACATCTACAGAGGTGAGGGTCTTAGGCAAACTGTGTTAAGCATGACTCAGAGTCAGTGACCCCAAAAGTCAGCAGGAAAGACCCCAGCTACAGACATGGGAGTCTACAAAGTTTTAATATTCCACTCTCAAATTTTATCTTTAAGAATGGTTAGACAAGTAGAACATCTAAGAGATATATCATTTACCTAAAAGTGCAGTTCAAGATTGAAAGCACATTAACATTACTGTCCCACACTCTGAATGGGACCCACATACAGGGCACTAGGGGAGAGGACTTGGAAGGAAGGGCAAATGACCACAGAGACAGAACACAGAGCCTTGGCTTAGGTGGATCTGTACAGACTTGCTGTGCTCCAACAAAATGAATGCTAAGTGTCTGTCATCAGCGTCTGTCTCTAGAAAGGTAGAGAATGAGCTACACTGTCCGTATAAGCAAATGTTCTCAGTGTCGGTAAAGTCTGATTTAATGAAAGTGTTTCATAAGAAAACAGAAAAGGTTAGACAATAGCACCAAATCACAAAGAATCGATATTGCCAAATAGTGATTAACCAAAATAAATGTTTTCAAGATCGCTTTAGCCAAAACTGGTAAACAGTAATAATAAATAAATAAATAACATAAACAAAATGAGAACTGTTTTAAGCACAACAAAATGTCCTCTTCCAAAAGCTCAGGTGACTCAGGATTTCAGCTCCTCCCCTGAGTGCTGTGTGTGCGTGAACACCGGCCACCCGTGATCACACACAGACCACAGCAGCATCCTCAGGGGGACCAGGAGCAGTGGCTGTCATGGGCCTTGGTAAACAAGTGAGGCTTCTGGGCAAATTGGTCCAGTAATTGTCATGGTGGGCAATACTAAATGTATATGAAAATGTTTATGAAAAAATGAAAGAAAAACAAGAGATCAAAACAACCAAATGGCACATAATTTCAAATCCTACTTACCAATCCTACCAATCTCTAACTTAGAGGCCTCACAACTTCCAATTATATTCATACACACACACACACACACACACACCCCTACACAAAGTGTATCTATATATAAAATTTATGTATATACAATTTATAGATATGACTTATAAATACACTTCATATATGTATACTGTATTTATACAAATAGATGAATTTATTTCTTATAGATTCTATTCATCTCTTAAGAAAGATCCAAAGACTCTTCCCAATGATAAATCATTGTTCTTATTTACTGTCTGTTTGTTCTTGTGCCCATGAGCATATGCCAGACCCCTTAAATTTTTCCTCTATTAAACATCAAGAAAGAAAAGCATCTTCACAAAACACTAGTGTAGCATCTGAGGCTTTAATAGCATCATATATTGAATGAAACAGAGATATATTATTCTGTTTAAGATAAACACTAATTAAATCTTTTATCAGCAAGTTAAACACCAATCTTATCATTATATAAAGAAGTTCCCAGAATTTAAGCTAGCTATGTATTGCTTGAAGTATTTGTATAATAACTACACTCATTTCCATGTGGTGATTTTGCAGAACAAAGTCTCAATGCAGGTATTTCATTCTTTTTGCTGTTTTTGTTAAGTAGAAATTGCTTTTGTGGCTGAGACTTGTTACCTTAAAAATCCCCAAATTCATTTTCACAGTTCATCTAAAGCTCACGGTACAATTTCTGGCACAGCAAGAGAAGACTGAGTAGATAAGTATAGAAAATGATCTTGGAACTAAGTCAGCATTTTTATAGCATATGCTTTTTAAATGCTAGTATTTTTCCTTGTGTAAATCCTTAAAAGCTATCATGGAATTTTTTCCTCTTAACTTCTCTCAATAACCTCAGAAATAGCTTCTTTTTCAATATTTGAAATCATTTCTATAAATGATATAAAAGCTTGATATATATTTTTATTTTTAGACTTTTCTGATATCAGATATTTATGTTCTCAGAAAGTATAAAACATAAAGCATAGGAATATGAAACATGCATCAATTTATGAGATTAAATGAAGTTGGACTCATATCTAAATTACTTAAAGCCATTGGATACTAAGCACTTCAATTTCTTATTTAGGAAAAAAGTGGGTATATTGCCTCTCAAATATAATAGCTATGACTGAATTTGTCTGTATTCCTATGAAAATGGTCCCTTTTCTAACAATAGTTGTAACAAATTTTTAGATTCTGACAAGTCTACCAAATACTGTTTTGGGTTTATCTTATGAATGATTCTGGCATATCCTTTCTTTTGTTTCTTGTTTATTGGTCTCTTCTGAGACCACTGACGAGGTTGGCCAAGACTTGCTTGAGGCCAGGTCGGTGCTGGACAAATGAGGATCCTTAGTCATTGCCCTCCCCAAACCCCATCCAGTCCACAAGATTTTATTTTCTTGCTTTCTGTGTATTTGCACCTTGGTATTCACTATTGCTGTGTTACAGGGCAGGGAGAGGGGCACCCCAGAACCACCAAATTTGTCCTCTCTAAATAGGTTCTGCCATCTGCCATATCAAGACAAAAAATATAAGACCTTTAATGAAAAGGACCTTTAATACAGTTAGTATTAATTGTACAATACAGAAGCCACAAAGAAAATAGTTTCTAAATCAGGCACCCAAAGTTATTCATCCTCTCGGGGGTAAAAATCCACCCAAATGGGGTTGGTCCAGAGCAAGGCCCGAAAGCCTGCCACAAGTCTACAGCATCTTCTGGCGGGGACCTATAGAAAGGAGTCAGAAACAACCAGACAAGTCTGGGAGGAAAAGAGCAAAAGCAAAATCAAGATAATAGCTGCCATTGTTAGCCTCCCCAAGGGTCTCTCACCCACATCTGTGTCATCCAGTCTAGGAGCAAAAGGCAAGCTCAGATTCTTCACATGTCTCTCTGCTCCACAGGATTCCTCCAGGTCTCCTTCTGGCTCTCCATCCTTTCTCCTTCCTTCTCAGTCTCCTCTGCAGCTTCTCTCTCTTCCCTGTTCAGCTCCACCCTCCTTTGGGTGGGGCAGGGAAACTTTTCCTGGAGACCACCTTGTTAGAATCCCCCCTTTTAATTTTTATACCACCATATCCATGGGCACAGATTTTAGGGTGCAGCCATAAGAGACAGTTTTTTTCCAGGGTTTCAGTGTATGCAAGAGAAGCTACAATCCATTATGTATGAATGCAAGGTTTAAGGCCCAGAAGCACTGCTTCAAAGCAACCCGTTTGGTTTGGCATTTATCTATGAGGGGATGGGTAATTTTGGGTGTTTCATTGCTAAACACTATCCTTTCTCTTCTTCCCATTCTATGTACAATTATTCCATTAAATCTCTTTCACACTAACAGTAAGCTTTGTCTTGATGTGGTGAAAGGCAGAACCTCTTTAAAGTATACAAGCTTGGGGATCTTGGGGTACCCCTTAGTCTGACTACTAACAATATCTTAAATAAGATTTTTTAAAAACAAGGCCTCCTCGGTGGCACAGCGTGTTGAGCACAGCTCTGTGAAGCTGTCCGCAGCCTCTGCAGTGCCAGTTCGATTCCTGGCTGACCAGGGAGAGGTCCACAGGGTACGGAGGACCTTTCCTGTCTCACCCGCTGCTCCCTTCAGCAGTGTATTTTGGTCCTTCTGCCTGTTCTGCTCCCTGCTCTGTCTCTGGTGAATTCTCTCACCCTCCCGCGCCTCTGGCTTGTACCCCAGTGTTTGTATAAATAAATAAATCTTTTTTTAAAAAAAAGATTTTTAAAAAACATTCACATGCTACATGGGGATTTATGTATAAGGCAAAGGATATAATATTTGACTTCCAACAATTTGGACCTTATTCTTTTTCATTTCTAGATTGACATATAGGGAGAAATTTCATTCCCACTAAGGTAGCAAGTACAGTAACAAAAAACTAATGGAGAAAGGAGATTTTGTTTGAATTGATTGTAGAGTTAATGATCTTTGTATACTTGTTGATGTGGAGAAAAAGGAACTCTCCTGCACTGCTGGTGGGAGTGCAAACTGGTCCAACCACTATGGAGAGCTGTGTGGAGGTCTCTTGACCTACTAAACATAGAGCTTCCATATGATCCAGCAATTCCACTCCTAGGTATTTACCCAAATGACACAGAAACAGTAATTCCAAAGGGCACCTGCACCCCTATGTTTATAGCAGCACTATTTACAATAGCTAAGCTATGGAAGCAACCCAAATGCCCAAAAATAGATGACTGGATCAAGAAGATGTGGTCCATATACACCATGGAATATTACTCAGCATTCAAAAAAGATAAACACATGCAGTTTGCAGCAACATGGATGGAGCTAGAAGGGACCATGCTCAGCGAAATAAGCCAGAAAGAAAAAGAAAAATACCAGATGGTCTCACTCATAGCAGGAATTTAGAAAATCTAAATAAGGGACCAGGAAAAAGACTAATCAAGCTGCAGAGGAGACTGAGGAAGGAAGGAAGCAGGATGGAGCCAGCAGGAGACCTGGAGGAGGCACATGGAGCTGAGAGACACATGAAGAAACTGCGCTTGCCTTTTGGTCGGTCGTGGACTGGGTGACACAGATGTGGGTGAGACCCATGGGGAGGTGACAATGGCAGTTTTTGTCTGGATTTTGATTTTGCTCTTTTCCCTCCAGGCTTGTCTGGTTGTTTCTGATCCTTTTCTGTAGGTCCCCACTGGAAGATGCTTTAGACTTGTGTCAGGCTTTGGGGCCTTGCTCTGGGCCAATCGCATTTGGATGGACTTTTACCCATGAGGGGACGGGTAACTTTGGGTGCTTGATTAAGAAAGTATATTCTTTGCCTTTCCTGTATTGTTTCCTAATTGTGTTAAAGTTCCTTCCCATTAAAGTCTATAACAGATTCTCAAATTGGCCTTTACACTCAGGGCAGGGAAACAGAAGGAAAAGCATCAGAACACTCTAGATGGGCATTTTAACATGCAAGGGAACTTAACCACCAGGAGGCCTGCCTTGTGTGCTGCAGGCTGCTTCCTTGAAAGACTTCTGAGCAGAATGTAGAAGGAGTCCAATTCCAAGGATAAGAGAGGACAACAGATCCAGGCTTAACTGAGGGTCCACAGAGGTTCTAGCAATGGACTTCAAGCACCACCTTTCCCTCTGTGTGTTTCTTTGAAACTTGCTCAAGGGGAAATGGCCTTAGTGGAAATTTTTCTTGAAACTCATCTGAGAAATTTGCACTCAGTTAGCATAATAAAAGTTCTGAGTATTTAGGGGCCTCCCTGGTGGTGCAGAGGGTTGAGTACCACACTGTGAAGCTGTGCACAGCCTCTGCAGCACAGGTTTAATTCCCAGTTGGCCAGGGAGAAACCCACATGGCAAGGCAGACCTCTCCTGCCTCGCCCGCTGCTCCCCGCAGCAGTGTATTTCAGTCAGTCTGCCTGTTCTGCTCCCCACTCTGTCTCTGGTGAATATTCTCACCCTCCCGTGCCTCTGGCCTGTACCCCAGCTCTTGTATAAAAATAAATAAACCTTTAAAAAAAAAAGTTCTGAGTATTTAGCACCCTGCCCCAGACCAAGTTGTAATTCTTTGCTTTAGGCTTTTAAAAATATACTTAACCATTGAACTCTTTTCTTTATAACATTGATCATTCTCTGAATTAGTTGGCCTCAACTGAGGTTATTTCTATGGAATTCCTGCGGTGAAGAGAAAGTATGGAAGGGATGGAATATGTGTTTAATCCACAACCCCAGCCCCTGGCAATCCTTAGCCAGGACCTTCTAAAGTCCAGAGGAATGGTAGATGGAAACTCAGTGGCCCATGCTTCAGAATCAGAACATCCAGGCATTTGTACACGAGGCCCATTTCAGATTGTAGGGGACACTGCTAATGATCATGCTGAACAAATGGAGGAAATCAGGACCATTGGGACAACCCAAAGTGTGGTCGCCTAATCGAATATAATGGAAGGCAGCAATCCACTTTCACTCAGTAACATCTAAATATTCCTACCCACATCAGTTACTAAATTTAAAAAATATATATGCATTTTCCAAGAATAAAATTGGAAACACCAAAAAGCCCTAAAGCTATTTCGTCTGATGGCTCAACCCATATTTTCATTAAAAATGTGAATACCGTACATGACTTGATGAATAAGGAATGAGGCTTTGTTTGGCGGAGGTATAACATCGGGGGTTTAGTAATCTGTCCCTTATTGCGTGTCTAAATTGGAATGCCTGGATAATAATTTAGCCTAAGCCACCAGGAAGAGATGGTGACTTACATAAATCATACACCACTGAGTATATAGCTCACTAAACAAATACCAACAGAAAGAATAATATTTGGCTAATGGTGGTAAAATGTCAGACAAAATGTAGACTCGGCAAAGCAATCACCATCAACATCCACAGAATAATTCCACAAAACATAATATTCGAGGGCAAAGGTGTCTCCTCATTCTTTGGTTTCCCTAAAGGGAAGGGAGCATGCTTCCTTGGACCAGAAAAAAAATTATTTGTATTGTTTCATGTTTAGAGTAAGATTGGTGGAGAAAGAAAGAAGAAATGAATGAATTCAAACAAAGAGAAAAAGGGTCAAAGTGTTAACACGAAAAAGGAAAAAGGAAGAGAGAGAATTGCTTGATTAGCTAAAAATGATTTCTTTTAATAAAAGATCATTATGACCCCGTAGAATACAAATAATTTATTTTGCCCTGCTCACTACTATACACTTATTACAATGTCTATCACAGAATAGGTACCTAAATATTAAGGAGAGAAGGTTAAAGAGAACTGAAGAGAAGTTCAAGGAAAATAAAAAGAATTAGATCATCTCAAATACTTATGAGCAGTAATAGCATTGTATTTTCCAACTATATTTTTTGCTCATTTCTTATTTCGATATTTTTAAAATACATTTTAGAAAATGGAATGTTTATAATAGATTTCCAAGTTTTACTCTGAATTAGGTCCTTGGTGATTTGGAGACCAACATAAAAAGAGAACAGCTTTTTCATTTAGATTAAGCACCTAAATTATGAATGGTGTTTACTTTGAAAAATTACCAATGTATTTGATCAGCAATTCATTTACATTAAGAATCTGAAATCTTATTAGAAATATTTATAATATTTATAATATGCCTCAAAGATAACCAGGCATATTTGTATATACATATATCTTAAATACATTTTATTGTATATTTAGTTATGTAATGGAAGGCAGCAGTTCTTATATATGTTGGAAGGCAGCAGTTTTATATATATATATATATATATATGTATGTATGGAAAGCAGCAGTTCTTATACATGGAAGGCAGTTCTTATATATGTTTATATAAGAACTATATTAGTAGATGTTTATGAAATAATACATGTATTACTTTCAGTTAGGTGGTTGATTTTTGTCTTCCATTTGTAGTTGTATTAGAAAATATATATATATTTTAACATTTATTTTTTTTTAAAGATTTCATTTATTTTTGTGTAGAAGAACTGGGGTATAGGTCAGAGTGCAGGTGGTGAGCGCATTCACCAGAGACAGAGTAGGGAGGAGGGCAGGTGAATTTAGTAAAATACACAGCTAAGGGGAGCAACAGGCAAGACAGGGGAGGTCTGCTGCACCATATGTGGGTCAGCTCCCTGGCTGGAGATCAAACTTGGCCATCGTGGTGATAGCGCTGAGACTTAAGCCCTAGGCTATCAGGGAGGCCCAATATTAGAAGATATTTTCTCATCTGTGACCTTAAGATATAGGCAAAATGTAAAAATCTAATTTTGATTGACATTTACATCTGAGTTGGAATGTCTTATGGGTTAATAGTGGGTATCCTCTTTAAAGTAAGCTAAAATATTCATTGAAAAGTGTGTTCTGGGGGCCACCCTGGTGGCACAAGGGGTTAAGATGCAACCCATGGAGTTATTTGCAGCCTCTGCAGCACCAGTTCGATCCCAGGCAAGGGAGCTACCTACATGGTGCAGCAGACCTCTCCTGACTCACCCATTGCTCCCCTCAGCAGTGTATTTCAGTCAATCCACCTGTTCTGTTCCCCACACGGCCTCTGGACACTGTTACAAAAAAAAATTTAAACAGTGATGGGCATATCTATCAATATGGACAATTAAATCTAACATTATTGGTTCCTAATTTGGCATTCTGGGTTTGTACTTTAGTCTTATAAGATTGGCAGATATGGATACATAACCAAGATATTAAAAAAAAAAAAGCTTTTGATGCTTAGAAGAAGCATTCTGGGCTTGTCAAGTGAATCGTCATACCCTAGAAGTGGCAAATTAAATATTTGTATATTGAATGCCTTTGGTGAGCTACTTGATGTGGCAACCAAACTTCTAAGTTCTAAGTTAGGTCTTCCTGGATACAACATGCAGATCACGATTGGATCTCTACACATGTAAATCCTAGTAACTCTTCCTCTTTATCCTCTTAAAGAATTACTGCACTGCCCTAAAATGAACTCAATCTTGCAGAATTTCCTACTTTTCCCTGAAAATAATGAATCATTTTATATGACTATGATTATGCTATTTAACTTCAGATAGTTTTGAAAATGTAACACATTTGTAACTGGGTGTAAAATTATGAAAAGTCAACTCCTTTGCTCTTTTTATCATCAGGGATAATTGGGAGTCTAACTCTTGAGGGACAATAAAGAATAGTTTAATTCTCTCTGTTTTTCTGAGCAAATATTTTGAAAGAAAGAACTACATTCCCAAACTGGAGAGTATATATAGATATTTAATATTACCATTCTTTAAATGATTTTTATATGTTACACATTTCTTACATATATATATTATATTACATTAAATTTCTTTAAAAGCAACCAATTTGTTTTCTTGGAGCATAGCACTATTTTTCAAATCATGCATGTAAATATTACCATAATCCCAGTAGGAAAGTGCTATTTGGAGTATCTGCAGCGCCTGAGGCTCTTAAAGTAGCAGGTTGATATATTTATTAAACTCGGTAATAGACATCTTTTGATGTAAGAGGTTAACCTGAGTCATGATAAATGTGCAATTTTCAAATATTTATAAATAAGAACATGCCAGGGCTCCTGCCTGGCAGTATTGGTTAGAAAAAGTACCTAGACCACATTAGGAATAAGCATTATATGTGGTAAGTCAATGACTGATCTTAACTCAGAGTCACTAAATAAAAAGCCCTCATTGCCATTGACATGTTTTCTGGAGGGCACTATCAGTAGCACTGGGTTAGGAAGGTGATCTCTGGTGTTAAGCTACTGACTGTATAACTCTACCCCCCAGACTCCATAAACTCTGTGAGTTTCCATTTATTTAACTGTAAATGGTGATAGCACTGAGATTCTGTTTCTAATGTCATTAGCCTAGAGCCTGGCCAGGAGTTAATTATGCCCTTAGGGATTGTTTGTTGAAATACCACTGTGCTCTACATTATATATTGTGGGGAAGAGCTGAGTCACATTAAACACATATGGTGATTTTAGCAACCCCCCTCCCCCCAGCAAAGTGTCATTCCACTCAAGTTAAAGCACATGAATTGTCTCAATATTATGCATAGATGTTTAGAGAGAGGGGATGGCATTGACAGAATTAGGCTGAATTTCTTTTCTTTTTTTTTTTTTATTTAGACAAGCACTGGGTACAGTCAGAAATGCGGGAAGGTGAGAGAATTCACCAGAGCCAGAGCGGGGAGCAGAACAGGCAGACTGATGAAGTACACTGCTGAGGGGAGCAGCGGGTGTGGCAGGAGAGGTCTGTCTGCCATGTGGGACCCTCGCCAGTGGCCGGAGATTTAACCAGCGCTGCAAAGGCTGTGGGCAGCTTCGCAGCCCAGCGCTCAACCACTATGTAGTCACCAGGGGAGGCCCATAATTAGGCTGAATTTCAAAGGATATGTAGGATGTGGATTAGCACAAAATAATCTCTAGGACAGAGCAGACTGACTGATGAAATTACAAGTGGATTATAGACTTGCCATTTTTCTGTCATTGACATGCGGGTATGCATCAGTATAGACTGGGAATCTCTGGTACAAATTAAGTGTGGGCAGTTTCATTTCAGTTCCACAGTCAAGGAGCCTGACAGTAATATCCTCATGATGCAGAAGACTTCCCCTTTTGGTGTTTCCAAGCTTGAATTATTTTATGGACCAGATGGTAGTTTTCGACAACAGTAGAAAAATACCAACTGGTTTTATTGCCTCAAGATTTGTAGTCTAAGTTCACATTGTTTCTAGGAAATGAGTCATGGGGGCAGAAGTAAGAGACATTAAGGAAATCAGTGACTGAAATAACCCAAATATTTGCTGGAACCTCTAATATTTTATACATTAGCTCAAATCACCAGACCCAGGAATTGTGCAAACATAAATGGCATAGGTGATTTTTTTTTTTTTTTTTGTCTTTACTGAGTTTCTAGCAAGTAATGCTCTCAAGGTCACAGACCCTAGGAAATGTTGGACTAATATGGGAATTTTACTTGCTCACTTCATGTTTAAGTTGACCATTATTGTTAAGTGTCTCCTAGGTGTGTGGCTTTGCTGGAATAAAAAAAAATAGAAGCTAAAGGAAGGAGCAAATTGTGTGAGCAGACTTTAACACCAAGAGTTTTAATGAATAAAAGGTCATAAACTCTAGTACATCCAAATAGCTAATCATTTATATATTAAGAATGAGAACCTACTACACATGCAGCATTTATTATGTACTATAGGGTGAAGAGAGTAATTTTTAATTTATTTCTTTGACTTCCACAAAATCACTCTGGACTTGTGTGAAGCGGCATCAAGCTTTACCTAAGCGGCACATTTTCCTTTTTATACTACCACAAACATTTTTCTTGTACTTACCTTGGAAGTTTTGTTATATTTGCATCTGTTGTTTTTGTTATTGTTTTAGGTTTACCCATAAAGAGAGAGGTTAAGTACTTATGTCTTTTACAGTTGATTGTGAATAATTTAATTAAGCTAAATCAAAACTGACTCTCATTTTCATAGAGAAGTGAGGGCAAGTTAATTTGAGTCTTTCTTGGATATAATATTAAGACATTTAATAGGAAATCTAATTTAAGTTTATAGTAGAACCCTAATTACAGTAAGAGCTTATTATTGAGCTATCATGCTTCTGAAGTACATGCCACACTTGAGTTGTAGTAAATTGTATAGACATATTGCCACAGCAGTAATATAGATAATCAACACTTATGAATCCATGTTAAAAATCCAAACATTTATGCTACCTTGTGCTTCAGGTAAAAAAAAGAACTACATATTGTCATTATACTTAATATATAGTTTTAAAAGCAAACATTTTGGAATCCCTGCAGTGAAAATTATAGAGCAATTTTCAATGTTTAAAATTTACTGAATTCTTTAAAAAGTAACGCCTTGAAATTCTGCTCATATTCCTTTGGAAAACATGTTTTTTTATTGTTGTTTGCTCAAGAGAATGTGGCTAATAGTGTCAGTCTTCACTATATAATATTTCATCAAAGAGTTGTCTGTTCAGAGTAATGAAAGTCTGGTATTCTGAGCACTCAAGATTTCTGAACAACCAGTCAGGACAACAGGTGGCCTGGTAGAGATTTTGGACATAAAGTGCAGCACTCTCTAATTTATTATGCTCATCAGTTTATTTATTATGCTCATCACCTTTATCAAACTTTCCTGATTCCAGTCCCTTCTACCTACCTTTGCTTTATTTGTTTCCCATGACTACATCTAAAGATTGGATTATTGTACTCTCCATCATACACACTTTTTCAAAGACTGCCCCACAAGTTAAAGTAAGCAATTGACCTGTGCATACCTCTGCAGCCCCATCCACGCCCCCCTCACCAAAGTGAAATCTTATCATCCTTACCTGCTGTGACTGGTGTCTAAATGTGTCTCCCCTTTCTTGCAAAAGCACCCTCTGTCTACAATGAACATTCTCCTGCTTTCAAAATATATCATGGCTCAAAAGGTCTCTAAAAATGCACCTTCCACTGGGTATGTAGCAATGATGACCCACAGAACTTGGTTGGCCCTTCCTCTAAGTGCCTGCAGTTTTGGGGTGCTGTGATGGTGACAGTATATTACTTTAAATTTTTTACTTATTTGTCTTACTCCCAAGATTGTAATGTCCTTAACGTTAGAAACAATGGTTTAGTGATTTATAATTTTTCACCCAGAAATACAAGAACGCGCAGAATTGGTGAGGGCATGAATGAATATCTTTCTTTAAAATATGTTTATTCCAGAAATCTCAAATAATTATTCCAGAAGATTGTGTAAGAGAGTTATGAAACCATTTTTCATGGACTAAAATACTGAGATTAAGCTATAGATCATATGTTCCCCTTCACTCTCTAGTTGTAGAAGGTTACAGGCCCAAACTATTTTGTCTCATTGTCCATTAGATTTAAAAGAATTTTTCCTAAAACTTTGTCAATTCTTCTAGGTCCTAGCCATTATACACAAATGATTTGAAAATCCTTAGCATAAAAATAAATATACATTAAGCAAAACAAAAAGATACACAAAAGAAGAATTTTTTCTCAGAGGATTTTTGCTTCTCAATAACTCTGAACTTAGAAATGAAGAAAGAACATTGTTAAATATGGCCTTTATTTTGTTGAGTTACATTCCTCCTGAAAGATTTTCCTTTAAGATGAAAATTAAGACAAGATTGCTCACCTTCACCATTTCTATCCAACATGATGATGCTAGAAGTCTTAGCTAAAGAAATTAAGCAAAGAAAATAAATGAAATGAAAGGCATTTAAATTGGAAAGAACTAACATTATAATTTGAAGATGTCACAATCCTAAGTACAGAAAACCCTAAAAACTCCATAGGGAGAAAAAAAAAACAAAAACTGCTCCAGCTCTTTTTAATGTGGCAAGACAAAGAAACAAGGACTGCTGAGAAGTATATTTGTGAGTTATCGCAGAGGGAAAAGCTCCCTGCACCAACTTATAACATGCCTCAGAGAGCCTCCTCTAATGTTATTTGTCTCTGAAAACTAGCCCACAACCGTTCTGGTTAGTCTTTGCCCAGTGGACAGTGAAATGACAGAAGTGCGGAGCTATATCCCAACTTAGTAGATGTTTGAAAACATTAAGAGGGGCCTCCCTGGTGGTGCAGGCAGTTGAGCGCAGCACTGTGAAGCTGTTTGTAGCCTCTGCAGCTGCGGTTCGATCCCTGCTGGCCTGCGGGAATCCCACATGGCAAGCAGACCTCTCCTGTCTCGCCCGCTGCTCCCCTCAGCAGTGTATTTCGTCAGTCTGCCTGTTCTGTTCCCCGCTCAGTCTCTGGTGAATCCTCTCACCCTGCCGCACATCTGGCCTGTACCCCAGTTCTTGTATAAATAAAATAAAACTTTAAAAAAAGAAAGAAAGAAAACATTGAGAGGGGCCTCCCTAGTGGCACAAGGGGTAAAGACAAAGACGCAGCACTATGAAGCTATCTGCAGCCACTGCAGATCCCCCACCAAGGAAGTGACCCACATGGTGCAGCAGACCTCTCCTGTCTCACCTGATGCTCCCCTCAGCAGTGTATTTCAGTAGATCTGCCTGTTCTGCTCCCCACTCTGTCTCTGGTGAATCCTCTCACCCCCTGCACCTCCGGCCTGCACCCCAGCTCTTGTATGCATAAATAAATAAATCTTTACAAATAAAACATTACAAGTAGAAATACTAAGAAATTAAAGAAACACAAGTAATAAGTACTGAGAATTTTGTCGTGTGGGATAGATATACCAACAGTTTATTTCATTCTTATCACCCTGCCAATTACCAGAAGAGATGGAAGGAGGTGAAGTTAATTGAATGAAATCTAAAATGAAATACTTTTAAAAACTTCACTGAAGTAGCATTAGTGAATATGAGACACCAGATCAATAAAAGACCACTGAGACAAATATACTGTAGATTTTGTGCAATTATATTGTGGCTTTTATCACTAACCTTTCACCTCCAAGAGAAGTACTTGCACTCAAGCCCTATTTAGGTCTAACTGAAAACTAGCACGCTGCCCCCTCCATGCAGAATGCTGTCTACCTGAGTCACACACCTGATAGATCATTTCAAATAATTTCATCATGGTTGCCGGCTTATTTGTATATAATCAAGCAAAAAAGCAGAATGAAAGCAAGCAAGCAAATCAGAGCAATGCAGTGATGGCAGAGATGTCAGAGCTAAGCAGACCCCATCTGCTTCGTTTAGAAAGAAAGTATGCTAACTTTGTATAAAATCTAGGCTGATTGTTTACTGGCAAACAATTCCCATGAAAAAATGTGTGATGTGGGTGAAATCTAGAGGTCTAAAGCACAGAAATTTGCTAATGTTGACAGAATCAAATTGGACACTGCTAACTTCTTTGAGAAAACTTTCAGTCTGCAATAAACTTATATCTTATCACAATAAAACATATCCCTAGTACGGACACCAGAACTACCTGAGTGCCCATAATGCATCAGGCTGTTCTCAGTAGTTTAACGCATTCTGTTTTATTTGATACCATCCACAGCTCTCCGAGGAAGGAGTTGCTATTCCAAGCGATTTATAAAGGAAGTAAGTGAAGTTTTAAACACTGTCACAGTTTTAAACACTTTCTCAAGTTAATCCTGTGATAAACATTGTAAACTGAATTCTAGATTAGCTACCTATTTCTCAATTTTGGTCTTTTAAAAATTATAAATTGTTACCTGACTAGATATTTAACACCTTCTAAGTATTGTGGAATGAGGATAAAATATGTGGGTTTTGCCCTGAAAGAAATTACATTTAAGGATATCTTTATCTATCTATCTATCTATCTATCATCTATCTATCTATCATCTATTTATCTGGTCTGTATATCTGTATATAAATGTAATATATGTAGATTATAGGCTATATATCTGTGTGTATATATATGTGTGTGTGTATATGCATATATGTGTATATATATGTATATATGATATGTATATATAATGACTGCAACCTTCTATATAGAAATATAGTGATTTATACTACAAGGGAGGGAAATAGCTAATCCAGGTCTTGTTAGACATATGACCATAAAAAATCATCTCACCTTCTAAGAAGACCATAGTCACCCTCCAGAAACATACTACCCTGACCCAGAGTATGGAATACAGTTCCAGTTTGGAGGTTATGGTCCTGGTTTGACAACTTAGTGACGAGTGACCTTGGATGACTCCATCCCTCTGCTGTTTCCTCCTCCTTAGAATAGAGACAATGACATTCCCTCACGGCATTATTGTGAGGGTTAAGATGTACGCAGAAGCTTTCTGAGATTTCCCTCGGATGGCGCCGTCCTTCTGCTACTAATCCCGAAAGAACAGGGAGGGAGAGGGCAGAGTTGGAAATCCTCAGATCCCAGGCAGGATGGCCATTGACTTGAATGATAGGTTAGATTTAAGTGACTGGGAACAAAGTGTTGGAAATCTTGGCAAAGGGAGATAATACAAGAACTGACAGAAAATAATTGATCATCAGATGACAGGGGGGCAGAGAGACACCTGCCAACTAAGAATGATTTATTTTGTATATGATTGAGGAAACTTTGAGTGCTTGAATTATTTTTTTTTCCTGAATCTCATTCCAAAAATTCTCTAATTTTCAGTTGGAAACCAATAACTCAATCTGTGGAAACAGACACCTCCCAAGTAATTTGTATTTTAATTATAGCTTTCTGGAAACACAAAGACTCTATCCACTGCAGTGATTTTGATGGTAGGCATTAATTCCTGGTTGGGATATTTTAAACAACCTCCCATTTCTGTCTCTATTCTCATGTCATATCAGCATCTGCTAACAGTTTTGGGGTGTGAGGCTTAAATGATAGACAGAAAGTCAACTCAGGGACCCATTGTTTATTTGATTTAAGGTATCTATGCCTTTCTAAAATTGTGGGGGTGATAAAAGGGTAAATCATGTCAATACCCTGGAAATTAAAGTGCCCAGCCTGATGCAACCATTTTCACTATCACCTAAAGAAACAAGCACAGGCCACCACTTACTGTTTGATGACTGTGCAGCTAGGTATACAGTCACTGTTCTGAAGTGTTCATTTTACTACAGAGGTGGGATAGAGACAAGGATAACAGTGTCATAGCAGAGCCACTTTATTTGCTCCCTCACACTTGTTTAGGCCTTATAGAGCTGCCACATTATGGTGAGACAGATTTTTCCTTTCTGGGCTAGTTTGAGGCCTCCCCTCCACTTGGCAGGCTGAGAGGGACACTTCTTGCCTCTCCTGCCCTCAACACAATAACAGTAAGGCAGATGCCAACGAGTGGTTCTCTTTCTGAGAAGCAGAGCCTTCAAATCCTACCCAACCTGCAATAAATATCAATGTGTCCAAAATAATTTTATTTAAAAAGCAATGAACTGGGGTTCTTACCTATATCTAATAAACAAATTTAAAACAATATGTAATTCCAAGGCCTTCCTGGTGGCTCAAGAGGTTAAGACGGAACCTATGAAGCTATCTGCAGCCACTGCAGCACAAGTTCGATCCCTGGCCAGGGAGCTACCCACATAGTGCAGCAGACCTCTCTTGACTTGCCCGCTGCTCCCCTCAGCAGTGTATTTCAGTCAATCTGCCCATTCTGTTCCCCACTCTGTCTCTGGTGAATCCTCTCACCCTCCACACCTCTGGCCTGTACCCCAGTTCTTGTATACATAAATAAATAAATCTTTAAAAAATATGTAATTCCAACAAAAGCACTCATTAATCACAAAATGACTGGGAGGTTGCTAATTTTCTTTAAAAAACATCAAATTATGAGTTATATCTATCTGTTAATGCTAGGATAGTGCTAGACATGCAGATTGGTGGTGAATAATACTGTTTATATTATATAGACTATTATTTATGATGGAGTTCTTAAAGGATTTCAGTTAAGTAGTGCATTGGGAATGTTTTCTATAACATTAATTTGGGAAATACTTTCTAGTTGCCTATGGTGTCAATAGGCAATTATCTTCTTTGTGTGTTTAGTAGGCACCTAAATAGGTGTTATTTTCCTAATTTCCCTTGAGCATGAAGGAGCAAAACAGTACTTAATTGCTGGATATTTCACAAATATGGACATTACTGATTTCTCATGCTAGGATATAGAGTAGTAGGAATCCATTCGTAAATTCAGCTGTTTCTTTGCTTGTAAATTCATTTGAACAAAGAGAAATAAATGCACTATGGATTGAATGGAAATTTCCTGTTGGTTTTCCCAGTTAATTTCTTAGGGTAAGTTAGAAGTCTCTGCCATTCTGCCTTGAGTTCTGTAACTATGACTAATTCTCCAGTGTTTTTATCACCTCTGAGATTTTTAACAAATATCTGGGCAGCTGCAACTATCCCCAGGCTTCTTGTTTCTTCTTTGGTTTGCTTTTCAAACTCTCTCAGCTTCCATCTCTCTGGATCAAGAACAGCATATCTTGCAAGAGATTTGAGTTGCATCAGACCTGGCAAAAATTTCATTCAAGTCTGGCACATCCCACATCAATCCACTAGATCTCCCTTAAATATGCAGAACTGCAAAATTTCTATGGGTGTCAAAGCTACCCAACTAGATTAACAAATGTGTATAGATTTTTATTGCCTTCTAAAAATACTGAATACATTCAGGATGTTTATAGGAAATATACTCTATGCCATATAATGTGTTAGGTGCTATAGATTTAAAAAGTCATTAAAATTAACAAAAATAATTCTATACAAATGCATACCTTTCTTGACAAACCTTACATAGAGCACCTATCAGCAGAAATATCCCAATAAAATTACATTACATCCTAAGTTCCCTTCATCTGTATCTATAAAGCATTCTTATTTTTCTCCCATTCTCTCCTTTTCTCCTCCAAGTTCTCGTATCCCAGGCTTAGTCAAATTTTATATGTAAATTAAAACACTGAGCATATTTAATACCATTAGGATTATTTACTGAAGAATTACATAGTCTATCTCTGCATGTCTTGCCCCACACACACACACATCTCAGCACAGAAATTATCTTTACCGATTATCACAGAGTGAACTAATATAAAAGAAGAATGAATTAGTCCTTGCAGCTGAGTATTAGCAAGTTTGTTGAAAAATCATGTCCAGAAGGAAGGAACATTTCCTATTGAATTGCAAAAATGCTTGATAAACATTCATCCTTTTAGACATCCATTCCAAGAAAAGAATTTGAATGAATTATGTCAGAAGAGATTATTTTATTTAACTTTAGTTAAGATATTCTTATCTTTTCAATAATAATAATAATAGTAACAATAATAGCTATTATTACCACAATCACATTGCTCTACAGGTGAAGGACAGTAGATCTAAAATTTAAAAATCCTTGCTGAACTGGACCTGCTTCCTGATGGCACAGAAAGCAAATAAGTAAACCACTGGTTTTTGAGTAAAGAAGTAGTTTATTGCAAGATCACCTGTCAAGGAGACTGGATACAAGGCTGTTAAATCAGTCTCATTCAGGACAGAATTTTGGGTAATATTTAAGATTGTGGACCAAATATAAAAAAAATGCAAGTTGGTAAAGTTTGAAAGTTTGCTTGCTTTCTGCTGAATCATGTTGTAATTCGAATTTGGGTGCAGAGCTGCAATAAAAATTACTTATAAGTGTTGTCTGTTTATAATAATAATCAAAGAGCCAGCACCGTGGTGTGCTTCCTTTTTCTCACGGTGATTTGCATTCTGGGTAGTGACTGGTCACCTCAGAGACCATCAATGCTCTTCTGGGTCTGTGCTCTGAAACACTAGCTGTAAATTATGAAAAATTTGTGTTTTTTCCCTATTTAAGACCTGGGTTTGGGTATTTTTGCTTGATTATTTCCTTGTTGAAAGTTACGTTATTTTTGCAAGATAAGCAGAAATAGTGAAGTGCTGGGACCACCAAGGTCTCAGGATCTAATACCCAATACAGGAAAATTTGGGCTCCAGCAAGGATAGGAGAGGGAGGGCAGGGAGAGGAAGTGAGGGGAAGGGAAGAAAGGAAGGAACTGTGGTATGTGTCAACATCCTTGGACTACTAATTAAGGAGGAATGATTTAAATATACTTTTCTCCCTTCAACTTGAAAATGGAAGTTAAACATACACACATATTAAATCACAATTAAAAATTTCCTTTTATTCTCTATTATGAAAAGGTATGTCTTTTGAATGATAATATGCTATACATTGTGAAATTGATTTTTAAATTTTAATCCACTCTTACATCTTTAGAATAAAGCTCTACTTGGTTGTAAGGTAGTTTTCTGTTTTTTTTTTTTTTAAAGATTTATTTATGCATACAAGAGCTGGGGTACAGGCCAGAGATGCAGGGGTTGAGAGGACTCACCAGAGACAGAGTGGGGAGCAGAACAGGCAGATTGACTGAAATACACTGCTCCTCAGCAGCAGGCAAGACAGGAGAGGTCTGCTGTGCCATGTGGGTTGCTCCCTGGCTGGCTGGGGATCAAACTTGTGCTGCAGAGGCTGCAGACCACCTCATAGTGAGGTGTCCAGCCCCCTGCGCCACCAGGGAGGCCCATTTATCTGTTGATATGTCTTCCATTATTGGCTTATTTAGAATTTTATATTGATATACATACAAAGGGTTGGTTTATAGGTTCCTTTGCTCTTTATTTTTTTTTTTAGTTTAAAGGGCAAATAATTTCCTGAACCATGAAAAGAAACTAGAAACTCATTTTAAACTCTGTATTGAGGTATCTTTAAATAGTATCTGTTTTTTAAGGAACTGAGAGAAGTTTCTGGACAATATAGTTTAGGAACCTTTTGGGGACAGATTTATCTTATAAAACAACCTCATTTTTCTTTATACTAATTAGTTTGTTGAGGTTTTATGTGTCTTCTGAGATCAGTTTTGGCAAGTCACAATTATGATCTCAATACGATTTCCTAAATTACTTGCAAACTTATTATTACCTCTATTGTTTTTTAAATTTGGTTAACTATTTGGGTTTTTCTACCTTGGTATAAATTTAAATTTACAAGTTTAATGTTATAAGCTTGATATTTTTCAAGGCATTTAAATAGATTATATGGTTATATAGAATTTAACATTATAAAAATTCTAATAAATGTCCAACTTCTATTATAGTCATTGGAATACAGGTATCTTCGTGATGAGTAGAGTGTGGTAACCTTCCAAAGAGGTATGCCCCTCAATTATATAAAATATTCTTCACCAATTGCCTCAATAAAATAAACAAATGAAAAGAAAACTAATGGCAGAAAAATATGGACCCAAGCCAGGGTAATACACCGACTACAAAAAATAGGCTCAGGATTTATAGAACTCATGAAGTTACTAAGCAAGGATTTTAAAGTAACTGTTATAACTAAGACTGAGTATTAAGAATACATGAAAAAAAAAAGAAAATATGGTTGTGTCATTTTCTTTAAATCTTGAATGCATTCATCTAATTATTGTGTATTAAAAATGATTCCAATCAATTTGGTATACTATATTTCTAGAGTATATGAATAACATAAAGTCAATAATTAAAAGAGACAAGAGAATTGCAGCTCATTTATATGTGTGACATACATTTATATGTATACACATGCAAACATCTGTGTTAAATATGCATACTGAGCCTCAGTGTTATTTTTGGTTAAAAGTCTACTGATATATTTGTAATCATGTTTAATAGTTCCTTTGGATTTTTAGTCTCCAAATGCTAACTTAAATGTTCAATCATGCAAAGATATTATTTCCGTTCTTTATTGCCTAAAATTAAGAGTGTTATTCTCATCTAACAATGATTCCAATTTTGATTCACATCATTCAAGGAATTCACAGCAGTTAGCCATTGGAGCATCACAGAATCGTCTTGAAATACTGGTGATACTTTTTTTCCTAATGATACCACTTTAATAAACCTAATCAATCCTCCTCATCCCAAAATAAATTTGTTTCAGCAAAAACTAGAAACTCTTATGTGATAAAGAATCTTACCTATATTTATATATTGTAAAGAGTGTTCATAAATATAAACCACAGAAGAATATATAGTGTAGTTATCAGGTGAGGAATGAAAGGGGAGATTAATTCTTCGAGGTTCTCCTTTGAATTAAATTTAACCCACATTTAAATAAATATCATATTCAATAAAAATGCACTTGGATATAATTCTGAGTTCTACCAACATGTCCTCAATAGACATTCCTAAATATTGTTTGGTATTTAAACTTCTTCTCAAAATATCTCAATTTAAATATATAATGAAAGCTAAAAACAAATGAGACCTAGATATGTTTGAATTACTATTTATGTGATAACGAATATTAGACTATTCTTTTTTTAAAGACTGATTGATTGATTGATTGATTAATATAAGCACTGGGTACAGTCAGAAGCGCGGGAGGGTGAGAGAATTCACCAGAGCCAGAGCAGGGAGCAGAGCAGGCAGAAGGACCGAAGTACACTGCTGAGGGGAGCAGCGGGCGGCAGGAGAGGTCTGTGTCCCATGTGGGACTCTTGCCTGGTAGCCGCGGAACCGGCGCTGCAGAGGCTGCGGGCAGCTTCGCAACCCAGCGCTCAACCACTGCACCACCGGGAAAGCCCTAGACTATTCTTTTAAATGATATAATATGATATTATGTCATGGGAATGAGCACTGTTATGAATAAATATTTAATAAATCATTAAAATACTTAAAATATATATTATGAAAGGAGATATGTAATTAACAGTTTGTAAGTCTGTCTTTTTTTTCTGAACTGTGAAATCAAATCACCTCAGTGGGCTACAGACAATGGAAAACCTACATCTATGTTTCCTTAATAAATATGTTTTCTTTTATGTCTATTTGGCTCATATTAATATTTATTTACATCTTACAGTTACTTATTGGAAAATAAGTATAATTTTAAAAAATTGATGTGAAAAATGTTTTTTAAGGTACAAGTATATTTGAAAAATTAAGGTGAATATAGTAATTTAGAGTATATTTAATATAATTGATGTTAGTATGGGGTAATTCAAAATATTTAAGGTAGCCCTTGAAAGATGAAATAATCTGTAGAGTGGCAGGGTGGGAAGTGTGTACTTGGAGAGTCCCTCTCTCCAGCACTTCTAACCTACAATGTCATGCAGATCACCACGTGTCTATATCAAATTCAAACCAGCTGCCAGCTCATTTTTGCTTTACAGCATTCAGAAATGCCTGTGAGCCAGCAAAGTGTCTCTGTAAGGTAGAAAGTACAGAATAGAGAACACATGGACAAAAAGTTTATTGATCAACTGAACAAAACATAAAAGTTGTTTTTTATCATTTCTTCCCGTGATATTTTGACTATTCAAAAAGCAACCACAGAGGAAGCAATATATACTATACTAAAATCAATACTAGGAATTTTCTTTCAACAAATATCAATAAATTATATATAGACAGATATGCTTTACATCCACTCTTTAGAGACTCTTTTGAAGCAGAGTTACATGAACAGCAAGACATCAAAGGCAGAGAGCTAGCTCAGCACTGTACAATTTCTCCAGAATCATAATAGGCTCATTATCATAGATTGATTTGAAGTTAGATAGTAATAACAAGGTGAGCCGTTGAGAACCAGGTCTTAAGGTTGAACAATGACTCATAGAAGATATCTTCTCTGATAAATTCCTGAACCTTTTCTTCTCAACTAAGCTAAATATTTCCTAAGGGAAGGTATGTCCCATCTAAATATATAATTCCAGTGACATCTATTAAGCCCCCTGTGTACAATGGACACATTGTCCCCACAGATTTACTCCTGTAGGGTTAGTCCCACCATATAATGGGTCAGTTCTAATCTCAGACAAGGTGAGATGTGCTAAGACAGTTCTCTGCTGTAGCTGACGATCGTGTCACCTGGAATTCTTTATTTTTGTTTGTTTTAAAGATTTATTTATTTATGCATACAAGAACTGGGGTACACGCCAGAGGTGCGGGGGCTGAGAGGATTCACCAGAAACAGAGTGGGGAACAGAACAGGCAGATCTGCTGAAATACACTGCTTACACAGTGGGCAAGATAGGAGAGGTCTGCTGCACTATACATGGGTTAGCTCTCTGGCCGGGGGTCAAACTCGTGCTGCAGTGGTTGCTAGCTTGATAGTGCTAAGACTTTAACCCCATTGCCACCAGGGAGGCCCAGAATGGAACTTTTAAATGCCTGCTATATGATCAAAATAACAAGTTATCCCAACCACACTGTAAAAACATTGAACCACCCACCATAGGAGATTACGAATAGTTAAGAGAAAGGTGATGTCCCCTATAATTTCACATGTGTTATATTAAAGGGATTATATTAAATTACCTTTAGAGTTTTGTCTTATGCATAGTGTGATTTCATGGGGTCTATCTTATCCCAACTCTCTTTCTGTGAATGCTACTTAATTCAATTTTCAAAAAATAATAAAATAAATTAAAAAAAAAAAACAGGAAAAAAGAAAATTTAGAAAAAAACTTTTGTATTCCAGTTGTGGAGAAAAAATATTAAAAGTCTAAATGGCTACAAAAATGATAAATTATATCTTTAACTCACATAGATTAATTGTAGATTAAAACAATTTACTCCCCTTTCTTAGTAAGGGGAGAAGAGAATAAAAATATGTAAATGACATTTGCATTCCTTGTTAGGCCTGATATTATTACATAAGCAATTCAATATTATCTAATTAATTTCCCAGCTGATTTTGTAGGGATATATTTTGTACCTATTTTTTATGTATATTAAATGGACATATCTCAAAAAATATTTTTTGTTGTTGCTTTCTTGGATATTTTTTAGGTCAAATATTTCACACTTGAACTTTTCTGGGAATAAGTCTCCACTGTTTGAACCTGTTCTATGAATGGCCAATAACAATGCCTTCAGGATGTCTCAGGTGATATAAATGAGTGGAGGTGGTAATATACAAGAAAAGGGGATTTTGGGAAGGGAAAGACAAATGGGCATGGTGGGAACAACCCCAACAGGAGAAACATCCACCCAACACAAGTTGAACATGAGCACGTAAGCATATCAGCCATGCCAGCTACCTTTCATTCACAAAAGAGGCCATTGCTGTGTCATCCAAATGGATCTGTCTGAAAGATGACATCTGGCCATGGGCTCTCAGGTTGCAACTTCTGCAAATAAGGGTAAGATATAGGGGGAGGGGAGGTCTCCAATAAACCTTTGTTCAGATTATTTAAGTTCGAATGGGTTCAAAGGGTTTCCTAAGGAAGAGATATATATGCATTCCATGGTTCAATCCCTTGGAGAGGAGGGAATAATTTGTGTTTCATGGCAGACTTTAAGGTTACAAATCCTTCTCTTCCCTGTATCCATGTCTGAGATGTATTGCTACAGAGTTTACCATCAAAAGGTGGAGACTCTCCAACCTTTGAATCCAGGGTGGCCATATGAGTTATAAGAGCTAACAAGCTAGGTTTCACCAGCTGGTTGTAGATGGATACATTATACATGTCCCTGCCACCTCTTAAAGCCTATACAACAGTCTTCTGAGTGCCAGCTGTGTGCATGAAGTCTTTTCAGATAGTCCTGTTGTCTGCTGACATATTCACAGATTCATGAATGAGTCATAAGTTT